>NC_052949.1:29136217-29463717 GCF_013358895.1 Oreochromis aureus | reverse complement strand
CTACTGTACAATATAAAGCGCCTTGAGGCGACTTTTGTTGTGATTTGGCGCTATATAAATAAAATTGAATTGAATTGACTATGTTAGAAATTTTTGTGGTCTTCAGGACTGAGACTCCAGACCATTTATAAATCTAACCCTAAGTCTTATGATTGAGCTATTTTATCCATCCAAGAATTTAATCCTGCCATTGTAGAACAAGGTGATTATGTAGAAGTCCATGGGAAAAAAAACCTTGGCTCGCATGAGCTATGCTCTCAGTAAACAATTTGGAATTGTTTGGCCAGAGAAGTTCACACCAGTAGCATGCTCGGGGTCAATTTTTAGGTCTCTGGTAGTCCTCAAGTGTTGCACAAAGAAAAAGAGCTCAGTTTAAGTCCAGCTTATAGTTCTGTTTAGAATAAATTCATCTGTTAACGTGTGAACTATTGTTACCCATCAGCCGTAAAAGGCTACGGGGAGGGGATATTGTCATCACAACACAAAAATCTTGTGAATGTAATAAAGACGAAAGTCGTTCTGAATTTGTAGTAAATGCATCTATGGTATCACTTTGAAATCCTAGGTGAGTTCGAATCCCACTGACCTTAATGTCAAGGTAAAAGTCAGACGTCGAGTTTTCTGAAAATCATTCAAGAGAAAGTCACCCAGGAGATATACATATATCTATATCTATATATCTATCTATATATATATGTATGTGTGTGTGTGTGTGTGTGTGTGTGTGTGTGTGTGTGTGTGTGTGTATATATATTGCACAAATGTAAAAATGTGCTCTAAAGGTTTCCTGCTCAAAAATGTGTCAGAGAAAAGTACTACATAGAACTACTGAAGGCCAAGAAAGTGTTACCCAGAATAAGTACGCAGTGATGTTTCTCACATTTTTTTGTACAAAATACTACAACTTCAGTTTCGATGGTATAGATATGATGGTCAAGATACACTGTTGATTTTTGTGACTAAACAAGCACGTGGATCCCTTCCTAAATGTAAAAGTATGCTAATCACAGTTTCAAGACAATGTTGTGTAGCAACCTCTGCTGCAGATTCCAGGGCTGTCTAATTGGCCTGTGGTTCTCCATATAATATAACCACCACCTCCTACGATCTGAAAGAAACATCATGACACAAGAAGGCATTGCCTTGAGACCACCAACAGTCTGCATTGGTGCCTTTGGGGGTTGAAGTTCAAGCTGTCGATTTAGACCTGAAATAGCCACAATGAAGTGAACCCTAATACAAAATTTGCAGCTGTCACTGTCAGTTTTCATAGTAACTGAAGGCATCGGCTTAACTTTGTGTTGAACATTGGGGGGGGGACGAAGGTAGGACGAATCTTTATGGCAGCAGGAAGTTTCACTTTGAGTGTGGATGGAGAGATGACTGTGTCTACCTCATAGGGTCCAATGAAGCTTGCGAGTCACAGACCTGAGAGGTACGTCCCTGGTGGGAAGCCATACCTTTTGTCCAGGTGTGTACCTGGGTGCCAGTGTGCAGAGGTGGGCCGCGTAGTACTGCTGGTGGGCAACTGCTTTCTGTAACATTTCCCTCATTCTATGCCAGATGTTGCGGCAGCATCTTAAGTGGTGTTGCACGGAGGGCACAGGCGAGGTCAGCCTCATCCTCAGGAAACAGGGGTGGTTGATAGCCAAGGGATACCTTTAAAAGGTGACAGACCAGTAGAGGAGGAAATGTGTGCATTGTTTGCATACTCCACCCAGGGGGAAGGCAGCCGGGTTTGTGAGCAACGACACAACAGAGGTTGATTACAGTTCTAAATTTAAACATTCAGTCTGGCCGTTGGTGGCCGTTGATGATGTCTGGAACTTAGGTTTACATGGGCCCCGAGGGCTGTGCAGAATGAATTCCATACCTGAAATACAAACTGTGGCCCCCAGTCAGAAGTGATCTTGGACAGAATTCCATGGAGCCTGAATACATGGTCTACCATGAGCTGGGCTGTCTCAGCAGCTGAGGGGAGTTTTTCCAGGGCCACGATGTGAGCTGACTTGGAGAATCTGTCAATGATAGAAAGGATTACTGATTTCCCAGATGAGGCCAGTAAACCAGTGACAAATTCTAATGCTATTTGAGACCAGGGCCGTGAGGGTAAAGTTAAGGGTTTGAGAAGGCCTGCTGTGTCAAGGTTTTGCTGTGGACACAGGTGGAGCAGGCAGCAACATACTCCTTTACATCCTTTTCTAAGGTCCGCCACCAAAAATGGTGTTTTATTAGCAAGGTGGTCCTACTGACCCCAGGGTGACCTGAGAACTTAGCAGTGTGTCAGAACCGTCTCAGAACCGCAGCCCGAGCTGCCGAGGGGACATACCAGCGACTCGGGGGGCCAGACCACCGATCAGGCTCATCTTGCAGAGCCTGCTGGATGGTCTCGTTAATCTCCCAGGTTTCATGGCTAACAACTCCCGGTCTCCTACATCATAATTTTGCTCGGAGAGAGAGAGAGAAGAGAGAGAGGCAAGAGAAAAAGGTGCATGCCTGTAACTTGGCTTTAGGACCTGAATATTGTGACAAAACAGCCCCAATCCCTGAATCTGAAGCATGGACCTCTATGATGAAAGGCATAGTGGAGTTTGGATGAATAGGGGCTGAGGTGAGCAGATGTTCCAGTCTTTTGAAATTGGCCTCTGCCTCTGGGTTCCAGATCAAAGGTTGTTTGGTGGAGATGAGAGTGGTGAGGGGTGCAGATACCTGGCTATATTTTCATATCAAGTGGTGATAGAAATTGGCTAGTCCAAGAAAGCGTTGGAGGTGTTTACGGGATGTTGGGGTAGGCCATTCCGCCATGGCTTGGATCTTGGCGGGGTCCGTCTTCATCTGCCCTTCTGCAGGAACATAACCAAGAAAAGTCACTGAGAGGGAGTGAAATGCACGCTTTTCAGCTTTAACCTAGAGTCGGTTTTTCAGCAGGCGCTGTAGTACGGCTTGGACATAAACTTGGTGTTCCTCACTATTCTTGGAAAAGATCAAGATGTCATCCAGATAGACAAGCACAAATTTGTTTAGAAAGTCTCTTGATCAGAGCTTGGAATACTGATGGTGTGTTTGTGAGTCCAAAAGGCATGACTAAATATTCAAAATGGCCCAGTGGTGTGTTAAAGGCTTTCTTCCATTCTTCCTTCTTCCGGATGCGGATTAGATGGTAAGCATTGCAGAGATCTAGTTTTGCGAAAATGGTGACGCCGTGGAGCTGATTAGTGGCAGGGGGTATTTGTTTTTTATGGTTATTTCATTGAGGCCCCTGTAATCTATGCATGGCCGAAGGATCTTGTCGGTCTTTTCAGCGAAGAAAAGTGTGTGGTGCCCCTGTGTTGCTGATCAGCTTGTCAGATACACATTTTCGAAGACGCACATATTTTGGTCTTCCTGTCAGGTAATTAACAATCCAGGACACGAGAGGCATCCACCTGCGTCGTTGTCAGCTTGTCACCAAGCAGGGTCAGCCTGATGGTGTTGAATGCACTGGAAGTTGAAAAACATGACTCTCACAGTGCTCTCTCTGGAACCAGTGCTCAGCTGGTTCCAGATTGGCGTAGACACAATTGAGCAGGTAGATGATGGCATCCTCCGCTATGAGGCAGCACTGGTAAGCAGACTGAAGAGAATCCTTATGTGGCCTCACAATAGGTCGGAGCTGGTCAAGAATGAGTCGTTCCAGGGTCTTCAAGATGTGGGAAGTCAGTGCCACAGGCCTGTAATCCTGGGGGCCACTGGGACGTGGCGTCTTTGGTACAGGAAAGAGGTATGATGTCTTCCACAGCACTGGGACCCTCTGCAGACTCAGACTCAGTACCCAGTCTTTGGGTGTCTTCAAGATGTTCAAAATGCAGGCTGCAAAGAGACTTGACAAAGGTGGCCCAGCTGAAAGCAGGATCACAGAGGGTTTCTGAGCAATGGCTGTGTGGAGTGAAAAGTGTTGCAATGCAGTGGTTTAGCTGAAGGAATGTGGCATAAGTCAGAAAACTGTTACCTGACTTTGTTCACTTGCACACTACTTTCCAAGCCCTGTTGGGCTCCAGGGTAAAACATCTTGTCGGGAATTATAGGCAGCTTTTTCTTGCATCTCTCTGATGCCGAGGGGACTAGATAAGCTACACTTACTGTCTTGCTAAGATCAAGTTAGAAACTAGGGATTTGCATATCTAGTCAACTAGCTGACTAATTGTTGCTATTGTTACTAGTTAGTACCAGAGTTAGTTGTTTAGTCTAACTGTTAAAATTTTAATCGATGTAAAATGTTTTCATATTATAATAAACATTGATTTGTTTTAAGTGTTCTTCATCCTCGTCGTCTGGACTATAACGTATAATGTTGATAATTCACAATTCGCTGTGCAGCACAGTTAAGCGGCATGATTCATCATTGAAGAACGTGATTAATGGTTTAAAACACCTTTGTTATTAGTTTTTGACATCTTCCCTTAAACTGTTCTCAAATGTAACTTAATATCTTAGTGTTTCTTAGTTTTAGACTACTCAGTTAGTCAACTTTTTTTCCCACAGTTGACTAAGAACATAGTTCTTATTAGAAACCTAATGTCTGGAGCAAAGTATGAGTCAAGGGTACCAGTAGTAGTAGAGGTATCAGTAGAGGTACCATAAACAACCTACTCATAAATGTGAGAAGATCAACATTACTGGGTGTCAGGCTGTTTTATCAGACTGCATGCATCGCCTACGTCATGCGTGGGACTTTGGTATTATGGCAAATCTTCAGCATGTGAACAATGGATAACCAGGTATTGCACACTTTCTTTGTCAGTCAGCATAAAATAAATTAAACCATATTTTACTTAATTTAACTAAAAGTTGACCGACCTTGTTGTAGAGCTTGTTTTTCACTGTCTTGACTGGAGCTGAAGGATAACCTATCCTTTAAATTTGAGCTATTAGGGAGAGTCAGTAGCACACTGCTGTAAAGAATGAGTGAGTTGGATTTGTAACACCAGATAAAACGAGAGCTACAGAGCAACAATTACAAAAAGGGAATGTAACATAGTTATCATTTATTATTATTAATACTATGCCAAAGTGGCATTGTTGTAAAAATGTTTGCATTCCATTATTACTCTATTCTAGCACATGTTATATATTATAAGAACGATTTTTTACTCTTTAGGTGTGATAAATAAAAGAAACGTTCTGAAATTTTGGTGGAACTGATCTACCGTGCCCTTTAACAAGTATTATCCAGAGTCCTGATTTTGTAGTTTTTTTGTATATTTGTCATACTTAATGTTTCAGATCATCAAACAGTTTTTACCCCTCAATGGTAAAAAGGTTAATGGAATATAGTCATCACCCTACTGGACACTCAACTGTGTGAACGGGATAACTTGAGAATGAGGCAATGTAGGATTTTTAAATTGACACCATGAATGCATTTACTAAAAATCTCAGACAAGTTTGTATCTTGGTGAACAGAGATCAGGTGATCAGAGGTCAGGTGATCAGAGGTCAGGTTTTCTGAAATCTCATCAACACCATAACTCGGGAAAGAGGTCACCTAGGATTTTCAAATTGATGCCATAGGTCTATCTCTTAAAAGAGGTCTAGTTTTCTAACAATACACAGTTTTTAAATTATCTTTCATTTATCAAGCTGTCCACACCTGTCCTTGTTAAATCACAAATTAACTATTATCAATCACATTTTTGGGAAGGCTGAGTTTAGTTTATCTGATTACTGTCAGACCTGTGCAATCAAATATTCACTTAATTAGAACCTATGTGACAAAGTGAAGTAGACTAAAAGATCTCACAAAGTATATAATATCGTGCCACAATCTAAAAAAAAAGAAAGAGACTGGGCAAAAACAACAACCATGGGAGAGTTCCAATCTGAAAAAAGTAACATTTTTGTAAAATTCGAATGGCATTACAGCTGGCATAAAATTAACATAGTATTTCATAAAAAGAAAATTATACAAACAGCCAAACATTGTGCTGGTAGTGTGATGGTTTGGGGCTGGGACCTGGATGTCTTGATGTAATTGATGAAAACATGAGTTGTGCTCTCTACTGTCTGGCCATCAGTTCATTTCCTGAAGCTCAAGTGCACTCAGGTTATGCAGGATGACACCAAGAGGTCCAACTCTAAATGACTCAAAAACAAAAATAAAGCTGTTGGAGCAGCCTCCACTGTCAAGACTTAAATCAGATTTAGATGCTTTGGCATGGCCTTAAACAGCCTGTTCATGCTCACAAACCCTGCAGTGTGGCTGAATTAAAATAATTTTGGAAAAAATTCCTCCACAGGGATGTGTAAGAATGATCACTATTCATCACAAATACATGATTGCAGTTCTTGCTGCCAAGCAGTTATAAGGTTGTGCCACTTTTTTACATGAGGCCTGGTGGTTTGGATAGCTTTCCCCCCCCTTAATAAATAAAATGATTACTTGGGTTATTTTTGTTGAATATTAGAATTTGTTTGATCTGAAACTTTTAAGTTGAACAAATATGCAAAAAATTAAGAAATTGGGAAGGGGACAAATACTTGTAACTTTGTGTATCTGCACTACAAAAGTAGTGGCTTGGTTTCAGATGTATACATTTTCTCTCTGTCAGCCCAGTTCAGTGTTTTCTTATTTTATGGATGTATTCTTGTAATGTCATGATAGTAACGTATTAAGTTACTGTAAAGTGTTTCATATTCCTTCTTTTTCTTTCCCATTCCATGGTTCAAAGCAGCATTCTCACCCAGACAGAGCAGTCGGCCTCAGCTATGCCATTTTATTACTACAACAGAAACAGTAACCAACATATTCATAGAATGAAAAGAGCTGAAATCCAGTCCTGACTCTAAAATGCTGCAGTGTAGGGACCAGCCCACCATGAACTGTTGTCACTGCCTACTGCTCATCCAAAAGTGTGTGTGTGTGTGTGTGTGTGTGTGTGTGTGTGTGTGTGTGTGTGTGTGTGCTTTCCATGGCCATACATTTTTCACTAACTGAAAGAAAACACAACAAATATTAGCGCCTTCTCTTTTAATACTTCTTCATTCTCCATCTTCTTGTGTGTCTCTCTCTTTCTTATATGTTGTCTGCTTTTGTTTCCTCTGGTGTGACTTTTTTCTGCGTACGTGTGTCTGTCTATATGAATGTGTGTGTGCATTTATGTATGTGCTTGATCATGCCTGTGTTATTGTGTGTACATTTGTGCATACCTCTGTATGTGCTTGTGAAAATGTGCGTCTGTATGTACATGTGTGTAACCTATATATGGGCGTGTGCGGTGTGTGTGTGTGTGTGTGTTTCTTTTCTCTGGCCAGGTGAGAAGGTCATGCAGGATGATGAGTTCACTTGTGACCTTTTCCGCTTCCTGCAGCTGCTCTGTGAAGGACACAACTCAGGTGTGCATAAGTTAAGTTCTCTACAGTGGATTTCACAGAAAAATGGCTAAACATTTTAATTTGTACTCTCATAAAAACATTTTCACTGTTTATGGCTAGATCATTAACGGGTTGAACCATGTTTTTAAAGAATAGTAGATACTTTGATGCTTAATGTGATTTTATATATGTGAATTACTACTGGTTATTATGGATGGACTTGTAGCAGAACCATCTGTGATTTCTGAGGCATAGCATGGGGCAAGGTATGACATAGAATTGAACTGTGAGACGTACTGTATTTATTCAGTTCCCACAGAATTTTATGGTATCTTATTTCAGACTTTCAGAACTACTTGAGGACTCAAACGGGGAACAACACAACCGTTAACATCATTATCTCCACTGTTGACTACCTTCTAAGAGTTCAGGTCAGCTTCTTTTACTCACTACTGACAAACATTTCTCTTACAGTTTAGACTAAAATAAAAAAGAGGGAATACTGACCACTCTCCTAAAGAACAACACCCTCACTCTGGCCTGCAAAGGCAAAATGCAGGAACGATCCATCTCATCAGCACACTTTCTGCACTCACTGCCATAGAACTGAACCACACAGCTAAAGTCACAGAAAGATGGGTAAAGCTATTGAAATACAGCAAACTGTGAATGTGTCTGCCTTTTATGTCTCCATTTCCTTGAATTGGAAGGTCTTTCTTTAGGGTTCAGTGAGTTCATCTGATTTTAAGAAAGAATGTTTAGATGGTGTAAATGGTCATTACAAAAAAATACATGTTGTAAAGGTAAACAATATTTTGGTAGCCGTTTCGATTATATGTTATGAGGGTTAATGCCAATAAATAACTTTTCTAACTTCTACACGTCATTGTGCTTAGATAGCAGCTCAGCTGATAACATACTACAAACAAGTTATTGACTCTTGTGAGTTCAGTGTAATCGGTAAAACTATTACATAGTTTATTTAGCTAAAAATGTAATGTTTTAATTAATATTATTATTATGATTTCCTTTTATTTCTTTTTTTAATACTGCTGCTACTACTTTGCCACAAATAAAAATCAAAATAGCCCTCTCATATTTCTTCTTATCCTCCTGCATTTATTCTCCTCCAGGAGTCCATCAGTGATTTCTACTGGTATTATTCTGGGAAAGATGTGATTGATGAGCAGGGCCAGCGGAATTTCTCCAAGGCAATAAATGTGGCCAAGCAGGTTTTCAATACCCTCACTGAGTACATCCAGGTAAGGGCATACAATACAGTCATCAGTGTTAAAATGAAGATGAAACATTACATGTATAAAGGCTAATTTCAGTGAGGGTGAAAAATTGTCATACATTTAACATTTTTCTTGCTGGATTTAAGAAATAAGTGTTTAGAGCCTGTTTAGCGCCATCTTGTGCCAGTACAAAACATGATGTCACATGGTTGGTTTAATCAACCAAGTGACATCATGTTTCTGTTAGCTAATTAGTGACAAAACTCATACCTCAGCAACATTAAAACGATAAAGCAGCCAAAGGGGATCACTTTACCGTGGTTGTAAAGCTGGAATACCTCAAGGCTCCATACTTAGACCACTTTTATTTTCTTTACATTTTAATTACTAACCCAATGTCTGTCATAACATCAATACCCAGCTGTATGGAGATAACTCTGTTATTTTTACACAGACAAAGTCCGATATGGAAGTTTATAAAAAACCCACAAGAGTGATGAACCGTATTCATGAGTGGCTTACTAAGTCATGTCTGTTATTTAATTAACTGCTTTTCTCAAAGCTGATTTTCTCAAAATGACCAATATCAAAATTATTCTCTAATGTTATTCTGAAAGGAGAATTTAAGATTAAACATGCATTTAATCATCTTTGTGTTATTATAGATTCCAACTAAGCACATATCTAAAATCATTCATTTTAACCAACACAATTTGGAACAAATCAGATCATCACTGCCAGAAAATGCAGCTAGGATGTTTCTCTATTCTATGATTTGTTTCTCATATAGAATACTGTTTCACTAATTGGCCCTTTTCCTTCCATCATTGTCTCAGACTTCAGAAGTACTTCAGAAAATGGCCTTTTGGCTAATTCAAATTTACATTGATATGTTCATCTTAATATGCACAGTCCCGTTTAAACAAATACATTTTAAAAAATAAAAAAATACACGTAGTCATTCATGTCCACTTTAAATCACTACTATACAGTCATATTATAGGTACTAAGTCATAGAATTTATAGTTTGTTTTTATTTTTGTTTTTTACTGTCATGACAGCTGTTGCTTAATTAGAAGTAAAAATCTGGAAAACAAGCAGACTGATAAACCTGCGATGATCTTCCCAGCATTGGGGCAGTAATGGGAACCAGTGATCTGTAAAAATAAATAATAAAATTTCATATTATGTACAATAAAATGGACAGTTTTAAAATCACATTCATTTCGTGAAAAGCTTAATTTGAGTCATTTTCTGAGGTTGTATCTCTAAAATGCATTCACACTTATTAATGCTTTTCTAGGGTCCATGCACCGGCAACCAGCAGAGTTTAGCCCATAGTCGACTGTGGGATGCTGTGGTCGGCTTTCTACATGTTTTTGCTCACATGCAGATGAAATTGTCTCAGGTAAGTAAATTTAGTGATGGGTGTCTGCAGACTCAGGCTCTGAGATAATGATCAATGCCACTAGAAATAACACAGTTGGCAACTTGTGGATTGTTTATCCCAAGAATCCTTTTCATTATATTCTATAAAAACAAAGATCACTCATAAATATCTCTGTTTCTCAAAAAAAATCGAGACACTACCAATATCTGTGCTTCAGGGTATTATTGGCCAGTGATGTGAGTGTAATGTGATTGGCATTATATCTGAACCAAGTCTACCAGTCAGTCACAAGTTTAGGGTCATCTGTTCTTTCAGTTACAAACTCTTAAAAATCAGAATAAATTATGTCTCCCTTTAGTTTTAGAACATGTTTTCCTGGAACTTCAAGGCTGGTAGTTTTGCTGGTATGTTGGTTCCTTATTAGCGTAGACTGAGATCCATAACCAGAGCTCTCTTAGCTCTTTCAGTTATTTCCTTTCTTATCTCAGGTGTCTGTGTTTTTTCATGCCAGCCCCATAGCTTTAGCTCTACATGCCTAATCTAAACATGTGCTTTATATCAAATTGCTTATAAATAATTATAACTACATCTTCAGTACAACGGTTGATCATCATTGCCCAAACAATTTGTATGTGGAGGAGTTTATAACAAGATCTATGTTACCATTTTTAGAAGAAGAAGAATTATACATTTCACTAAGCAAGTTTTTTAAAAAGTTGCACTTTACCAAAATAGCTTTACTGACCAAATTCACCCAACAGCACAAAAGCATTAAACTGATATGTATAGTGCCTGCTGAGTTGAATCATGGTGAAGTGTACCAAAATTTGGGGCCAAAGACAGAAAACATATACATCTTAGCACTTCATGTTAGACTGTTTGACTGACCACTGTCATTCCATCACACTCTTTGTTACTTTTTAACACATAATGAGTGTATGTGGCTGCTGAATTCTTTAAACATTTTATGTAATTTTAATTTATTTTGCCTCAGGACTCCAGTCAGATCGAGTTACTGAAGGAACTGATGGATCTGCAGAAAGACATGGTGGTTATGCTGCTGTCTATGTTAGAGGGTAGGTTTGCTTTAACAAATCATCCTGAAAGAAATAATAGAAATATAGGTTTGGGTATTGAGATTCATTATCTCAGAGGTGTCTCAGAGGTTAACTGTGTTATGGTATTGCAGAAGTGCAGTTCTACAACCTTTTCTACAAAATGATCTTTCTCCCAAAAGTAGTTGAAGTGAGGGATCATTGCCATTAAGGGCATTACAATTTAAATTTGTTACAGTACCTTGTGAATAAGAAAAGAAGAAGAAACCACAAATGTGTGGTGGTCTTAGTGTATTATTAGGTTGTAAATGTGCTGTTTTGTCCTGCCAGGTAATGTGGTGAATGGGACCATTGGAAAGCAGATGGTGGATATGTTGGTTGAGTCCTCCAACAATGTAGAGATGATCCTGAAGTTCTTCGACATGTTCCTGAAACTGAAGGACCTGACCTCCTCAGATGGGTTCAAGGAATATGACCCTGACGGAAAAGGCAAGGCTCTGAAAACATGTGGACAAAAGAACTGTGTCAGAGGAGGTTTAAAACTCTGCAGCTATTGAATCAGTTATTGATTCCACGCACCTCAGCACTCGGTGATCCCTGCTCTGCAACTGTATGTGGTCTGTCACTTTGTGGCTGACTTGCTTTGGTTTCCACTTTACATTATTACCACTCACAGCTGATCACGCAATCAAGCATGGGAAGAAATTTCAGATACTGATTTGTTGAAATGGTAGTATTCAATTGCATTACCATGCTCAAATTCAGGTAATTCTTTAGAATGACCCATTCTTTCAGTATTGTTTGTAAAGTCAGACTGCATGCCAAGGTGCTTGATTTTATACACTGTGGCAATGTGACAGAAAACACCTGAATTCAAAGATTAAGAGGTGGAAGCCAGTCCATGTAATTTATTTTGTAATAGTTGTTGTGGAATTACATCATTTGAATCCAGGAAGATTTCCAAGTTTATAGATTTGTGTTTGACCTAACAGGTGTCATCTCCAAGAGGGACTTTCATAAGGCCATGGAGAGCCATAAACACTACACCCAGTCAGAGACGGAGTACCTGCTGTCATGTGCTGAACCTGATGAGAATGAACTTCTTGACTATGAAGAGTTTGTGGAGCGCTTTCATGAGCCAGCCAAGGTAAGTGATCAGAAAACACAACTGATTACATTTTTGAGAGTTCTCATCAGGACTCAGGACTTTTATTGAATTTTCTGTTTGTTTTTCCTTTTGTCTTCCCGTACTTTGGAGTTGAGGATATTGAAAATCAAGATGAGAGTATAATTTATCATTTTATAGCTTCTTGTTTTGAAGCAAACACCCTTATCAATACATCTAGTTTTTCAAAATATTATTGGGCAGTCAGTTAAAAGAACTGGGCAGCCTGCCCAAGTAGTCTTTTTTCACTAGCTGGGCCCACGTCCTCATTTTAGGTTTGACAGTGTTTTAGTAGGTAAAGGTGAATGCTTGGACATGAATTGAGCTGCGGTTTGGGGAAGGCCTCGAAGGGGACTGGCGACGGCTCCCGGGCCTGACAGATCTCCATGTACTAAATAGAAGCGAAGAAGTTAAAGAATTGAGAACAAGGAGGGAGGGAGGGGCACGTAAACGAGAATGAACAGTTTGCAGAACTGGGGGAACCTATATACATGACAGCCAGAAGGAGCGTGTTTGGAGGCGTGGTCCCGCTCCTGAAATTCCAATACATAATCTCCAATATAATAAGTTGGCTTCACTCAGTATCTTCTGTTTCCATTTTTCTTTTTCTTGTTTAGTCATTATTTGTTAGCATATTTAAGTTGGTTTTGCTTCATTTGGTTGTTTTCTCTGTTGCACACTCTCAATCCAATCCTGGTATATTTGGTCAGCTATTACATCTAAGGTGGACCCTTAGCTGCACAAGTACAAATTTACAAACTGCTCCTGGTTGAGATTCAGCAAATTACAGAGAAGCACTTCATATTTACCCAGAAATTACTGCATAATGGAGAAGAAATGGATAGAAGTTTTTTTTTCAAAACTGAAAAATCCCATGAAAAATGTATTTTCAAATTCACAGGACATTGGCTTCAACGTGGCGGTTTTGCTGACCAACCTGTCAGAGCACATGCCTCATGACACCCGGCTGCAGACTTTCCTGGAGTTGGCAGAAAGTGTCCTCAATTACTTCCAACCATACCTAGGCCGTATCGAGATCATGGGAAGTGCAAAGCGGATCGAGAGAGTCTACTTTGAGATCAGCGAGTCCAGTCGTACACAGTGGGAAAAACCTCAGGTAAATACAGCGAATAAATCATATATAAATATGACATTTTTCCTTTTAGTATTGTATGTCACTACCAATGCCAAAGTTTGTATTTTTATCCTAGGTAAAGGAATCCAAGCGTCAGTTCATCTTTGATGTGGTGAATGAAGGAGGGGAGAAAGAGAAGATGGAGCTGTTTGTGAATTTCTGTGAGGACACCATATTTGAAATGCAGCTGGCGGCTCAGATGTCTGACGCTGGCGAGCGCTCGGCGATGAAAGAGGAGAGCGAGCGTGAGAAGCCAGATGAGGAGAGCCCCGATGTGGGTTTCTTTTCTGTCACCACTGTCTACATGGCACTACTAGCACTTCGATACAACATCATGCTGCTAATAAAGGTGAGTTACACACTGAGCCTAACTAACAGCTAACTCTGGGTGTATTTTGGAATATTCTAAAATAGTATTTGAACAGTTTTGAAAGTAATGTTTTCTGTTTTCAAAAGAACAGAGATAAGAAACTTGATTTCAATTTGAAAACTCTTAGATACATATATATATTTAAACCCTGAATTTAGCAAATGGCAGATCCTCTAAAGATGTGTCTCACTGGATGGAAACGATGGCCCTACACAGTCAGATAAGCTCACCATGAAACATACAATGGGACAGAAACATAATTTTAAATAAAAATACCATATATTGTCATACGTTTGTATTGTTAAAATAGTTATCTTCACATCTACTGAATGTTCACTTTTAAACCAAATTAGCCAAGCCGTAGCTTCAATTACTTTTCTTTTTTTTACCAATGCCGTATCAATATCATACATTTTCTAATATCATTGTCTTGTTAGAGTTTCATTCACTCCCCCCTAGCCATCCTTCTTACATACATACATGCACACACAGCTTCCAAGTCCATCCTTGCACAAACTAACCACTCGATACAAAATCTGTTAGTAGATTGATTATATCTTCTGATTCATTGTATTGGTTAAACTTGACTATATTCTGATCAATATTAACCCATTAAGCATGATTAACTATCAGCAAAATCACATGTAAATTTGGTGGTAAGACCTTTTACCCTCTCTCAGATATAATAAGAGATAAGCCAGGGGGACTTCAGTCTCTTTCAATCTCACCTTTCTTGACAATGTCTACAGTAGTACTACTGAACACACAGTTTACCAGTAACTTTGCTTTGGTTTCAGGTACTGTCCGTGAAGAGCTTAAAGAAGCAAATGAAGAAGATAAAGAACATGACTGTGAAGGACATGGTAACCACCCTGGTCTCCACCTACTGGTCGGTGTTGTTGGGGCTCCTCCATGTGGCATTCAATGTGGCTCGAGGATTTTGCAGAATCTTCTACAACACTTTCATTGGAGAAAACCTGGTGGAGGGGGCCAAGACCATAAAGGTTATTATAGATGGGTTTTTTAATAATAAAATAAAGAACAGTCTAGATAAAGTAATAGCTGTTTGTTAACAGCTAAAACGCCTCTGCCCCTAGGTGTCAGAGCTGTTGGCCAATATGCCAGACCCTACTCAGGACGAGGTACGCGGTGAGGGGGAGAACAGGGAGAAAAGATCATCTGATCACAGCTCAACCGGGGAAGACTTGGCTGACCTGACAGTCAATACCAGTGAGACAGAGCTGCTGTCAGACATTTTTGGTCTGGACTTAAGAAGGGAAGGGGGCCAGTACAAAATCACCCCCCATAACCCCAATGCCAGCTTTACTGAACTTCTCAACTCCCCGGTTCCCCTTCCAACTCCATCTACAGCACCCCAACCTGAAGTCAGATGGAGACATCAGGTGATTTCTTTCTTTCTTACTTTCTTTCATGACACAAGTGAGAGGCTCTGCTTTTCTCCTTTCTTTGCTCTTTACCCCTCGGCCGTTAGTATTCTTTCTTTTAAAGGTTTTGGTGACATATATCATCAGGGTCCAGGATAAATTGGACTAAATCTGTATTTCTACCTTTGAATATTCCAAATAAAGGCATTTCACTGCTATATGATATACCAGTGTTTAACAAGTTTGAATACATAGGCATCGATGTCTCAGCATCCCTGCAGTCGACTGTCAATCTCCCATATCTATTATTAAAATAAAAAGACTGCTTTGTAAGTTTAGTATTGGCCTTTGCCAACTGATTTCTGGCAGAGATTACAGTGATAACCTATGGTAGACAACTATGTATTACATTTTCTATGATGCAGAGGGACAGATCTAATAAACAAGATATTTGGGACCTCAGCCCTCGTATTTGGTGTTTGGGACATGGTGAAACAACATGTTTAAACAATCATCAACAAATACATTTTCATTTTATACATAGATGACTCCAATATATGCAATTGGAATCTCCCAAATTTACAGTTGGACACTCCAATTTTTGGAAAAAATGATTAAAGTCTGTCGACTTTACATATTTCAGTTCTACTTTCTCCATCTGCTCAGAAACATGTGCTTTTAGCTAGTTTGATAGCCACTGAAATGTTAACTTCCACATGGTGGAAACTTTACTGCTCACTTTCATGGAGGTTTATCTTGAGCTGTTTAAAATGGATCATAGCTTTTACAGCCACTGATTTTGAATGGTGAAACTTAACGATTTCACATTCAGCTAATGTGTCCGTGAGCTTTGATCAAATGATTGAATGTCTTAAGATTTTGATTCAAATGTTGCACAACTTACATTCACTGACTGCTCTGACTAAATTCTGCCCATTTCAACATAGAAAAACTGATGTTTTACAACAGTAACAGTACAAGCATGCCATCAGCCACAAAACTGACCAAATGTGTCTATGGATATTTTTTGTCTAATTGTTCATCTTTCTGTTTCAGTCAAAGAGCTCTGCCTCAGAGGAGATGGAATCAAAACTAGAGAGTAAATGTGAACCTCAAAAAACATCTGAGTACGTAAACATATTTTTGGAACTGGATGTTTGAATTGCATAAATGCATGCATGCATTTTCACTAATTCATTTAAGACCTGATGGTGTTTCTTTTTTAGTGAAATAATCACATCAAACAGCATTAAAGAATGCTTTATAACCGCGGTCCCCAACCTCCTGGCCACGGACCGATACTGGTCCGTGAATCGTTTGGTACCAGGCCGTGAGAGTTGAGGCTCGGGTGTTAAATTTACGGTTTTCAGGATTTTTATCGTTATTTTTTATTATTAACTCAGTTTCCCTGGGTCTTTTCCACTGTGCTATGAATACATTTTCTTGTTTTTTTGGTACCAGTACAGGATTTATCCGCGATGCCTTAAAGGCCGATCCGTGAAAATATTGTCGGACATAAACCGGTCCGTGGCGCAAAAAAGGTTGGGGACCGCTGCTTTATAGTGTATAACAAGCATTAGTCCATTCATTTTAAACTCCAAAAACCTAAAAAGACAGTAAATGAATAAAACCACAGTGAAACAGTAATGTCATTTTAAAATGTCTGTGTGTTGGCTTATGGTTTCAGAAGTGATGATGTAGAGAAACAAGAGAAACAGTCAAAGAACGAGACAATGAAACCAAAAATGAGGAGGCATCACACCTCAAAGTCTGACGAACCTGATGTTCAGGAGTCAGCTTTCTTAAAGAAGATCATTGCCTACCAGAGGAAACTGCTGGTATGGCCAACTTATTCTTTTTCTTTGTCTTCTTCTTCTTCTTCTTCTTCTTCTTCTTCTTCTCATTATTATTATTATTATTATACAACATCTCAATCCATGGCTTTAACAAAAGCTCATCTTTTGGTTTCTCCTACAGAACTACTTCGCCAGAAACTTTTACAACATGAGGATGTTGGCTCTGTTTGTTGCCTTTGCAATAAACTTTATCCTTCTGTTCTATAAGGTAACAGTACCAAGGATGTTGTCGTGATTACATTCTACACATCTTCTTCTACAGAGTGTGGTGCTGCATGCAATGGTTTCAAATTAAACAGTGCAATTGTTGAAGGCACATGATACAAGGGATTTTACTGCTTATGGACACTTGAAAATTTGTTTTGTTTTATGGGCCTTTGCAGTGAAAAGTCTTACGCTTGCCTGAGTTAGGGTAGGAGTGAGTGCATGTTTTAAAGAGCAGTAATACACTCACTGTACTTCTCGTTAATGATTGTTCTTCTATTTGCGCTGAGTAAAATGAGAAAGTTGTTTGTTGTTGTTTATCCTGCAGTCTCAGTAGGAAAAACAGTGGTTGGAAACCATGGGAAGAACAAGATCATTGTAACCATTTACAATGAACTTACCAACTTATTGCCTCTGCAGTGAATTCTTTAAAGAAGAGACCAGATCTGCAACCAGTTTCCATCTTCAAAGTGACTTTGCTACATCGACATGGCGAATAAAAAGGCAGTGAGCTGGAGTGTGCCAGCTAGCAGTTTGGGATTTAATGGTTAAAATCATAAACATAGAATGACTGTTATAGTCATTCTATGTTTATGATTTTTAAAAGTAATCATTCAAAAATATGCGTTTTGGGGCCAAACATTTTTTTTCCAAGGGTTAGGAACAAAAGTTCCATTGCTGTGCTAGATTACGAACAGGGACAAAACTGGTACAAACTTGTGCAAACGCAAATCACAAATCATTTAATATTCTGTTAATAATTAGTATGCCAGTACTACATTGTATGTTGCTTCAGAAGACTCAGACTCAGTATTTGCTGTGTTTATAGCTTGGTTTAGAATCTTTAGGTTATAATCTTTAGGGTGTGGAAACTCCAGGCCTCGAGGACCGGTGTCCTGCAGGTTTTAGATGTCACGCTGCGTCAGCACACCTGAATCAAATGATTAGTTCATTACCAGGCCTCTGGAGAACTTCAAGACATGCTGACGAGGTCATTTAGCCATTTAAATAAGCTGTGATGGATCCAAGGACACATCTAAAACCTGCAGGACACTGGCCGTTGAGGTCTGGAGTTGCCCACCCCTGCTATAGAGCCTGAAGTTGGGGTTCAGGACAAATCAGTCATAAAAATTAAAACTAAATTTTGGACTAATAGCTGATACTGATGTTATTTTACTTTGTTTTGTTATTGTTTTATTTGCTTACATAACTAGATTAAAATTTTCCCTACCAGGTTTCTACATCCTCATCAGTGACTGAGGAGAGGGAAGTTGCGCACACCAGCCATTCAGAGAGCAGCATTCAGTGGGATCCACTAGGTGGAGCAACTGTGGATGCAAAGGAAGAGGTGATGGATCAGACCAGCATGCCCCAGAAGCCTGTCACCGTTCGTTTTGTCCTGGAAGAGAGCAGTGGCTACATGGAGCCCATGTTACGGATCCTTGCTGTCCTGCACACGGTCATCTCCTTCTTCTGCATCATTGGATACTATTGTCTTAAGGCAGGATATTCACTGTGACATACAACAGAAACGAGTGCAAAATATTAGAATCTGCAATTTAGTATTTGCCATTAACAACCACAGAGTTTGTTATTAAATCTTACGCCAGTCGGTCAAATTTGTGCAATGCCACACAAAAAGGCATTGGAAAGGTCTATGGGTAATCTACTAACATTAAATTTATGGACAAAGATGTAGTCTGGTCATTTCAATAAAGGTCAATCCATTCTACCAAGATCAATGCAAATTGTTAAATCACAAATGAGCAGCCCTCTTGAGCAAGTTAACATAGTGGTAGTAACATACTTACTAAACTAATAGAGCAAGTACTCAGGCTTTACACCTGTGCATCTTTTTGGAAACAAAGTGGCATGAGGCAGCTTTAGATGAATCAGTATGTTTGAAATAAAGGAATCCTGTGTGCCATCAGAGATTTATTCAGAAGGACTGCTTCATTACAAACAAGTCTGTCCTGTAAATCTGAAATACAGTATGTAAAACAGTCAACCTGTAGGAGAACAGAAAACATTATTTACCATCAGTTCCTGACTGATCCATGTGTTAATGAAGCTATTCTTACAGTATTCTTACAGCAAAAATATTATATTGCTTCTTTTTTTAACCACCGCATTCTTTATAATGAAGTGAGAAGGTGTTTTTTTAATGTGGCCCTAATACTAATTTGTAGCTACTTGTTTGCAAAAAGCAGATTTTGCAAAATCCTCAATTATATTTTGCAAGTGACATAAGACTCAGACATTATTAATGCTCACTTTAAATCGGTCTGAAGTTTTAATTATGGTCAGATCTCTGTGTAGAAATGTGAAACTGGATAAACTGACATGTATTTCAATATAAGGACAGTTTCTAAGAGTTAAGAGTTTCAATCATTTACAGTTAGTCTTAAGTCTAGAACCCATTGACATCTGCATTTCTCCACTTTTTGTGTGCATTATTTAGGTGCCACTGGTGATCTTTAAGCGTGAAAAGGAGGTCGCTAGGAAGCTGGAATTTGATGGCCTTTATATAACAGAGCAACCATCAGAAGATGACATCAAAGGACAGTGGGACAGACTGGTAATCAACACACAGTAAGTAGACCCTCTGTCCCTACACAAGAGTGTGCATGTGTATATCAGATTGTTGTTTGTTATACAGACTATTTTCATTCATGAAAACAAGAGACTGCTGCATGTATAAAGAAATAGAAGATATAGTTTGCAGACAGCCTATTAACCCTCATCCTTCTGACATATTTAACATACATGCAGTGGTGATTGGGGTCAGTGGGCACCCTGAGAATAATTTACTGCAAGAAACAAATATAATAGCATAATAATAATATTAATAATAATATTAGCAACCCATATTTATATTCAATGAATTAACAGTCATTATTTAATCTCATCTAAAAAGAAGACTTTTACTATGTTTGCAACATTGCAATTAAATTGCATATTTTGGAAACAAAAATCAATACTTTTCTTTAATGCAACTTGCAGCTTTGATGGAAACAAGTGGAAACAATGATGTGGCATAATTAAGAACAAATTGATTGATAAAGTCATAGAAAAATGAAATGCTTAAAAAAACAAACAAGAAATCACTTATAAGTTATGACAGAAAATTATACCTCTGAGGGCTGCAGTTACCCCAGTTGGTAGGATGGGGGTTAAGCACAGGTGCAGGCTAATGAAACTCAAGATGTGATTCTGTTCGAGTTTTAACTGATTTTCAACTGAATTATAGTTTTGAATTATCTTTCTTGTTGATCAGTTAGCATATCATTTTTATTGGGGGAATAACCTGCACCCAACCTGAGTAAGGGACCAGACAAAGAGTGATTCAAAAACCACAGTTTGTCTATAACAAACACCATGTTCAAGACTGAGACTGGGGACATGGAGTCCGAAAGGACCATGTCCAGGACGTCAATTGCTGAAGTCGCTCCACTGAGCTGCAGCGGGAAGGGTGTTGGTGCCTGTGGTTGGTGCAATGTCATGGTGTTAACCCCTGAACCAGATAGTGGACACCGGAGGTGAAAGAAAGCATCAGGCTGGAGAAGGAGTCCTCTCGGGTTTGGTTAGCCTGTGGGACTTCTGAGGCAGCCAATACGTACCAACAGCGAATGCGGCTCAGGCATTTGCAGAAGCAAAAACTTGGGCGTGGGAGGAGTTTGGAGAGGCCATGCTGCAAATGACTTTCAGACTGCCTCGAAGAGATTCAGGCAAACCATCAGGCGACTCAGGAGGGGAAAGCAGTGCTCTACCTGCAGGTAGAGCACCTAGTGCAGGTGGAGCGCTGCTGACTTCGACTGAGGATATTGTTGGGTGCTGGAAGGAATACTTCCAGGACCTCCTTAATCCCACTGTTAATCTTCCAAAGAAGCAGAGTCTCGGGACAAAGGGGACGACTCGTCCATCACCGGGGGTGAGGTCACAGAGGCAGTTAAGTGTTGAGTGTGCTCCAACTATAGGGGGATCGCACTCCTCAGCCTCCCTAGCAAAGTCTATGCCGGGGTGCTGGAAAGAAGAGTCCATCCGTTAGTCAATCCTTGGATACAGGAGGAACAATGTGATTTTCATCCTGGTGGCACAATACTGGAAAAGCTCTTACTTGAGGGTGGATGGGAGTTTGCCTAACCAGTCTACATGTTTTTTGTGGACTTGGAGAAGGCCTTCAACCATGTCCTTTGGAGGAGAATTTGCTTCGGGAGTGTGGGGCATCTGGCTCGTTGTTACGAGCCATTCAATCTTTATACAACTGTTGCAAGAGCTTTGTCCCTGTAGCCGGCAATAAATCAGACTCATTCCCAGTGAGTGTTGGTCTCCACCAGGGCTGCCCTTTGTCCCTGATTCTATCCATAATTTTTATGGACAGAACTTCTAGGCATACCCAAGTGGCGGAAGGGTTCCACTTGGGCAGCCTCAGAATATTGTCTCTGTTTTTTGCAGATGATGTGGTTCAGTTGGCTTCATCAGGTGGTGGCTTGCAACTCACAATGGAGTGGTTCACAACCAAGTAAGATGTGCCAGGAATTAGAATCAGCACCTCCAAGTCTTATGCCATGGTGCTCAGCCGGAAAATGCAGGAGTGCCCACTCTGGTTCTGTGACGAGTTTCTGCCCCATGTTAAGGAGTTTAAGTATCTCAGTGTCTTGTTCACGAGTGAGGGGAGAAGGGAGCAGGAGATCGACAGATGGATTGGTGCTGCAGCTCCAGTGATGCGGATGCTGTACCGGTCTGTTGTGGTGAAGAAAGAGCTGACCTTAAATCCAAAATAGAGAGTAACTTTGTCTTTTGACTTTCAGATCTTTCCCCAATAACTACTGGGATAAATTTGTGAAGAGAAAGGTAAGTATTTTTTGTTTTGTTTTACTGGATAAAAATATTTTTAAAATGTTTTCCTAAATTCCAAATTGATCTTGTACAAATGGCAAGTCTTTGAGGACACTGGTTGTACTGGGTAGCTCATTCTGTTAAACTACAGTCCTGCCACATTGGTGTGATCTTTCCCCGTGTAGTTTAAGGTTTTCTAGATAGAATACTGTTTTGGGAAATGAAAAAGTGGAAAGCATCTGTTTAAGAAGTCCTGCTCTTTCTTAGGTGATGGATAAATATGGGGAGTTTTATGGCCATGACCGAATCAGTGAGCTGCTGGGACTGGACAAAGCTGCTCTGGACTTCAGCGATGCTCACAAAAAGAGAAAACCCAGGAAAGACAGCTCGCTTGCTGCAGTGTGAGTAGTCTGTGTGTAGTGTGCAAGCAATAGAGTTTATGTGTGTGAGAGAGAGATGTTATAGGGAAGAAAAGTCTGACTGCAGGAACAATGTCAGTGTGGGGGCACTGCCGTCTTATTAGGATAGTTCCAATCCGATGACAGGATAGCTCAGCGGATTTGCCCCTGAAACTGCAGAAGAGGCACGAGCTCATTTGTTTTAAACATTTTTTTACACATCATGACAATGTTGAATAGTTCATTTAAACTGTTTATAACACAGTGATGATTGTGATCTGTCTACTTAATGTCAGTCCTTTCACTAGCTGAATGAGCAAAATTGAATTTTGCATACCTTCAGGGGTAGTTGTTGATAAGAGATGCTAATGCGATCACCGCTAGCTCATTAAGCTTAACAGTAGGTGCGGCTAATGTTTATAATAATATCTGTCTATGTAACGAGTAGTGACATTACTACTACAAGCCAAATAATGAAATTATTTGTTCAGCATGAGTGTGATGTTGGAGACGTGTTGTTCACAAATGAGACGGCTCTAAGAGTTGCTTCTTTGTAGCGAACAACTAAGTAAGTTTGGTGATGGAGTTTTTATTATGAATGAATGATGAATTTTTATGAATTATTATGTCTATTTTTTTATGTTTAAGGACAACAGATGGAAATTAGCCTTTGGCTATAATCTGGCATGTTTACATTCATGTAGTTTTTTTTTACATTTATGTTCATTAACATGCACTGTCCTAAATAAATATTAATATTAACAAAAGCTTGCTCCCGTCAGAGAGATGAATCATTAGCCACTCTTGCTTAGCCCTGCTGAGAATCCATGCAGGCGGGGGCGGGACATTATTTTGATGGGCACACCATGCGGCCAATCACATAGAAAGGCTAGGATCATGCATTTATGTGAAAGAAAGGTGGGGGCAGACATTCTGATAACAGGAAGTTGGAAAAAAGTGAAGATAAAAATAACAAAAAAGGAATAGCGTTTGCTGGCATTTCGATTATATTATGTTTTTTGACAACACTGAATAAAAAATGACTTCCCAACACACCATTCATAATTGCTAAATGAAGGCTGTGGATAACGATGCATTTGGGTGTCGTAAGAGCCAGTTCGTGAAAGGGAGTGAAACAAAAGCTGAATAAAATTTACATAGCTCAGCAGATAACTTTGTCTTCACCCTGCAAAATGACTGGAGAATATCCAGCCATGAGTTTGTTCCCTGAAGCTTAAGCGCACTCAAGTTATCCTTTAGGTCAGTAAGCCAAAACACACCAGCTCAACATTTTCACCTCCAAATGTCTTTGGAGCTTACTAAAAATCTTCACTTAAATCCCGATTGGTTTCAAGAAGGAACACTTCCTGGATTCAATTGAATCCAGGAAGTGTTCCTTTAACCCACTTCTATTTGCAAGGTATACATACAGGGTTAAATATCAAAACAATCCAAGGCACTCCTTTTCCAAGTAAAATTAAACTACCATCATTTTCACTGTAAGATCCAGGCATAAATCCCATTAAGATCCTTTGGGATGACTGTAAGTATCATGTTCATTCTCCAAAACCCTCAAATATGGCTGAATTAAAACGACTGTGCAAAGAAAAAGGAGCGAAAATTCCTCCACGGCGATATGACAGACACAATAAGCAATAAGCAAATGCCTGGTTGCAATTCTTGCTGCTGGTTAAACAACTAATAAAATGTTTAGGGGCAGTTACTTTTTCACACAGGACGTAGACACTTCTCTTAATAAATGAGATCATAATTTAGAAACTGCATTTTGTTTTTGCTCAGGTTGTCTTTGTCTAATGTTAAACTTTGTTTGAGGACCTGAAACAAGCAAAGGTGACAAATATGGGAAAAAAGCATCAGAAAGTGAGCAAAGGCATTTTAAAAGTACTGTACAAAGAATTAAAACATGTAATATGGCTGAAAGCAACACAGCAGTATGAGTATGTGTGAAAGGAGACACTGGAGAGTAATATAGTATTAGAAGTGTGTAAGCACTTTGGTCAGTAAGATTGGAAGATAGCTACTAAATTAAAAGTCTAGCTCATTTGAAGCCTGGAAAAATGCCAATTGTCAGCTCATCAATATTACAACTCTATCATTAAGACGGGGATTATGATGGATTTTAATCAAGTATTTGATTGAATTAATTATTGCAAGTTTTCATCCTTTCCACTGCAGCTTTGGTGTTTAATAATTCATGAGCAAGCAAAGAATAAATGTAAAAAAAAATGTTAAACATAGGCTTAGACTACGTGCATATTTGATATAAGGTCAAAAGGTACAAATAGTTGGATAATATGTTAATGTTTAAATAACAAAATAACTTAAAAAATTAAAGCCAACAGGGGAAAAAAATGATCAAAAATGGGTTTGTTTTAGAGTCTTTGTTTCTCTTTTTGATGCTCATCAGGGAAAGCCAAAAGATCCCTCAGAGGGAAGTTCCACGAATGGTGGCACTATTTTCTGGACAACTGATTAGTTAGTACGTAGTGATTTTATAACTGCTGGTCTCTAATCTGGAACACAACATGCTCCAGAACAGGTTAGATTCATAGCATAAGTCGCCATTGCAAGTTGCATCATGTTGGATATTATGAACTTTCTTGGCTCACGTAAATATGTGTGTTTTCTGGGCCAAGTCACTCTTATTTGGCAAAAAATGATCCCTATTAGTGTCACCTACTTCAAAAGGGTAGTTACACTCATCCCCCCTCCCTTTCAATTCAATTCAGTTCATCCATCCATTCGCTTCCGCTTATCCTTTTCAGGGTCGCGGGGGGCGCTGGAGCCTATCCCAGCTGTCATAGGGCGAGAGGCGGGGTACACCCTGGACAGGTCGCCAGTCTGTCGCAGGGCTAACACACAAGGACAGATAACCATTCACACTCACATTCACACCTAGTGACAATTTGGATTATCCAATTAACCTATCCCTTCAAACTGCATGTCTTTGGACGGTGGGAGGAAGCCGGAGTACCCGGAGGGAACCCACGCAAACACGGGGAGAACATGCAAACTCCACACAGAAAGACCCCGGCCTGATGGTGGAATTGAACTCAGGACCTTCTTGCTGTGCGGCAACAGTGCTAACCACCGTGCCACCGTGCTGCCCTCAATTCAGTTCAATTCAATTTTATTTATATAGCGCCAAATCACAACAAAAGTCACCTCAAGGCGCTTTATATTGTACAGTAGATCGTACAATAATAAATACAGAGAAAAACCCAACAATCATATGACCCCCTATGAGCAAGCACTTTGGCGACAGTGGGAAGGAAAAACTCCCTTTTAACAGGAAGAAACCTCCGGCAGAACCAGGCTCAGGGAGGGGCGGGGCCATCTGCTGTGATTGGTTGGGGTGAGAGAAGGAAGACAGGATAAAGACATGCTGTGGAAGAGAGACAGAGATTAATAACAGATATGATTCGATGCAGAGAGGTCTATTAACACATAGTGAGTGAGAAAGGTGACTGGAAAGGAAAAACTCAATGCATCATGGGAATCCCCGGCAGCCTACGCTCTATTGCAGCATAACTAAGGGAGGATTCAGGGTCACCTGGTCCAGCCCTAACTATATGCTTTAGCAAAAGGAAAGTTTGAAGCCTAATCTTGAAAGTAGAGATAGTGTCTGTCTCCTGAATCCAAACTGGAAGCTGGTTCCACAGAAGAGGGGCCTGAAAACTGAAGGCTCTGCCTCCCATTCTACTTTTTAAATACTCTAGGAACAACAAGTAGGCCTGCAGTGTGAGAGCGAAGTGCTCTAATAGGGTGATATGGTACTACAAGGTCATTAAGATAAGATGGGGCCTGATTATTTAAGACCTTGTATGTGAGGAGCAGGATTTTGAATTCAATTCTGGATTTAACAGGAAGCCAATGAAGGGAAGCCAAAACAGGAGAAATCTGCTCTCTCTTTCTAGTCCCTGTCAGGACTCTTGCTGCAGCATTTTGGATCAGCTGAAGGCTTTTCAGCGAGTTTTTAGGACTTCCTGATAATAATGAATTACAGTAGTCCAGCCTGGAAGTAATAAATGCATGAACTAGTTTTTCAGCGTCACTCTGAGACAGGATATTTCTAATTTTAGAGATGTTGCGCAAATGGAAGAAAGCAGTCTGACATATTTGTTTAATATGTGCATTGAAGGACATGTCCTGGTCAAAAATGACTCCAAGGTTCCTCACAGTGTTACTGAAGGCCAAGGTAATGCCATCCAGAGTAAGAATCTGCTTAGATACCATATTTCTAAGATTTTCAGGGCCGAGTACAATAACCTCAGTTTGATCTGAATTAAGAAGCAGAAAGTTAGCGGCCATCCAGGTCTTTGTGTCTTTAAGACATTCCTGCAGTTTAACTAACTTTCCAAATGCCTTTGATGCTTGTCCCCTCCCGGGGCAGATGGCGGGTCGACTGGAACAGCGCAGACATGCTGCAGGACCAGATTCGCTGTCTACACCGGCTCTCGCTTACCCTTACCCACCCCTGTTGCCTGTTTTGTGTTTCTATGGTGTATTGACAGTCATGTGCTTTTTTGTGCTGGGGTGTTTTTTTCTGTTCTCAAACTGTTCTCCCATTAGGAGCTCAGTCTGAGTGGAGTTTTTTTCTCCTCCTCTCACCTCATGCTATGTATTTTCATTGTTTTTTTTCCTATCAGCTTACTTCTCTGACATGGCTTCCCAATTTGATGTTTATGTAAAGTTTGGTCAGAGGGTTCCTTTGTAAGTGCGCATGCACCATTAGCGTGCTGCCTGCTGTAACCTATAATTTCCTTCGGGATTAATAAAGTATTTCTGATTCTTATTCTGATTAGAGGATGGTGATAAATTGGTCATTAAAAGCTATAAAGAACATATAAATATAACAGTAAAATGCAACATTTTTACAAACCAAGAGATTAATGCTGCAGAAAATAGTTAATCTTGGGGCTTAGCACACCGAGTGTTGAAATAAACATTTAAATTAAAGTTAACCTATTTTAGGTCAAATTGCTGCAACTCCTGAACCACTGGCACAACTGAAAAATTCAAACGGCTCCTGAAAGCATCAACTCTGTGCTTTTTCAGTGATATAAGGGTCATTACTATAAGCCCAGGCAGGTGCTACATCCAAATTTTGGCAAATAACACAGAAAACAACACAGCAAAAACAAAACTATAAAAACATGGTTGTGTGTGTGTTTTGTGTAGGGCTCCATCACACTCACTAACTCTCTCTTCTGTCAGCCAACCTCCAACCGTCTTTTTGGGGTTGCTGCAACACTGTGCCTGGGATTACTGTAATGATCCTAAAATCACTGACAAGCACAGAGTCACTGTTTTCAGGAACCATTGAAAGTCTTTCATTTGAAATGGTTCAGGAGTTATGGGAGTTACAGATGTTGAAAATGTTGCAAAACCCCTGTCTGAGGCTATTGACAGGTGCTGCTGTTTATTTCTAAGGCACAGTGGCATATTAGAGCTCTGAAATTTTAAATAGATCTAATTAAACATTGGAAATCAATTTAGTCTGTCAGCAGAAAAGTAAAATTAATTTGGCTTTCCGTGCCAGTTACACACTCCCCTTCTTATTCCAAATAAGCACACCCTCCAAGCAGCAACTATCACACACATAGCAGTCATAGAAAAAAGTGTGTTTCAGTGTTAAATGTAGTGCAATTTACAGTAAATTGTCCACCACAAACCTTAGTAGAGTTTAAGTTTTGGTAGAACAGTCAAGCTGTGCTCATTAGTCTAGCATAGAAATTTTGTAATTTCTTTTTAATTATTAGATCAGATAATTTTAGTGCTATTTTTGTAATTCCATTAAAAAATGCAGTTTGCCAGTTAGGTAATCAAATAACGATCAGGTACAGCTGACTTACAGGCCAGTCACCTGTCAGTCAAAGTGGCCATGCCCTTACCTACCATCACTGTCCAAATGACCCACCATACAGTTGTTATGAAGTTTGAAACTGTACTGTACAGGGAAAAATATTTCTTGTACCAGGTTGTAGGTGTGCATTTTAATGGTATTTAGTGGAGGATTTTAAATTGTAAACTGTTGGTTACATAGCCCATTTCTACTCTACTTCAGCACTCAAAGCTCACGTAGAGCTCAAACTTCAGAGACGAACACAAAGGAGATTTCCTGCATCTTTGAACGGCTGACAGTGACTTTAATAAAGTAATGGTTCCATGGGGTCATCCTCTATGGGGGATTTGGATTAATAAGAAATTTTCTGCAACAAAGAATAGCAGGTACAATCAGTACAGTATTTTTTATCTGAACACTGAATAAGACATGATCCTGTCACATTCACATATATTTTCATACTGGTTATACCAGGTAAAGGAGCTAAGATATCGTCAGTTCTGATAACAGAGAGTCTCTTTCATTTAAACCATTTCTGTTCACGTTTTAATCAAAACATGAAAAGTGTTACTATTTAATGTACCTGTTAAAAGACTTTGTGTCTTCTCACTATGTTCACAGGTTGAACTCTGTTGACGTCAAGTACCAGATCTGGAAGCTGGGGGTTGTGTTCACAGACAATGTAAGTAATCAGAATCAGTCAGGAGAGCGATGTCTGGCTCCATCATGTGGATTCCCTGCAGAAGTTCTTAAGCTCTTTTGTCTTTTTTGTTTATATCAGAGTAATTTCATAGGAACATTTTTAGTTTACCTCAACTTTTTTTTTTAGTTCCTGTTTAAAAAGTTTTAAAGTTGCTTATGGCATTTAACATCAATAGCAGTAACGGCACCATATGACTTGTTGTATCGGCCCATAACATTATAAGATAAAATTCTGGTTATTGTGTCTGGCAATTATGTCATATAAAAATACTGCAATAAATATGAACTATTTGGCTCATTGTTTATAAAGCAGTGCATATTAATACATATTAGTATCTAATTAATTAATTGGTTAATTCAAGGAGTTACTAGTTACTACTATAAATGTAAATGTAGCTGCTAACTGAGCAATGATCATGATGTGTCATCCACATCTGTGTCGAGAGTCATTAATCTATTGTCTGGTAATTATCATTTGAAATGTTTTATGATGCTTTCATTTGATTTATTAGCTACACAATCAGCAGCCTGGATGTTACCTAATATTGTAAACCAGTGGGATAGTCAGTATTGACTGAATTTCCATCTTCCGTCCTTGTAGTCCTTCCTGTATCTGGCCTGGTATATGACCATGTCCATTCTGGGTCACTATAACAACTTCTTCTTTGCTGCCCATCTACTGGACATTGCCATGGGTTTTAAGACACTGCGTACCATTCTCTCCTCAGTCACACACAATGGCAAACAGGTGAACACACTATATGAATATTATAAGATTAAACATTTCTCAATATTGAGTGAAGATTGTGATATTTGCCCTTGTTTGCATCACAGCAGTCTTTTCTTGCCCCTTCTCCAGCTAGTGTTAACTGTTGGCCTATTAGCAGTGGTGGTGTACCTCTACACAGTAGTGGCCTTCAACTTTTTCAGGAAGTTCTACAACAAGAGTGAAGATGGAGAACTGCCAGATATGAAGTGTGATGACATGCTGACAGTGAGTATGACATGTATTAGACTGTAGTGAACCAGAATAATAGTGCTGGGCAGATGATCAAAACGACAGAAAATTTGCATCACAGCATGTTTTAAGAATCAGTCAGTTTCACAGTCTTTTTACAGTGTTATTAATAGTTTTTGATATTAGTTTTGCATCAGTCTGGCTTTGTAAAGGTTTACAGGAACTCATTTTTCTATCAGGAGTATATAGAATGTAAAACACTTTAATGTGAAGAAATGAAAAGAAAAAAAAAATCCCACTTAACGGAAACAAGTTATCTAAAATTAAAGAACGGGGCCTTAAAATGGAAACATCACATATGTGGTGCAACGGATCACGGTTGATCCGTAATCCGAACCGATCCCACTCCACGGTTCGGCACGCACGTGATCCGAAGATTCGAAAAAGAAGAAAAAAAAGTATGTGTATGGTGCGCGTGGTCAGTCTGTCAAGCGATAGTTGTGGCCAGTGCTAGCGGTCTGAGTGGAGGAGCAGAGGAGTTTGCGGCATTTAAGCAGCCCTTTGCTGCCCAGTCCGACCGGGCTAAAGCTATTATAAAAGCTACTGGGGTGTTTCGCTGCAGACGGGAGGCCGTATTCCGTTGTGCAAAACAAGGGGTTTAAACTATGATGAACGTGCTTGAGCCACGCTATGATATCCCGTTGCGCGTCCACTTTAGTGGCAAGATCGTTCCAAGCATGTATGAGCAGGAAAAGTTTAAAGTTATGGCTGAACTGTCCCATGCATCTTCTGTTGCCCAACTACTACAAATGGGTGGAGCTCCAGAGCAATGGAAAGCTACGTGACCGTGACCGCTCATTATATCACAGCGGCGTGCAATATAATGAGCGGTATGTATTATTGTAGGGTCTACCTTACAATATAAAGCGCCTTGAGGCGACTGTTTTTGTGATTTGGTGCTTTATAGATAAAATTGAATTGAGTGGTAGACACAAAGCCCTATACTGCTCTATATTGAACCATAATTTTTTTTTAATAATTGCGAGGAATGAATCTTGAGTTGAATGTTTTTAACAGGCAAAAAATACTTCAATAAGCGAATAAGTAAATTTTTGTCTTTTTTCTTTTTTTGCTGATCCGAAAATTGATCCGATCAGTGAGATTTTTGATCCGTTGCACCACTAATAAATACTAACTTACACCATGCTCTCAAAACGGTCCTAGATTTAACACTGTGAAACTGGATTTAATAAAAAATTGTTTAGATTGAAAGGTTTTAGAACATGTTTAGCACCATCCTGTGCCTGTTCAGAGCAGGACGTCAGTAGGTTGATTGGTTTCAGCTAATAGACTTACATTAGTTTATGCTAATTTCCTAGTTTATAACTAGTGACAGAACAGTTAATTTGCTGGAAAACAAGGTGACTAAAACTAAAAGTCAGTTTGAGGGGGTCCCTTTTGTATGGGCCCGTCAGTTTGATGAGCCAGAATATAAAGAAACTCAGAAAGAGATGAGAAACAAAGTAACTGACCTCTATCAGTCTGTCTGTCATCTATTATCATTTATCAATCTATCATCTATCATAAAAGGTTACCAAGCCATGTCTAAGGCTTTTTGGGATTCCACTGAATGATGGGTGAGAGCCATTATTCATAAATGAAAACAAATGGAACACCTGTGAAGCTTCTCAGGAGTGGCCAGCCTACCAAAATTACACCAAGAGAGCCTCGACATACTTTTTTGTACCCAAAGCTAATACTGGGATGTCTGGTATGCACTGCTTCACTTTCTTGGCTGTGGGAAGTTGCTCCCATCACGTTTGTCTGACTAAAACTTTGTTCTTTGCTGTCTGTAAAGAGCAAACACTTCCATTTATGGACAGAGAGCTTTGAGTCAGTAGTTTTAATCTCGGCAGTGTTACCCTCAGGCAGTAAGAAGATTACTTATTTTGTCCGCTTCTTTTTCAGGCATTATTAAGTGTTTAGGAATAGCAACAGTGGAAGTAATATAAATAATTATATGTTACTAACCTGAGCCTTTACTGTGATTTAAGCTCAGTTTAAGGCTGTCTTTGGGCATTACCTTATTTGGCTCCAGGAAGTGAAGCCAAAATTGGTGACCTGGATAAGGGCATTTGGAGTATCAAAATCAGGACACTTTATTAATCCCTAAGAAAATTATGCACTTACAGTTTCTCCAAGACAAAAACAGTAACAAACTAAAGTAAAATAAATAATACAATATGTTACAAAGTTTACATTTATAAGAAATAGCTTTAATAAATGCAAATATCTCACTTATAAATATCCAGAATATTAGATAATATTAGTAGAAAACTGGGATACCAGTTTCATGATAGCGGTGCCTACCTACCTTACCTATGCAGCATAAGCTGACATTGATTAGCCAGTTTAAAAGAGACAACTTTGTGACATAGTAAAGTTTAACCAAAGATGTAGCCATGAAACAGAAATGGAACAATTATGATGAATTTAAATGTTGGTAGTGTAAGCCATTACTTATACATAAACACCTGTGTCATTAATGCATGTCAGTGTGGGTCAGGGGTGAAAGATAAGTGTATCGCAAAGCCAAACATATGACCATCTTGTCAGTGATGAGAGACATGCCAAGTAAAGACTCAGCTTAGATGAGAATGTTTTCTGCTGCTAAGCCATCTGAAAGAAATACTATATAAGGGCTCTATGGTATTTTCTGAGGATAAAAGGAAGCCTTCTGTCACCCGGAAATTTCAGGACACACAAACACACACTAATCCCCTATAGTCAGCCACCCATTGCATTCCATAGAGCTCTTTTGTCTCCTATTAGGGGCTGAGGGTGGCAGCTCTGCCTGTCTGTAGTTCAAGAAGGTGACAGGTGCTTAGTGGGATGGAGAGATGCACTAATGAACGGCAGTGCCCTAGCAAGATTTGTCTCCTTCCTTACAATAAGGCTTATAGTAGCAAAAAATGGTGCTTTCTATGTGAAATTGGAAGTTGGAATTTCCTGAATTTTTTCCCGTCCCCTCAGGTCAGATTTCCAACTCTGAACATCGCATCAGCCAACAGCCTTAATCAGCCCAACTTAACCATCCAAGATGGAACCACTGTATATAAACATTACTAAAACTGTAAAAGCTGTCATCTGTGCTGCTACAGCTGTTTATTTATGATAGCACTGGGCAGGTTCTGTCTGCGAATGTGCTGCAGTGCTTTTAAGTACAAAAACAAGCATTGCACTGTGCTGTTAGTGATGCATTAATAGCTCTACCTTGCTAAGGTAGAACAACACAATTTTTTTTGTGGTTTTGCATTGTTTTGCAACGCCTTCCCTGACAGAAATCTGGATGGAAGCATATGCTCTTGTAAAAGCTGAACATACGTTTCAGCATTGATTTGGCCTTTCCAAATCCACAGGCACTATTGTAACTGAGTGCTAATCGGAAGTTGAATGGTCCATTTCCTCTGTAGTCTGGAGGATGCGTCATCCAAAAAGAATTTAAAATATTTATTTGTCCAACCACAGAAGATGTTTTATACTTTCCCTCGGTCCCTGGTTTAAATGAGCTTTGGTCCGGAGAAGGTAGACAGCAGCGTTTCTAGATCATATTCACATATGGCTTCTTAGTAATCTGCAGAGTTGAGGGCAACAATGATTTTTCAAAATGTTACTGGACCTCTACAGTGACTAGAATCATGCCTGTTTTTACTGCAAAGAGACTTACAGATGTCATGTCTTCTGATGTTTCAGAAACGCTGCAGAAAAATTAGTGTGTTCAAACTGCTGTGACAGTCATGATTCTGCCCATTAAAAACCCAATGCAAAAGATTTGACCTCTGTTACCCCTATACCCCCCTTCCTGTGTATCTCTCTCTGTTCCCAGTGTTACATGTTCCACATGTATGTGGGAGTGCGAGCAGGTGGAGGAATTGGTGACCAGATTGAGGATCCAGCTGGTGATGAGTATGAGATCTACCGGATCATCTTCGACATCACTTTCTTCTTCTTTGTCATTGTAATCCTCCTGGCTATCATCCAGGGTGAGGCATCCTACACATACATGCACACAAACAGTTAAATGGACTCCAAACACAAGCAGGAGTCCTTCTGTTTGGACTCCTGCTTGTGTTTTGGCCAATTGTTAATTAGGTAACAATTAGCCAAAATGAATACATTCTAATATTGTAAAGTAGAGTAAACACCACAGGAAGTGTTTGTTTTTATTCTATAATACAGAGTGCTGATTCAAATGTATAATTATTTTGAGAGCAATCATTTCTGGTTCTGTTTGGTTTTCAATATTTTGATTGTTCTGTTTATTTCAAATTGACTAGACTAAATAATCACGACACCTCTCCAAGTGGAGTACACTTGAACACCACCGTAAAGAATTTCCTGCTTGTAAATTCAGATAAAACTGAGCTTATTGTACTTGGCCTTAAAAATTCCACGAAGCATAGTGCCTAACCAGATACTAACTCTGGGGTAAGGATATATGCATATTAAAGAAAAATATAGGACTGCTTTCTTTGCACAACATCTCTAAAATTATAAAATATCCTGTCTCAGAGTGATGCTGAAAAACTATTTTGTGCATTTATTACTCCCAGGCTGGACTACTGCAATTCATTATTATCAGGATGTCCTAAAAATTCCCTGAAAAGCCTTCAGTTAACCCACAATGCTGCAGCAAGAGTACTGACAGGGACTAGATATAGTATATTTCTCCCATATTAACGTCTCTTCATTGGCTCCCTGTTAAATTCAGAACTGATTTTAAAATCCTCCTCTTCCCATAAAAAAACTTAATCATTACTTATTATTAAACTCTGTCTATCTTCCACAGTGTGCCTTTTATCTACAATAATACAAAAAACAAGCACAAACCCCAACAATCATATGACCCTCCTATGAGGAACCGCTCTGGGAAGGAAAAACTCCCTTTAACAGAAGGACACCTCCAGCAGAACCAGGCTCAGGGAGGCGGCCATCTGCCACGACCGGTTGGGCTGAGGGAAGGAAGACAGGACAAAGACAGAGAGCCAGAGATTAAAAATAACTAATAATTAAATGCAGAGCGGTGTATAAACACAAAATGAGAGAAAAAAGGTGACTAAAGACGAAACAGTGCAACACGGTAACTAGGGAGGATTCATGGTCACCTGATCCAGCACTAACTATATGCTTTATCAAAAGGAAAGTTTGAAGCCTAACCTTAAAAGTAGAGATAGTGTCTGTCTCCTGAATCCCAACTGGAAGCTGGTTCCCAAAAGAAGGTGTACTATACTGTAAACTCTCAATCAGAACACCTAAGATGGGTTTAGATGGGTCTTCTTGCATGAAAGTGAACTAAAATATACCACCAAGGCAACGAAGCAGTGGCGGAAGAAGAAGCAGCACATTAGTTGTGCTGCCTACCATGGAGTGGCCTAGCCAGTCTGCAGAGCTCAGTCCAATAGAAAATCTGTGGAGGGAGCTAAAGCTTTGAACTGCCAAGAAGGAGCCAAGTAATCTGAAGAATTTCTGTAAAGAGGGGTGGGCCAAAATCTCTCGTAAGATGTGCAAACCCGTTGATCACCTAAAAGAAATGCCTTATCACTGTGTGTGCCAACAAGGGTTTCTTCACCAAGCGCAAAGTCATATTTTGGTTGGGGATTAACTATCTGTTTCACTCAGTGATATGCAAATCAATTCATAACTTCAATGAAAGTTTAGATTTTAGGTTGATATTCTTTCTCTCTCCATTAAAATGTAACTACCATAAAAATTAGAGACTGTTCGTTTCTTTTCAAGTGAGAAACTTCAGTGGTAGTAGAAATTGAGTAGGGACCAAATAATTGTTTCCCTCTGCCATACATATTGACAATGATGATAACTAAGCTTGTCAAAAACAAAAGTTTGGGGCCTAATCTTAAAAGTAGGGTGTCTGTCTCAAGAACCCAGACTGGAAGCTGGTTTCATTGGAGAAGAGTTGGTTAGAGCTGAGGGCTCTTCCTCCCATTCTACTTTTGGAAACAAACCAAATGTTAGCTTACATTCTGACACTGAAGTGCTCAGTTGGATTAATATGATATTATGAGGCTTTTAAAATATGATGGGACCTGGACCATTCAGAATTTTGCATCTGTCTAGGCTTTGTTTTTAGTATTTATAGCCTTCTCTATAGGGACATACGCTCTTTGGATGTAATATAGAGAATGTAACTGAATAGCAAAAAATACTCCTTTAGAAGTATTATAGTAGATAAAGCAGATAGCCTGCGGTTTTCATATCTATTGTTGTATTCAGTGTAATAATGTGGACCGGCATGTTTAAGCTCCACCCTCTGTGAAATTCTAGGGTTAATCATTGATGCCTTTGGAGAGCTGAGGGATCAGCAGGAACAAGTGAAAGAAGACATGGAGGTGAAAACACACACAACACTTCAATGCAGTTTTTTACAACTGAGGCATATGAACATGTAAAAATATACGTTTTGTAGTTGTTTTGTTTTGTATAGCTGTATCTCCAACAGGGGCATAGATGAAGATTGCCAATAGGTTACAATAAATGACAACCACTTAACTATCCCGTCTTTCTCTTGCAGACCAAATGTTTTATCTGTGGAATAGGTAATGACTACTTTGACACCGTGCCACACGGCTTTGAAACGCACACTCTACAGGAGCACAACTTAGCCAACTACCTGTAAGTACATCTGGAGAGTGTCTGCATTTCTCTGTGTCTTATTGTACCTTTTAACACCTACATCATCATAGATCATCACACCTACATAGTACACAGTCTTTCAGGTCAGTTAATGAAAGATAGGTGCCCAATCTTGGGGTACTTGGGGCTTGGTCCCCAATCTCAGGTAGGTGTGATGATATCTATGATATTTGTCTTGGCTTGTTTTGTACCACAGCATTTGTGTTACACCGAGGTGCATTTCCACATTATTATCCCCAGTGTTTGGACACTTCTTATCCAGTTACATAAATTTCAGTGTGGCATTACTCAACTGTAACCACAGTTGCTACCATGATACTACTTGGATACTTTAGTAACTGAGTAGTAATAACTTGGAAATGGCCACATTACGTTCTTGAGCTGTAATAGAAAATACAACCAAAATTTCAAATGTCTGTTGACTTTAACCCTAAATACAGTACTGTGTCTCGAGCCAGCCCTCATTTTTAGGTATACTGCTTTATGTAGAAGTTTCTTAAAATTGTTGTACAGTCCAAGCTGTCATTAGGAGAGAGGTGGGGCAAACCCTGGACAGGTTGTTAGTCTCTCAGAAGACAACAATTCACATGCACATTCACACCTATGGCCAGAATCACCAATTAATCTAACAAACATGTCCTTTGAATGTGGCAGGAAGCCTCAGAGAACCCACACAGGCAAGAATACACAACTGCCTCCAGCCAGCAAGTGCTACTGTAACATCTGGCACTGATGCTGTGTGACTGATATATGCAATGATAATACTGTTTGTGTTTTCTAACAACTGTGTGTGTGTGTGTGTGTGTGTGTGTGTGTGTGTGTGTGTGTGTGTGTGTGTGTGTGTGTGTGTGTGTGTGTGTGTGTTTGTGTGCTTCAGATTCTTTCTGATGTATCTCATCAACAAAGATGAAACAGAGCACACAGGCCAGGTAAAACACCTTTCCACTCTCTCTGCCAGTAACAGTTTTTTAATGGCTGCTTACATTGTTAAAGCCTCAGTATGGAACATTGAAAATCACCTCTGGTCATATTTGTATGTTTGATCAAATACAAAGGATAACATTTCCTGTAATGTTTAACTAATTCCTAAACAAGGGCCTCAAAACAAACTTGTAATCAGTTTGTATCTTATGTGATTAAAGCAGAATACTTTATAGAAGTTTTTCATAAATGTCTTTGTAGTAATGAGGTTTGTTTAATAAAACTAAAAACTGGCCAGTCTCCCATTCAAGATCATTTTGTTGGATATATACTGATGATATTCCATCATGGGTGCTATTTCTGGATCACGTTCCAGAAGTCCTGTTTTGACCACTTGCTCTGTGAACCCTGAGATTACACTGTGGACATTCACAGAAAACTTTTACTTTCATAATGACCCGAAGTCCGTGTGGCGTATCGTCACTGGGAATGAGTGCTACAACAGGGCAGTTTCAGCAGTTTTCAGTTAAGGAATCCAAAGTCTCCAAGCTAAACAACAACGTGTAAGGTGTGGTGAATGTTGAAGGCTTGCCTTTTTCATACACTGAAGGAGACCCAGGCCCAATCATATAAGCACAACTCCAGTTTGCCTATGTGAGTTTACTATTATTAGTAGATACAAAAGGTGTGTCTACTTGTACGAGTTTGAATCCCGATGACCTCACCTCAAGGTCAAGGTCATAGATCAAGTCTTCTGAAAATCTTTTGAATGCGATAACCTAGAGAATGAGGCGATGCAAGACTTTGAAATTGATACTATAGGTTGATCTACTAGCAGGCTGAGGGGTAGCACTGGTGGCCACCAGTTAATTTTGTAATTATTATTATTTTTGTATTGCTTGCTTTGCTTTGTGCACTAGTGCTGTTGGAACAGGAAGGGTTCATCACTGAGTCGTTCCCACAAAGTTGAGAGCATGAAATTGTCCAAAATGTATTGTGTTTTTAAGCATTAAGAGTCCCTTTCACTTGAACTAAGAGGCCAAGCCCAACTCATGAAAAACAGCCCCAAATCATAATCCCCCCGTACAATGCAATCAGGCAAGTAATCTTCATCTGGCATCAAAATGCCAGATGAAGATTTATCACTCCAGAGAGCACATCTTCACTGCTCTAGAGTTCAGTGGCAGTGCGCTTTACACCACTGCGTCCAACATATTGCATTGCACTTGGTGATGTAAGGTTGGATTCAGCTTCTCAGCCAGCCTTCCCATGAAGCTCTCCACACACTGTTTTTGAGCTAATCTTACTAGTTTCTTTCTTTATGTCCATCAACACTGTAAATTCAAAGTGCTTAACAAATTTAGGTGCCCTAAATTAAGAGCATTTGTAATTACCAAAGTAATTTTTTATGTTTCTGTAATAGTTCGTCGACCAGTATACTCATTAATCTTTAATCCAAATATTTTTGATTTGGTAAATTATAATTATTACTGTTTTTTATAAATTTAAAGTAAAGACATTATTATTTTTTTATTAAGATGCCAAATGGGTTACTTATTTGCATTTCAGAACTAAAAAGTCCTTTTAGCGGTAAATGCTATACTTGATTAATTTCTGACTTCTCAGAGAGATCCAGTACGCTGATTCAAATGTTTGTTTTTATGACATTTGGGCTCATGAATGCCACCACTAAAGGCATTGGATTAGGTTTGTTGTTTCAGATTTCATTCTGTTGTTCCCCCTGCACCTTACTTTGACTAATCTTTACTCACAATGAGGCACTTTCACACTATTGACATGTTAGTTTATGCCTCTCAGTCTGATTTACCTTTAATGCCTGTTGTGAATGCATAAAATGCAGGGCTTTATGCAGGGGCTGATTGGCTGGTCACTGATCAGGGTGGAGAACATTGGAGATCAACCAATTCCAGTCCATGGCTGGTCAGTGGGTGCATCTGTAGTGATCGTCTACTCTCCCTTTTGCTGGATTCCTTCTTTTGGTCACTCTGGTTTTCTTTTAAATTGTTTTAAGTTTTTCCGCTACTTCAAGTGCAGTTTTTAAAGTATAACTGGAAGCTTAAAAAATATTCTTAGTTAGCTTCTAGCATTCACTTCTGTGGTATGAGCTCAGGAGCTCAGGAGCTCTTAAACCCCAGCATATCAAATGATCAAATAATGTGTGATTCAGACAAAAACGGCTTGTAGTAAGGGATGAGAATATATACAAATTTAGCAAATTCAATACCACTGTTGATGTCACTTATCAATTCTCTTATTGATTCTCATTGGGTTCTGATTGGCTCTGCTTGGAGAGTCACCATCTCTAAGCAGCATATCAAAGACATTACATCTGTGCATATTAATTGCATGTTTTGTGGTCAAATGTTTGTGCATGTTTAAAGCATTTCCCTGTTGTGATCATATCTGGGATCATTTTTCAAAATAAGTAACAGATTACAAATATTACCCAGAACACTTTTCTTAAAAGTAATATAGTATGTTATTTAATTACTCACCAGAGAAATTCATTTGTTGCACTACTTGTTATGTTACTTTTCTGTTTCTCTGTATAATGACCTGAAACACATTGTCTTATAATTACCATTTAACAATATAAACCTGAGGCTACAGTCCCACACACCAACACAAATCACTATCCCAATGAGCACACACATATGAGCTTTCTTGTAGTATTTAGGCATGAGCACAAAGCCGACAGCACAATGCAAAAATGAAAACCAGCACAAAGATACTTTAAAGTGATCACCACAGGGATTCTGCTTTAGAAACATGAACACATAGAAACGGACGCTGCACCCTGACTGCACATCACTGCCTTTGTTAGCTGTTGAAGATCAGGTCTGACTGCTGGGCTGGGGTCGGCCTTAATGTCACTCTGGGTTGTAGGCTAGCTTTGTTCATTTCAGTAGGTACCTAGAGGTTACAATGCTAGTACTAATTTCCATAATGAACAAAGCTGATGTGATAATTACACTTTAAATGTAACACACATGAAGCAAACCCTCCTTACCTCTTGCTCTCTGTCTTTAAGGAGTCTTACGTATGGAAAATGTACCAGGAACGTTGTTGGGAGTTTTTCCCGCTGGTGACTGTTTCCGGAAACAGTATGAGGATCAGCTCAACTGAGTCAACCTTGGGTGACAGACCTTAACTCTGAAAGGCCGACTGCAGCCATCTGGCCTCTGCTTGTCCCTCAAACGTTTATTACTTTTCTGAGGAGGCTGTACCAAATGATGGGTTCCTCTCTATGCGTCATCTCTCCTCAAGTGGCCAGGCTCTTCAACGGGACACACCCTGCCATTGTCATCCAGACAGTCAGCTCCACCCCCCGACCTTTAGCACACTCTGCTTTTGAGACCTTGTACATAGAAAACTTCAGAAAATATGATGTACAATACATGACAGGTAGCAGGTCTAGAATTTTTTCACTCTGATGACTTCCTTGCTTCCTCTTATTCTATATTCAAAGTAACTTGCAAAAATACAAAGGATTAATGGATTGAGGGTAAAAGAAGAAACCTAAAGAATGTTTTACTTTTAATATGACCATGTCTCACCCTTTCATGTTTATAATGCACGATTCATATAGGTACAGGTGGTGGATACAATAATCAAACAAGTTGACGACTTATTCTGGCAAGAAGAACTCTGCAGCAAATCTACACTTCAATAAGCTTAAAGTCGTGCTGACCTGAATACGATGGACAATGAAAATCGAACACAGCACCAAAGTGGAGACTTCAGAACAATCAGAAAGCTGAATGAAGCCCCTGTGCAAAGAGGAACATTTTCACAAACAGAGCTGCTGTGTTGAGTTGAATTACAGTTTGGTCCAAGAGTTTGAACAATGACACATGTTCTTCTCACTTTACTTACTTATACCACCATCACAGTGGATCTCAAGTCAAACAATGTAGATCACTAAATACTTGATTTGCCTTCAGCTACTGCTTGTTTGTGTTCTTCAGCCTTCACTTTTTTGTTCGGTAAATGAAAATGCTCCTTCGGGTTGAGATCAAGTGAGAGACTTGGTCATTGAAGAATATCACATTTCTTTGGCTTTAGAAAACCTTGAGGATAAACATATTTTCAAAAGCTAGCCACGTAGTAAACACCCTTTATCATTGTCAATTTATCATTGTCAGTAAAATCAAATAAAGTGCACACCACTGGTTACACTCAAGAAGAGGAAGGCAAGAATACATTTTGACAGAAAACATCGTCCACCCGGTTCTGTATTAAGTTCTTTAAACAGATGAAACCTAGGCTGACTTGTACCAGAATGATGGGAAGAGAAAAGTATGGAGAACAAAAGGAACGGCTCATGATCCAAAACACACCATCCATCAAATGTGATACAGTGCACTGGCATGTGGGGCTGCCAGTGGGACTGGGTAGAAACAGCAGAATTAATTGTGAAGTGTACAGGGCTGTACTCTGCTCAAATTCAGCCAAATACTGCAAAACTGGTTGGAAAGCATTTGTCAGAGCAAATTGATAATGACCTCACCACAAAAGAAACCCAAGAATTTCTCAATATTCAAGAGATATTCTTCAACGGCCAAGTCAGTCCCCTGATCTTAACCCAGCAGTTTTATTTATATCTATTTTATTTATTAAATTAAAAACATAATGGTGAAAGACTCACACATGTGCAGTAACTGAAGGCAGCGGAAGTAATGGACTATGGTGGATCTCAAGGGAAGAAACATTTGGTGATGTCTGTTGGGTTCTAGACTTCAGGCAGTTACTGACCGAAATTACTGATGGATTTATGGACCTAAGTATAAAAATAGTTTTTTGTTAAACTCCTGGAATTAAAGGTAAACGTCTAGACAGTTTGGTCATGTGATTAAAAATCCACTGTGGGGTTGTAAGAGGCCAAATTGAAAAAACAAAAGAATAACATTCTGTCATTGGGCACTGGAGCAGACTGTAAGTTTACTGTTGATCATGCTGTGTCCACACACTGTACCATGCAGCACTGTGTGTGAAGGGACCCTTAATTATATGCTCATGGCTTACCACATGTTCATCAAGTTCATTTTGCTCCACATAAAAAAGTCAAAGCATGGACAATTCATAATCCTCAACCAGCTTTCTGATATGCCTAAATAAATACATAGCTTATAAAATGATTGAATCCATTACTGTCTTTGATAATTGATTTTTATGCATTTTTTGTTTGTTTTGTTAATGTTTGTCACCGGTAGTAACAGGACATCAGAGATGTATATTTTTTCAACACTCATATTCACGGTGATAAATGCGAAGAACTGCTGGTCAGTCAATGTCTAACCCCAGTACTGGGCAGGATTAGAAGAGCTTAACAAATGTGTATTGTGTCCAAATCTTCAATATTTTGTTGTTGTGTAAGGAATATGACAGACTCTAGGCACCACTAGTAGGGCTTTGTTTTTTTGTTTGGTTTTGTAAAGCTTAGTAACATTTGTTAATGAAAGCTTGTGATTTTCTGAAAAAGCAATATCAAAACAGCCCAAAAATGAAAAACAAGTAGAAAATATAATAAACAAACAATAGAGATTTATTTGTTTTAGAAGTTTATGGCTGCAGATATAGCTGCATGCTTGTTAGCTAAGAGGAATAATCAGCCAGAATGGAGCAATCAGATGTGTTTCCTACAGTACTAGAAGAGCACAACGAAGGCAGCAGTGAGGAGACAGAAAGGGGGAACGGGAGGATGCAGTGCCTTATCTAGCTGGAGAGGATCTATGAAAGCTAGACAAGAAGAGTAGCTTCATAAAACTACAGTATACAAACTGAGGAGAACATATGAAGCTAAGAGTACCACAGAATAATATTTTATAGAAGTAGAAGAAGAGAAGGACTTTGGATATCACGAATGTTATTGCTCAGCGGTTCTTAGGTCGACCAGAGCAGAAATGCACGTATTTCAGTTGTGCAGTGCAAATTGGGGTGTTACAATTCCAAAAGGTGTCATAGTTGACTGTAACTAGCCTCAAACCAGGGTACAGTAGGTTAACTTAGGGCTAGGTTACATTTTAACCACATTTCGTTTTGTACAACAGCCCTTCAGTAAATCCATTTTTCCTGTTTTACAGAACTTCTAATTCTATTAGTTATCATCATCTTGAAGGGTTCAGTTTAAACACTGAACAACCATCACAGCCTATTTAGGGTTAAGATTAGGGGTACGGTTAGCATTAAGTTTGTATTTACCAGGTTGTGAATTCAATTGGAATTTTCACCTATTTAACATATTCAGCTGAAGTCTAATAACAGAAATTCTGAAGGTAAGATGCATGTAAGAGACCTAAGGTAATGTCTTGAGAACAGTAATGTTATGTTTAGCATGTAGCTAAAATGTAAGCTAACCTCACCTCTAAGTGGGCTGTAAGTAAGTTGGTGGATGTTAAAAGGTTAATGAAATTTTTCGTATTTAATCTGTCTTTATAAAAACACATTTGGGGAAATATACAAAATATATGTTTAAATTGACACCAGCTTACTCATCAGAATACAACAAATGTTGCTCGGTGGACCTAATAAGAGAACAGGTTGAGTGTATGCTGCAGGTTCTGTTCAGCTATATGAGTGATGCAGAAAAAAATTTTTTTTTATTGAATAATTTCTGATACTGCTATACAACCAAGTTTAAAGATCAACACTTGTCGTGGCTTTGGTTAGAAATCAGCAGCCACGTGTTACAGTCTGTGGGCTACTATTTTCAGTTTCTTAGGAATTGTAATAGTTACATCTCACATAACTGGCAACAATTAACATTCCGTAGAACACATTTCACAACTTTCTTGTCAAATAAGGAATAGTTCATGATATGCATTTTTGTGATGTTCTTATATAATAATTACTTTTATTGTAAACACACCTCCCTCTCAAAAAAAGTCTAAAAAAATATTTGCATGCTAATGGGGAATATTGAGTAGGTATAATAAATAGACTAAATCTCTGCTGCCCATAATTTATCCATTAAGATTCTTTTAGTTATTTAAGATAAATCATTTAGGTGTTGTAGGATGAGTTGTAACTCTTTAAGATATTTTACCACAATTATATTTTTTTTAAAAGACAGTAGGCCCTGCTTTTCTGTCATTTAACCATCTCTGTTTGTAAAGGTTTGCTTAAGCTGGTTCTGAGGTCAATGCAAAAGACCTTAAGGGAGTTTAAGAGAAGAATCACTTTTACCATTGTATATCTCAAAGAAAGAGGTAGAACAAATTAAAGCTTGCTTAACTTTGTCTCAGAAGTAATTTAAGTTTTAAATTTATTCAGTTATCTTTTATTTTCAGATAATAAAGAAATAAACTGAGGTTTTGTTAAATTTGTCTCACTCGATCTTAAAGGTGCAACAAGTAGCGTAATATTTCACTGGCTCTAACCTATAGATTTTGTTATCCATCACTCTTTTATCTGTAAAACCCAAAACTGTCAGTAGTAGAGTGTGAGAAAGTTGAAATGAATATCAGTTCAACTTGTATAAACTGTTTAACAACTTTAAGCTGCTGTTTGATGCAAAGTGTTTGATAATAAATTAGGCAGCTTAAAGTATGATGCAGTTTGTCAGAGAAGACAATGTCAGGAAGCCTATAAATGAAACTCTAGACTTTGCTGATGGAGATGCATTGGTAGGAACATGTTGCTTGTTGTTAATGCTGTTGTGTTTAGGCTGGCACTAGATGCCACTAAAGAGCCATGTTTACTGGTTTCACCTTTAAGTGAGTGCTGGTGCATGTGTAACTGATAACTGATGACTTTAACACTGATAACACAGTGGATGTCACAGCTGCAATCAACCAGTGTAAGTGTCTTGAACTGTGTTCATTATACCATGCTGATGCGATGCCTCATTTTTATTTATTCCAATCCCTTTTCAGACTGAACAAGGCCATTACCAAGTGGCATTTTGCTCATGTAAAAATAAATATTTTCCACATGTATCATGAAGGGGGCATGTTTAGTTTGCCACAAAGTCTACTTCATGTAGTAATTATGAGTATGCTATTGCTACTTCTGAGAGACAAATGTGTAAAGAGGAAATTGATCTATAAGCAATGATAGATTTGCATGATTTTGAAAATAAAATTTTATTTATTAACTTGTTAATTGAAGAATGCTCTTAATTCAGCGATGTTTTTAATTTCTTTAAAGATAATTTGTTTTTTATGGTTACTTTTTATAAAATATATACAGGCTGTAGACGCTTACATCCATTCATTTCATTATCCAAAGATGAGTTTTAGTGGCAGCCTGAGCTGATCTTCTGGCCTCCTCCTGGGAGGGTCCTGAAAAAAAACTCCTAGGAGAGGCACAGAGATGACCTCCGGATCAGATGCCTGAACCACTTCAGCCAGCTTCCTTCAATGTGAACTAGCAGCAACTCTGCTCGAAGCTCCCTTTAGATGTTTGAGCTCTTCATCCTTCCTTTCTTAAACTGATCCCAGCCACCTTAGAGAGGAAACTTATTTTGATTGCTTGTATCTGCAACACTCTTCTTCAGAGCACTAGCTACAGAGCATGCCCAAAGGTCTGGGTAAAGTGCTTTCTGGCTCAGCTCTCTCTTTACCGCAGTGGTCAGTTGCAACACCAGGGCAAGCAGTCTGCCAATCCTGCTCCTCCTCTACTTTCATGAGCAAAACCATAAGATACTTCTAATCACTCACTTGGAAGGCAACTATCCTCCAACCCAAAGGGTTCTTTTTTGGCAGAGAACCCTAGCCTCAGACTTGGAGGTGCTCAAGATGTTCTAATGACACCAAGAAAATTACTTTCAATTCCACAATTGAATCTGAGGTTCACAAAATAGACACCCTCCACGTACCGGCTGCATAGTAAGATCCTCAGTAAAAATGACCAGAAAATACAAAAATATTGCAGTCCTCCGATATCAATTATAAATATTCTTTACATGATTTTAGACATAAAGTTTACCCTCTTAATGGTGATGCGTTAAGTTTCCAGCAGAATGCTGTTGTTTAAGCAGCACACAATGTTGGCGGGAAACATGGTATCATGGTGGAAAAGTGACTGAGAAGGGGTTGAGGGGTTTTTGATAAGGCAGCCACAGAAATGGAGAAACTGTGCACTGAAGAGTTTTTGCTGCATGGTTCAAGTGCACTGCAGACCATTTCCTGTGTATCATTCCTCCTCAGTCACTCCGCAATCCCATCTGTGTCCCTAAATTGGATAAGTGGAAGAAGATGGATGGATGGATGTTGCATAGGTTTTGTTAGTTGTCTAAAATTCTAAAGCAGTTACATGAGGGTGTTTTAGCCTACTATAGACCAGTTTCAACATTTCTTTCAGAAATTGTACCATTGATTTGATCATTGATACAGGAACGGATTTATTTGAAGCTTTTTAATCAGGATTTAGACTTCATCATAGCACATCAATCCACCTGAAGGTGGAAGCAGTCCCATTCAGCTTGTCCTGCAGCAGAACTGGGCTAATAATATTAAAAGCTGAACTGTAGTCCACAAAAAGTAGCTTGGCATAAGTTCCTGCACAGTCCAAATGTTGGATGAAATGCAGTGCCGTGGATAGCAATTTCTGTTACAGCTCTGTAATAAAGGGATTATAGTAGGGTAACAAGGGGAAAAAAAGAGGGTAGTAATGTTGTTATTAATTATTAAGTTATTAAGTGGTTACAGTTGAGTAATATTACTCTGAAATGTATGTAATAAGATAATAAGAGACCAAAACTGGGGAAATATAGCTTAGTAATAAAATGATAATAGTAGGGTAACAAGGAAGAAATAAGAACATAATAATGTTCCTACCCATGGTAGTTTCTATGTAATAAGCAGGAAAGAGAGGTGCGAAATGCAAAACGGCTTGTTTCCATTTAATAACACATTAATAGCCTATTAACGCTAACTTAAAGACTTCTGACCATTACCTGGAAATATCTCTGGTAGTAATCTCTGGAATCTTCTGGAAGTATCTCTGGTGTAATAAGCAGGAAACAGCTGCAAAATGCAAAACTGATTGCTTCTATTTAATAACCTATTAATAACCAGATGATAACCTTTTAAAACACACTTAAAGAATAGTAATGAGTACCACAAAACACCTGTGTCGGTTTCTGTATAATAAACAGGAATGTTATACTATTGTCATGATGGGTAAAGTAAAGTAAAAGTAAGTAAAATTTTATTTATACAGCACCTTTCAAGATAAAATCACAAAGTGCTTCACAAAAGCTAAAACATAAAAACAAAAGTTAACCAAAAGCAAGTTTAAAAAGATGAGTTTTTAGCTGTTTTTTAGCTGTTTTTTAGCTGTGACCACTGAGTCCACAGATCTGAGGCTCAAAGGGAGAGACTTCCACAGTCTCGGGGCCACAGTTACAAAAGCTCTGTCGCCTTTTGTTTTCAGCCTTGTGTGCTGGACAACCAGCAAGCCTTGATCACATGACCTCAGGGACCTGCTGGGAATGTATGGATGTAAAAGTTCACTGATATATGTTGGTGCTTGTCCATGCAGAGCAATGTCAAAATCATAATCTTAAAGAGGATCAGCAGGGGTGTGACATGGGAGTACTTGGAGGACTTGGTCAGAAGCTTTGCAGCAGCATTCTGAACAACTTGCAGATGCTCCAAAGAGGCTTTACAAAAACAAGTAAACAAAGATAACAATAATCCAGACGAGATGAACAAATGCATGAATAACAATTTCCAATTCTGAGCTCAATACAATGGGACTCAGCAATATTTCTCAAGTGATAAAAACATGAGCGTCCAAAGTCAGAGCTGAGTCAAAGGTTACACCAAGGTTCCTGATAGAAGGATAGAATGTAGCAAGAGGGTTGTGGGAGGAGCAACACCATTGTTCTGCACTGCATTCATCAATGATTGACCCCCAAAGATCCAGCTTCTCCTGCAGCAAGTAGCACCCAGCCACCCACTTGCATGGTCCTAAATATTACTAAAGGAAATTAAAAAGGTTTTACTTACCTTGCCGTCCTACAGCAGTAGCTAAAATATGGGTCTGATTCTAAATGTATTGTTATAATCCATTGGTTTATGCAAGCATTGATTCACGAGGCAAGCCAAAAAGGAGGCAAATGGTGGCTAAAGTTAGCAGTTAGCATCCCACTTCTTCTTTATTGTTATCCAGGGATAAAATTGAAAGTGAAGACTCCCAGTAGGCAGCAATCTGCCACCTACTGGCAGCCAGCTATTTGCAGGCAGTTTCTATTTATGCTTATTACACAGAACCTACCACAGGTGTGTCTCGGAAATAATCACACACTTTTTAGGTTTTCTTTAATAGTTTCTTAATATGCTATTAGATAGGAGACAGTTTTGCATTTTGCAGCTCTGTTTTGTGCTTCTTACGCAGAAAATACCACAGATAATTGAGTGGTAATAACTTAGAAATTACCACATTATTAAGTTCTTGTTTCCTTCTTGTTACCCTGTTGTTGTTACTATTACCACTTTATTACGGCGCTACCATGATATTAATTGTTTTTACATGGTTATTTCTTTGGTAATTGCAGAGTAATAACTTAAATGACCACATTATTACCCTCTTGTTTCCCCCTTGTTACCCTACTTCATTCTGGAACTGTAATAGAAAGTGCTACCGGGCTCTGTAGGCAAACTGCAGAGGATCCAGGAGGGGGTCAGTGATAGGTTTTAGATTAAATAGCACCAGACGCTCAAATATAGTCACAATGACAGAGGTCAGAGTGACAGGTCTGTAGTCACTAAGACTTTTTTTGGTACAGGAATGATGTTGTAGGCAACACAAAAGCCATAATAATGGAGGTTGTGGAGGCGATAGTATGTAGTATATAGATGTAGCCACTTCATGGTTGCCTGGCCCTTTAAAGGACCAAGGTGGATGCCTGGCTGATTCCTGGCTGATTGTCAGCAGATGCTTGATGGATGCTCTCTGATGCATCCATTGGAGTATGAATGCATGTGAATGTTAGATACAAAGCACTTAGCAAAAAAATGCTTGTGCGAATGGGTGTGAATGGATGAATGATGCATGTTGCGTAAAAGGATTTGAGTGCTTAGATCAGGGGTGTCAAACTCCAGTCCTCGAGGGCCAGTATCCTGCTTGTTTTTGAGATATCCCTGCCCCACCTGCTGCTGATTACCTGGATCAGGTGTGCTTTGCCAATAAGAAGCTACCAGGGCAGGTTAGTTGGCAAACAAGCAGGACAGCGGCCCTCGAGGCCTGGAGTTCGACACCTGTGGCTTAGATAGAGTAGAAAAGCACTATACAAGAACCAGTCCATTAACCATTTACCACAGATCTTGGCTGTAATTCTTGAAATTTGCAAATCCCCAAAACCTTTGCAAGTGCTTGTGAGAAGTTGAGGTGGGCTACTCCACCACTGCTCTTACCTTTTCTGGGTCAGTCTTCAACTGCCCACTCTCAAGTATATATCCAAGAAAGGACACACATTAAGGCAGAGTAATGAAACTCACATTACTCTGCCTTTATGTAAATGGCAAATAGACTGATTCTTATTTAGCGCTTTTCTACTCTCCCGGAGTACTCAAAGCGCTGTATACAACATGTCTCATTCACCCCATTCACACTCACTCATACAAGCACTTCTAAACTCGAGTGCAATCTAACCAACATGCACACACATTCACACTCCAATGAACGCTTCCGAGGCCAACTTGGGGTTAGTATCTTGCCCAAGGATATTTGGCATGCAGACTGGGAAAGCCAAGGATCGAACCAGGGGGAAGCCACAGGGGGGCTCCGGTGACGTGCCCACAGGCTCTGCCAGCCATGCCAGAGCAGACCAAGCCCCGGGGCCAGAAGCCTGAGGTCCGAGGGCACCCCAACCCCCGAAAGTGGCCCGGCCGAGTGTTATGTGGGGATAGGCCTGAGATGTTGCCAGAGAGGTGGAATCTACAACCCAACCTGACACATAAATATAGACAAACAGGCACACACAGTCACAAACATGAATTCCCAGCCTCATGCACACATATACAAATACTCGACATTCGCCCAACATGGAGACAGAAATGAACACTGTACACACACTCACACTCCACAAACATACTCTATACTCCCAGGTCCAGGTACCATCACCCCCAGAGGGGCAATCCGTCCACAGACCCAGGAGATGTTTCCCTTTGCGGTGGGATGGAGACAAGCAGACCGTCCCTGGTCCTGCAGCAGCAGGGAGGCCCAGCATCTCAGACCCCGACCAGATAGCCAACTCTTCCTTCCCCGCCCCCCTTATACCACCCGCGCATATGTGGTGTTGCTGCTCAGGATCTTCTATACAGGCGCTGTGGAGAGCATCCTCACACAGAACATGACATCGTGGTTTGGGAACAGCTGTGTGAAGGACCAAAAAGCTCTCCAGAGAGTGATCCGTACAGCAGAACGCTGCTGCAGGATTGCTCTCCCCCCGCTTCAGGACACCTACACCAGGAGATGCCGGACTAGAGCAACGCAGATACTGAAGGACCCGTCCCATCCTGGCAACAAACTGTTCCAACTTCTACAATCTGGTAGAAGATTCCGCATCATCCGGGCAAGGACAGAGAGACTCAAGAGGAGCTTCTATCCTCAAGCCATCCGGGCCCTAAACCAACCCCCACACACACACACACACCCGCCCTCTCACATCATCTATAATTGACTGAGACTCTCCTCCAGACACTCAATTCCTTTAACTTTAAATATGTTTATATTGTCCATTCTGTAAAATAGATGTCTATTCATATTAATGTACAGAATTCACCTGCTTGCTGCTACTACTGCACATTCACCCAATGTATATACTATATATATATATATTTATAATGTTATTCCTCTACCCCCCCTTCTTTTTTTTGCACATGTCGATACATGTCAGGATACATTTCACTGTGTGTTATACTTGTATAACTATGTATAACTTGTATAACTATGCATGTGGCAAATAAAGAACCTTGACCTTGACCTTGCATGCTGTTCTAAAGTGTATTTAAAACATGGGAGGGGCATGGTACTCTCTGCCAGAAAGCAGCTGCTTCTTGAGTACAGCCTAAAGTAGTTATGATACTTAGCATTGTGACTAATATCTTAGGGACTTCCACACAAGATAGCATTCGTTAGGATTTGTTACATTATTTAGTTATTCTGTGGTTGATGTTAGAAGAGAGCAGGGTTAGTATTTTGCTCTGCTGTTAGACCCATGAATTTAGGGTTTGACGTGTTCTTAGTATAGCTACAAGTCTGTGAGCCATGCATCCATTTTAGTATGCTTAAGTGGTTGATCTCTATAGAAGACCAACCATGTTTTCTCTTTCTCCCTGGTTTCCAGAAAATTGCCGGTTTCTGGTTGCTTTTTGGTGCAGGTAGAATTGGTGCATAAATACTCACCAGAAGTAGCTGTCTGAAGCTACTACAAGGGTTGAGACTAAATTGTACTAAATGACTAAGACTTGGGAAAAAATTGCAGAGTTGAGCTTGAGTAGTGTTGTAATTAATCTAGTAGTTTGGTTTGGTAGCTTTATTGTAACCACGTTAACTGCTTTGAATTGCTGAGCTTTGTTGTGTCTTGTAGGTATTTTTATGTGCTTCCTTCAGCTTCCAGGCCTCTCTGGGGGGAAATATATCTCTGCATCAGGTTTCTAGCTAAAAGTTACTTAGTAAGCAAATAGGGGAAAGTGTTGGAAGTCAGATTGTTATTCATAGCTAAATTTTATTTTGGACACAGATCTTGTGTGTTTGATGTCATGAGAATGCAGCCATTGGCTTGCCTGTATGAAAGTGACACAATCATATGTCCTTATATGGTCAGGACAGTCTTCAAATTGGAAGGACTGTGTGTGTGTGTGTGTGTGTGTGTGTGTGTGTGTGTGTGTGTTCTTGTCTAGCTATCTTTGTGAGGACTGAAATCTGCGTTCTACTATTCTTGTGAGAACCAGCAGTCACTTGTGAGGACACACAACCCGGTCCTCACATTTTTGAAGGCATTGAAAGCCATTTTTGAAGCTCAAAACGTGGTTTTAGTGTCAGGGTTACAATTAGGTTATGGTTAGGTTTAGGGTAAGGGTTAGGGTTAGGCATTCATTTTTAATGGTTAGGGTTAGTGTAAGGGCCTAGGGAAACCATTATGTCAATGTCCTCACTAAGATAGCTGAACGGGGTTGGGTGTGTGTGTGTGTGTGTGTGTGTGTGTGTGTGTGTGTGTGTGTGTGTGCGTGAGACAGAGAGAGTGAGAGAGAACAAAGTAAAATCTTCCCGTCATTTTTTCCACTTCGACAGAAGTGTTTCACACATGGGTTCAAAGCAACACTGTTGTTACTTTATATTACATACTTTTACTTTAATTGTTTTTTACATTACTAATGTTTTAAATAATTGGTTTTAAGGTGTAACCAGTCCTGTGTTTTATACTGCAGATATGCACAATTTAATGCAACTTACCACCAGTCAGGTATAACATTTTTTTTTTAGTAAATTGCTTAAAAATTATAGTTTCCATCTCTGGCAGAGGACAGAAAACTAATCTTTAGCCCCTTTTCCAATTAGTACCTCCTTGGGGAGGGCTCGCCATGGTTTGCCATTTTTAAAATTGGGGAAATTGCTACAAAAAACAACATCATGGTCTCCAAGTCTGACAAAAAGCCACAGACCGAGCAGCAGGTATATTTTTTCCTCCACACCCACATTTATTGTTTTGTTCATGTGGGATGCCCATATATGTTGCTATGACAATGACCACACACATCAGGTGGTACTAAATTGTTATGGAAAACTAAGTTGAGTCGTTGCGAGCTGTGTCTAGTCCATCTGAGTAGGTACTAATGGAAAAGGTTAGTTAGTAAAGTTAGTGTTATCTTCCTTTAATTTGGTTGATTCTGTTCATCTGTACATAGCGTTTTCCAGATGAACTGAATAAACTTTTTGGATGGATGACGGAGCATGCATAAAGATATATTCCATTTAATTCTCAGTTTGTATCTGTTTTAATTCATAAGGTCATTTTATTTTCTGACAGTTTCTTGGTTCCCCCAGATCCCTCACATTTTCTAGTTAACTCTAACTTGTAAAAGTACTCTTCTAAAAACCTCCCCTGCAGAGAGAAGCAAAGCTTTGGTCAAAGGCGGAGCTGGAGGATTCCGTCACTCACCAACTGAACTACAGTAGAAAACTATGCTGCATGAGTAGAGCTAAGTTTCCCATCAGGATATCACAGTAGATACTGAGACAAGAGTGGGTAGGTAAGAGCAATTCAATGTGTAATTCAATGTCCAATAGTTAGGGTTTTATAAATACAGTTATTTACTATTCCTTAAGTAAGTAGTGAGAGGTTTCTCATTGTTTTAAATGCATTTTTTAAAAGTAAAGTAAAGGAGACTGTCTTTGATTTCATTCATAACTTATTGGAAAGGATTTGCATGTGGAGAGTATTTTCATGTACTTTCTTTAAGATTAATTACTTACCGTTTTAGTTGATTCTTCTATTTTAATGTGTGTTTTGTTGACTTGTTTATCTAAAAGTAACTCTTCAGCTGAAAGGCTAAAATGTTTCTCTTCTACAAGTACTAAGAACACCAGCCAAAGAGATTTTCTGTGACGACATGATGTTTCTGGCTTTAATTAGTACAGCCTGTATTAGTAATGTCATCTATTCTTTACAGGCTATGCTAATCTATGCCAGAATCATCAATGCAATGGATGGTGAGGCTATAATACTGTTCAAATTTTTCTCAATGTTTTTCAGCTTTTGTGGGAATGCAGTGCTGTCTTGCGTATCTAATACTAAATACAATCAAAATGTATCTAGAGAAGGTTTGCTCTATTTTTATAGTCAACATATACAAGGTGACTTGCAGTTTGTATGCAACAAAAAGTTTCAGCAAAGTTTTAAGTTAATTTTCAGTTATATCTGATCTGAACAAATTGTTTATTAAGACATTAATATAACCCCCTTTACATTGAAGTCACATTTATAGCCTTATTTTACAAACAACATGTAACTTGAGCTCTCTTACATTTATACAAATGAGGACTACACTGTAAAAAAAAAAAATCCTAGAAAAACAGTAATATTCCGGCAGCTGGGGCACCAAAATACTACCAGAAAATAACAGAAAATAACTTTCTCATAAAAAATACGGTTATTTTCAGTAATGACAATACAGTTTGTTGCCCTAATTTTGCATGGGATTTTGCCTTTTTCAAGTGCTTTTAAACATTAGATTAGGAACATTTTAATGTGATTAAACAATGAAATTACCTATAAACAAGGTCAGTGCATGCGGCACTATGAATAATAATACTCAAATATACAGAAATATACAGTTAACAGTTGGTTTAAATAAAAACAATGGATTGCATTTATATAGTGCTTTTCAAGACCCTCAAAGTGCTTCACAATTCCACTATTCATTCACTCTCACATTCACACACTGGTGGAGGTAAGCTACAGTTGTAGCCACAGCTGCCCTGGGACAGATTGACAGAGACGAGGCTGCCATATCGCACCATCGGCCCCTCTGGCCATCACCAGTAGGCGGTAGGTGAAGAGTCTTGCCCAAGGACACAACAGCCGAGACTGTCCGAGCCGGGGCTTGAACCGGCAACCTTCTGATTACAAAACGAACTGCCAACTCTTGAGCCACGATCGCCCCAAATAACATTTGATGTAAAAAAAAGTTTATAAGAATCATTTTATATATTTTTCCATAGCATTACATTTGAATTTAACAGTTCAATCTTTCACATAACGGACAAATATTTGTGAAATTATGATACATTTGAGAATGTATTTTAACAATCTAAATGTGCATATGTACAGACAAATATATTTAAAAAACAAGAAAATTATGTTTCATTACATTTACAGTGATTTTACGTTATTTTATATTTGAAATGTGAAATCAGTCTATTTATGTAAATTTAATGATATTCTAGAAAAACAGTAAAAAACAGTAAAATACACAGTAAAATACTTTTATATTACATTTTTTTTTTTGCAGTGTAGATGTATATTGTGCTTGGCTCAACAAGTAGTAAATCTAGGTAGAACTCATACCAAGGATAAAAGAAAAAGCATTTAGTACAACACTGGGTTGTATTAAACAGTGATAAATTACAAGAAGAGAGAAAAAAAAGAACAAAACAATCGATTTTTAATCAGGAGTGTCATAAATGTTTTAAACAAGTGTATAAGAGAATGCTTTCAAACCTATATTGTTTGATGTCTCTTCTTAATTTTTGCATCTCTTTGAGCTAGTGTCAAAATCTATAAAAGGATGCCAGGAATGCTTTGGAAGAGAGGGGTTGTTTTTTTATGTAATTTGGGCTGTGAAAAGCAACAGTATTTAAACGTAAATGTATAGTAAATGTGAATACATACATTTAATATGTCACTTGTTCTTTTCACGTTCAACTGAGTATCAAAAATAAGTAAACAACTCTGTTTTCACAGTTTTTTAAAACTGTGTTATAGAAAAGATTAAATAAGAGCTGATGTTACAAACCACCAACCCTCCACACTGTGTTTTTGCTCACATAAACAGCAGCTTTGTTTAGTTGGCTTTGAGTGTGGCCGTGTTCGATGCCATCTAATAGTTTATGTTATGATTGGAAGGATTAGGTCGACCATTGTATGTCGGACGTGTAGCACTAAAATTCAATATGATATTTCACTATTTGAATAGGAGAAAGTATGTAGGTATTGCACACTGATCCTGTGCAAGATTACATCCTGACTTTAAATAACAGTGTCTTGTTGATAAAATCAGTTCAGGTTTCAGTGAGGCAGGTTAAGAGGATGCTGTGGCAGACAGACAGAGGTCAAACATGATGAAGGATCTGACCTGGTAACCCAAGGAGTTTGAATTTGTTCTTCTATTAAGAGAAGTGTTTTACCGTTTTACTGGTCTCTTGTTGGATTGGTAGCAGGTCATATTCTACATGTCTGCAGTCACTCAGTCAGCCATCCTTTGTTCACTATGTTTTTCATACATAAAAAAGAATGTTTAAATTTATACCTCTTATACAACTACTAAGAAATAGTTGCTGCTATTCCCTGTGCAATATTTTGGCAGATGTGCAATTACCATCCTTATCCTTAATCACCACAGCCATTCCACCCTTATTTATTATATCTTATTATGATGCCCATGTACAAACTCCCACAGTGTTTCCTCTAACTCAAACATCATGTATATAGTGTTCTTATATTGGGGGGGGGGGGGTGTATATTGTTTTCTTTACTTCTGCACCTTTGTAGTCTTGATACCTAATTTCGCTGTGCAATCAACTGTACAATGACAATAAAAAAGTTCTAAGTTCTAAGGCAAATCACTTGTCTCACAACAGCCTTGACTGAATTTATGCTGTCCTCATTACAAGTTTTTGCAACTTATGTATTTTCAGCTACATAGCTAGCTTAAATGTTATATCCTTGATCAATGCATCCTCTAAGGCACAGATGATTTGTTGTATTTGGTAGGGTTTAATTGTGAAAAATATGCAAATATTTGTAAAACATAAAAGAAAGCAAATTAAAAGCATGTGTATTATTACAAAAGTAAAATAACAATAAGTGTAACGTATGAGCAGCTTAGAGAAACAGTACTGTACAGACACATATAATTTGTCTATAAATAACCATGATCAGAGATACAGTACTCAGTCCCAAAAGATAGTCAAATAACAAGCAGCTTAGAAATGAAACCGTATTTGTAGAGTTTTAAGGATTAAAGGGATTATTGCACTGCGATGCTAGGTCCATGAACCACTGAGCAAAAAGGAAGCTCCTTAGTGACCCCCACGCGTAACCCCAGTGATTATTACAGGCTCACATCCTTTGCAATACTGCTATTCACAATGACCACAAGATGGTGCCAAAGGGAATACCAAAGAAAGAAAAGCTATGGTTCCAATACAGAAATTTCTTCTAGGAAGCTCTTTTCACAGTTTCACACTGGGCTTCTCCAGTCCACACATTAAAGCAGACTTGAGCAAGACACTAAACTCTTAATGTATCCATGTGTATGTGAATGTGTAATTGGTAAAATGCCTTACACATATGCTGTGCATACAGAATAAACAGTTGTGATTAAGTGTAAACTAGTGAATGACCTGTAGCAAAAGTGCTTTTAGATTTAAGTAGGAGTAGAAAAACGTTGTGCAAGAACCAATCAAAGCAGCCACTGCTCTAAGTTTATACTTTACTAGTATCTAAATGGATGAGTTATAAAAAAAATCTGACCATTATAAAATCCTTATGAAGAGAGAAACTAATCAAGAGGTCAAACAAAAATTTTGTTTTTGTTTTTTAACCAGGTTGTAAAGATATTTTTAATGCTTATGACTTGTAGATAAGTATTTACTTTGTTCCCTCCTCCGTTACATGATCTTTAGGAATCAGGAACAACCAAGTAACCTCGTAACCTCTAAGGCTGAAAAATGAAGCCAATATGAAAGTGCCAATAACACTGGTACCTCTAAAGGTAAATTGAGGCTGATTCCAAAAGTGAGGTAATCACCATAGAGCAATCAATTACTTTTCAGACTTTTCTGACTGTTTGCCAGGACTCACTCTGTAGGTGGGCGGATCGATCCAAATATCGACAATATCGATACCAGTGATGGCAATGGTATCAGACTGATGTCAGAGTAACTGATACATACTCTTCCCTAAGCTGACTTTATATGTTGATATGAAATGTTTGTATCTGTATTGGTACAGGCCACAGGTGTCGAACTCCAGGCCTAGAGGGCCGGTGTCCTGCAGGTTTTAGATGTTTCCTTGATCCAGCACAGCTGATTTAAATGGCTAAATGACCTCCTCAACGTGTCTTGCAGTTATCCAGAAGCCTGGTAATGAACTAATGATTTGATTCAGGTGTGTTGACCCAGGGTGAAATCTAAAACCTGCAGGACACCGGCCCTCGAGGCCTGGAGTTCGACACCCCTGGTATAGGCAATACCATCTGTGTATTTATTTGGTATCAGTATCAAAATATGTAGTATGGCACACCACTACTCAACAGTCAACTGGAGTCACTGAACTGGACCTCTCAGTTTGGTTTGTGATATTTGGAGAAATCTAAAGAATTTGAGAAATAATATGGCTTGCTAAGAGGTACCAACAGTCCAAGACATTTATGTGTTTTGGTGAATGAATGCTAGTAATTTATTAGTCTGTCACTTTGCACCAATGATCAGGTGTATCAGTAAACCATATGATTGCACCTTGCTAATGCTGACAAGCTGGACTGGATAGTCTGCATATAGTAATATGTCTTGGCTCACTGAAATGGTTTTTTATTTTCATTTGTAAAAGTATCAGTTGAATTCCTTAATCGTTCATTTTTATGTGTTAAAATAACTTCTTCTGTTTTTTCTTTCAGATGTGTCTTGGTCACAATGAACCTGACCTCCAGCTCCGATCCTGTCTACTTCCTTACCAGCAGATTTCCTGATAAGAGAGACCAGCCAGATACCATCATCACAGCTGACTCTGCTATCTTAGGTACTATCTACAACTGTAAAACTGTGTAAATTATATGTGTAAATGTTAAATGATATTCTATCTGAATGAATATATGCAGGGAATAGGAAATCAAAGAAGAGAAAGGAACTTAAGAAAGGAATCAAGAAAGAAAACTGAGACTCAATGAACTATGATTATTATATTCCTGCAGGACAATATGAGGAGGAAAAAAAAGACATATGAAGGACAGTCAAAGAACTAAAAAAGCCACTTGTCTTTAGGCTGGTGACAGAGAGATAATAATGTAAAGCTGAGAAAAGAATTGTGGCAATCTGAAATGGAAATATGATTTGTAGGCACAATAATTGCAAATCATATTTTTTTTTCCAAATTAGGTTATTTTATTAGTTGAGAAAAATGATTCACAATAATAATATTATCCACATTTTCAGGTGGCTCCTACCAGAGTATGGGCAGTTCAGCAGATAACAGAACATTAATGCTCCCTGCAGATGAGTTTAATCCATTAGGAGGGCATACTATCTGGCAGGTAACTGTTGTGGCAGCAATTCTACTTTTAACTTTGATCTTATTAAATCTGTTTTAGGGCTTCACTGTATGAATTCCATCACTTCAATACCAAGCCATGGAATTCTAACTACCACCAAAAAATCAGCTCATGGGTCTAGGGACTTGAAATACTTGCGCACAGTAGATATTCCAGGGCAAACTTTGCATCCATGAAAATGTATTTTCATAAAGAGACTTTTTACAAGTATGGTTACATTTTTGTTTTGTTCAGATTGAGATAAGATTGTCATCTGCAAAAAAACCCCCAAACTGTTCCACATGTAATATAATGTTAAACTGACAGTGATGCAGGATGACATCTGCAGTGAAAGCGCTTCATTTGAACCATTGCTTGACAAGTGAAGTAGTTTTCTGTATGTTCCTCATTTATCCTAAAGGTATTATAGAGTAATAGATCATTTACTGCACAATGGCTGTTGAGTTTAATGAAACAGTTCGTTTTTGATTTTCGCTTACGTCTTCACCTTCAGGTCATCATAATTGTCCTCCTCACTGGATCACTTTCTCTTGTCACTATTGTTGGCAACATCCTAGTGTTGGTGTCATTCAAGGTAAATAAGGCACTGAAGACAGTGAACAATTACTATCTGCTGAGCCTAGCCTTTGCTGACCTGACAATTGGAACGCTGTCAATGAATTTGTATACCACCTACATTATCATGGACCAGTGGGCCCTGGGGCCAGTTGTTTGTGACCTGTGGCTTGCAATAGACTATGTGGCCAGTAATGCCTCTGTCATGAATCTGCTAGTCATCAGCTTTGACAGGTAAGTTGAATTTTAAAAAAAAATCACTAAAGTAAATCTATCTACGTTCATGTATTTTGATGTATAAATTTTAATGATTTAAAAATAAATACATAAAACATGTATTGGAATCACAAACATTTCCATGCCTTATGATGGTAATGTATCCATAACAATGACAAAACTTTCATGTTCCTCATGGGTTTGAAAATATCTCATTCTTTTGACTCTGAACAGCTTCGAATAGTTGCCTGCCTTCTTTTTGTATCCTCTTAGGTATTTTTCTGTGACCAGACCACTGACTTACCGGGCCAAACGAACAACCAAGCGGGCTATGACCATGATTGGATTAGCCTGGTCAATCTCTTTTATTCTTTGGGCCCCAGCCATTCTTTTTTGGCAGTACATCGTGGGTGAGCGGACAGTACAGCCAAATGAGTGCTATATTCAGTTCTTGTCTGAGCCTATAATTACATTTTGTACAGCTATTGCTGCCTTCTACTTGCCAGTAACTATTATGGCAATCCTGTTCTGGAAGATCTATCAGGAGACAGAGAAGCGAGCTAAAGATGTACAGGGTCTCAAGGGATCTGGGTCAGGGAACAGCGCAAATCAGGCTCCAAATGAAGGGGGTAGTAGTGGAAAAGAAGGTAGAGAAAGTGCACCCAACAACCAGAATATTTCAGCAGCTATGTTGCACCAGGTGAGGTCCCATAACTGCAGCAGCTATGGACTAAATTATCTGTCTCCAGAGAAGAACAATGCAAGCCTACCAGGAGGCATAGAAAGTAGAGGGAAATGCAGCATGTTCTGCTTTGAGATTTCATCTCTTCTGCCAGTTCACCATGCATCCAAGAGATTAAATGCCACCTCACCACCAGCAGAACAGAGTAGCTGTGACAGCTTTAACAATAATGAGGCCTGGGATTCGGAAGACCAGTCAGGTTCAGAGGCAGAAGTCGATGCAAGATCTTCAAAAGGTTTGACATAGACCTATTTAGTGGTCTTTGTTTTCATAATATATAAATAAATACCCTACTAAATGATGTTTAATGTTCATTATGTGTCCCTTTTGATGTTTAATATATCTATATAGATGGTAAGAAGTCTAGAAAGGGGAAGGAAAACAAGGAAAAATATCCACTGTCTACAAACATAAGTCCAAGAGGATCAAACGCAGCAACCTCCTGTTCTGCTGACCTATCACCTACAGGTATCACCATGAAAGACGCTGCAGTGGCCAAACGCTTTGCCTCCAAGGCCAAGACAGAGATCAGCAAGCGCAAGAACGAAAAAAAGGCAAATGAGAAAAAAGCTGCAAGGACACTTAGCGCCATTCTGTTTGCCTTCATTACAACATGGTTACCATATAATATCATGGTTTTGATCAATACTTTTTGTCAGGACTGTATCCCTGAAACTCTCTGGGCTCTGGGCTACTGGTTGTGTTATGTTAACAGCACAGTCAACCCTATGTGCTATGCCTTATGTAACAAGACCTTCAGGACAACGTTTAGAGATATTTTAATGTGTCAGTGGAATCAAAGAAAGGACAAGCCTCATTTTTATCAGAGACAGGCTGTGGTATTCCATAAGAAAGAGCCCATGTAGAGTGTGGATCTTTGTTTAAAGCTGCACTTCCTAATCCACAATCAGAGTTGGACGCCTTAACTTTAATGGAAACATAATGAATTGAAATTCACCCTCACAAATCTTTTTGTGCTCTATTAATTTATTTGTGTAGTTATTATTGTAGAGTTTTTAGATTATTATTATTATTATTATTATTATTATTATCATTATTATTATTATTATATATAAAGCCCCTTGAGGCAACTGTTGTTGTGATTTGGTGCTATATATAAATAGAGTTAATTTGAATTTTATTGCATTCTTGCTTTTTTACCAAGCTACTGTAGTAGAAAAACCCATCGTCCAAAATATTGTATCTTCATTGCTTCTGTCTACTTTTGGAATGGATAATTATCTTCCACAGATACTCCAAATAATCACGTTTCATGTATTTAGCATCATATCCATAAAAACACTGGTCACCAGATATTACATAGCTCACAGATGAATCACTAGAATATATTACGTTCAGTCTTTTTGGTGGGTGCATCTTACTCACTCATGGATTAAACAGTTTCTCCACCCTCAGGCCAAATAATCAGTTTCAGTGAAAAAACAACTCTCAGTTAAATCTAAAAAAAAAAAAAAGCACCACAATGTCTTTTTTTTTTTTTTTTTACAACCCAAGTAATCCACACATACAAAGAAATCAAAACAACTAGTTGAATAAATTTTGAGTAATAATATGGAATGATACAGGGAATAAGTATTGAGCATGCTTACTGAAATTTATATAATACTTAGTACAACTAGCTGCATGCATTGCTTGGGTGTGATCTTTGATCCATTTTTTCACACAAACTGTCTTCAAATCTTAAAGGTTTCAGAGTGTGAACTCAGATTTTCAGTTCTTTCCAAAGATTTATAAAAGGATTCAAGGCGGGGCCATTTCAGAAGATTTCTTTTCTTTCTCCAACTGAGAATTTTCTTTCTGTGTGTTTTGGAATTGTCTGGCATTGTCTACCCTCGTTTTACATGCAGCATCATGGCTGATGGCAACAGTTCAAGGATGTCTTGGTACATTACTCCATTTATCCTTCCTTTAGTTATATGAAGTCTGCCAAGCTTGAGCATGACCATATGCTGAAAACAATCCCCAGGATAGCGTTTCTACCTCCAAACTTGGTTGGTATTGTGTTTTTGAGGTGCCATTTCTCCTCCTCCTCCACAATGTGGCCAGTGAGATTAAGAGAGTATAATTTTGGTCTCATTTGACAAGACTATGTTCACCCAGTAGATCATTGGCTGGAAATTTATTTCTCAGCAATGGAGTGAGCTGAAAAATAACAAAAGTTTTGTGGCCTGGACAAGTAGCCCTCAAGGATCTGTTATTTGTAAGGTTACAGTAACCTTTAAGAACACTGTGAGTGATGTTATAAAAATAAACAGGTTTTTACCGTTACTATTTCACAAAGGTGTAAAAAAGGAATGTCCACAATTTAGACTATTTAAATGTAGGATATTTTATTAAAACAATTTAGCAGGAGCAAAGCAAAAGCACAACCAAAAAATCATGATCACATAATCAAATTGTATTTAATTATACTTATCCAATTAATCTAACCTGAGCTAATGCTCATTTCTAATACTAATCTCGAAAGGACAGCTGCTGAAGAGAGAATGGGTATGCCTTGGCTAGGGATGGGAATTGATAAGAATTTAGCAATTCCGATTCCATTATCGATATCATCGATGTCTATTCTTTATTGATTCTCATTGGTTCGACTTTGATCTACAGGGTCTCAAGGGATCTGGGTCAGGCAACAGCTTGATTGGCTCCACTTTGAGAGTCACCACCATCTCTAAGCACTTTGAGAGTTTCATTCATCTCTATACATTCATGCAACTGACTTATGCTGAGTGGTTAAATTTTTGTGCATGTTGGAGGTGTTTCCCCTTTGTGTTGTGGTCACTGTTGGGGTCATTACTCAAAAAAGTAATTATTGCACATATTGCACATAACACTTGTCTTAAAAGTGATGCAGTACCTTACTTTATTACACCCAGGATAAAGACATTTGTTATACTACTATTTACCTTCATGTTATTCTATGAAATAATATAATTACCATTTAACAATATAAAGCTGAGGCTACAGCGCCACACACCAACACAAATCCTATGCTAATGAGGACACACATATCTTTCTCTTACTATTTAGGTATAAACACAAAGCCGACAACACAAACCAAAGATGAAAACCAGCACAAAGACATTCAACGCGATTGTCACAGTGATTCTAATGTAGAAGCGTGAACAGGTAGAAACGGAGCCTGCAGCCACACTGTTCATCAGTTTGTTACCTGTTGAAGTTCAGCAGCGGCTGGCTTCACCGCAAATAACACAAATAATTACTCAGCTTTAACATTTCTCTGTGTTCTTGAGAGCAGTCTCCACTTTACCATCGCGCTCTCATCCTTTTGTGCAATAAAAATAAAAGTAATGTCCATAACCACACTGTAGTTTTCCCCAGTATTTTCCCGTCAGTTTCTTGGACATTAAAGGATTAAAACAAATTATCACACACTTGAGAGCAAGCCTCTGTTTTGAACTGTTTGGCATGGGTGGCCCAGGCAAGGAGGACAGCCACCCTTCTAAAAACCCTCAGCGCTTGGTTTGCTCAATCATTAGCTTTGCCGTTAGTTCAGCCTGTAGTCCAGGCAGCCATCAGCTCAGTCACCTACTCAGGTTACAGTTCAGCCTTCTTCCCAACCACCAGCTCCACTTCCACAGTTGTCACTACAGTCACCCGCTCAGGCTCCAGTTCAGTCTCCTGTTCCATCTCCTGTAGCCCAGCCTCCTGCTCAGTCGCCCCTAGTTCAGTCTCCTGCTAAGTCACCCTTAGCTCAGCCATCTCCCCAGTGTGCAGCTCAACCGTTAACACAGCCCCTAGCTCAGTCATCTACTCCACCACCTGCTCCACTCTCACCTCAACCATCACTTTGGTTATCAGCTCAGTCTCCTGCTCTGCTAATTGTAGCTCGGGCTCAGCAGCGCATCCAGCAACTCAGTTAAACATCTGGTCATTAGCTCACCCACCAATTCTGTTTGTCACTCCACCACCTGGTCAGCTACACACTCAGCCAGGGGTCCCAATACCTTCTGGCCCTGCTTCTGCTCCTGCTGGAGGCTCGAGTGAGCCAGTCCAACACTCCGCGGCTCCCATGGCGCTGTCTGTCTCCGCTGGCAGTTCAAGAGAACTGTTTCAGCCGTCTGTCTCGGCAGGAGGGTCCAAGGGGCCCGTTCAGCATTTTGTCTTGGCTGGAGGGTCCGAGGGGCCGCTTCAGCTGTCTCTTGTCTCCGCTGGAGGGTCCGAGGGGCCCATTCAGCAACTTGGCTCCCCTGGAGGGTCCAAGGGGCCCGTTCAGCCACCTTCAGCCTCCGCTGGAGGGTCTGAGGGACCACTTCAGCCATCTCTTGCCTCTGCTGGAGGTTCTGAGGGGCCCGTTCAGCAGCCTATCTCCGCTGGAGTGTCCGAGGGGCCGCTTTAGCCTTTGTCTGCCTCCGCTGGAGGGTCCAAGCGGCCCGTCCAGCCTTCGCCGTTGCCTTCAGTAATACGTCTATTACCGAATCCTCAGTATATTTCACAAAAATAAGTCTGCAACCATTTTCAGAGAGCTCTTTGCTTTTACCTATAATCAGGTTCTGTGACAGCTTAGTAATGACAAACCCTTTTATAGGCAATTAGTTAGGCTTGAACAAGCTTCTATTATTTACACTGATAAAGGTAGGATTGCTTTCTAAATAAAGACTGATTTCAACTGGTTTGTCGGCTTTCTTTGACTTTTTACACCTTGTTTAAGGAGCTTGGAAAGAAAGTGATTGGACTTTAATTTTATAAAAGATGTTTCACAAAGAAGAGTCACTAAAGAGGCCATGTGTTTCCACTGTGAACAACCCTCTTTGAATGGATAATTCAAGTGCATTTGAGGCTAAAAGTATTCACATTCATACTGATCCACAGGTTTAAATCTGATTAAGTCCTTTCAGAGTCAATTCAATTCAATTTTATTTATACAGCGCCAAATCACAACAACAGTCGCCTCAAGGCGCTTTATATTGTAAGGTAGACCCTACAATAATACATACAGAGAAAAACCCAACAATCATATGACCCCCTATGAGCAAGCACTTTGGCGACAGTGGGAAGGAAAAACTCCCTTTTAACAGGAAGAAACCTCCGGCAGAACCAGGCTCAGGGAGGGGCGGGGCCATCTGCTGTGATTGGTTGGGGTGAGAGAAGGAAGCCAGGATAAAGACATGCTGTGGAAGAGAGACAGAGATTAATAACAGATATGATTCGATGCAGAGAGGTCTATTAATACATAGTGGGCGTTTATCAATATGCGTACTTGTGCGTACTTGCGTTCTCGTGTACTCGTGATACGTCATCAGTCGGAGACCAAGTACTGTTCCAATTGGCACGCATCACACGAGAACGCGAAAAAGTCCCGGATGTGTTCTCGATCCGCCCATTTTATCGAGCATGCATCGGTGTAGACTTGGGACAGCTATATATCCCAGAATGCATTTCGTCCAAAACTCAACAGCGGACTCCCGCACATCGCCCCCCCTCCCCTCCCCGCCCGCTCGCGGTCTTTTCACTACTCAGGTTAAAGAAACTCCAGCAGCTGTCTATAGTATTGAGTGTCCACTAGAATAGAAATAAAAGCGTTCTAACATCTCACCTGCTTGTTTTTATTAAGGTATGTACACGTATGTACATGTACACTATTTTTATTAATAGAGGTTTCACTACTGAGGTTAAAAATGATATATAAGTTACTTAGATCACTTCTAAATGTTAATGTTTGGTTTATTTCAGTGTTTTATTTGTTCCTGAGTAAACCGGTTTGGCTGTGATTAAAGTTAAGCTTCATAACATGTTACTCACAGTTAAATTAAGAGGGACGGCAGTAAAACTCCGGACCTGTGACATCATCACGTACGCTGGTACAAATCACGAGTCCGTGCTCGCGTACTTGAGAATTGAGAAACGGCCGACGAGTCCGTGCTCGCGTTCTCGGCAGGTACGTACTCCCGTGCGTTCTCGGCGGGTACGTACTCACCGAGCACGCGAGTACGTACTCGCGTACTTGGGCATTGATAAACGGCCAGTGAGTGAGAAAGGTGACTGGAAGGGAAAAACTCAATGCATCATGGGAATCCCCGGCAGCCTACGTCTATTGCAGCATAACTAAGGGAGGATTCAGCGTCACCTGGTCCAGCCCTAACTATATGCTTTAGCAAAAAGGAAAGTTTGAAGCCTAATCTTAAAAGTAGAGAGAGTTCCACAGAAGAGGGGCCTGAAAACTGAAGGCTCTGCCTCCCATTCTACTTTTAAATACTCTAGGAACAACAAGTAAGCCTGCAGTGTGAGAGCGAAGTGCTCTAATGGGGTCATATGGTACGAGTCCTCTCTATTTTCAAGTTTTTCTGTTATAGTAAGTTAAAAGTCTCAGTTCAGCTCATCAACTGAATGAAAGAACCTTTTTTTCTGCCACAACACATTTTAAACACAATCTTCCTTTTCATTTGCAAGCTCTTTTTTTACATTGACATTAATGTTAGTGGGGCTAACTGCTATGAGACAATATATTTATATGGTTTTTTTTTAAAAAAGTGTGATTACTGTGCATTTGAGTGTTCATCAGTGTGTGAAATTTAGTATATATACAAGGCTGAACAGAAAAGCTTAATTATGTAAGCTGTAATTTGAAAAACACAAAGCTTTTTACTTGTAGTGTCACAGCAATTCTGAATGTCTGTGTCAATGAAAAGACTATGCACAGTGGCTTTGAGATGAAACTTTGACATCATTAAAAAAGACTTTGTAAATTGTCCCAAATCTCTGTTTATTGTCAGGTGTATATTGAAATATTACACATTTTCTGTGCCCTCAGACTTTTGAACCACACAGAATATGATCCATTTCAGCTTATATACTGTAATCTTATTCACCTTTGATTATTTCTGGCAGATATATTAATAACTGGTTTTTATTTGAAATTTGAACCAAAAGAAAGGCCTTCCTGCAGGAATGTGGAGCTGCACAAGAGCAGCACATGTAGCACTGTGTGTGGTATAAGCAGACAGGAGTCTCAGAATCATGGGAAATGTAGTGAGGAACTGTGATTAGCTACAGTGACAAACCCTAAGAGAAAACCTAGAAAACGGAAGATGTACAGCTTAATTTCTGGCCCTTATAACCTATCCCCAGCTGCACAGTGTGTAAGTTACCAGCAGCACCTTTATTTCTCTCAGGTCCTGAAAGATTTGTGCCTCCATCCCAGTCTTTCCATTTCTCCCAGTCTACCTCACAAAAAGGGTTCTACTGAGCACACAGTGCCTGCGTCATTCCTTTCAGCAGATGGGGATGAGAAGGAGGGGGAGGGTAAGACAGAGTGAGAAAGGGGTGGAAGAAGAGGGAGCCATATGTCTACTCTGCATCAGTGTCAACATCACTGCCACGCGAGCCTTCGTCACCGGAAAACAACAAGGAACATCGTCACACAGGAGAGCTTAAAAGAACAATCATCAATAGCAGCAGCAGCCGCAGCAGCGGCTCCTCCTTCACCAGACGTGCATCCACAAATTGGGCAAGAAGCTTGAAATTGAGCATCTAAACACTGTCCTAGACAGGAGAAGCTCTTCTAGGCATGACCTGAGAGGAGCGGCAGCTAGTCATCGAGCTCTCTCGCTCCATCAACATGGGTAACCAAGAGACAAAGCAAAAGAAAGCTGCAGCAGCATCAAGCAACGGAAGCTACCCATCGCTAGATGAAGGATGGAGAGAGGGAGGAGGGGACGTAAAAAAAGGAGGAAAGAAACTCCATGGTAAACATGGAGGTAAAGGAACAGGCAGTGCAGGAGGAAGGGGAGTGACGAATGGCACAGGACTAGGTAAAAACAAAAATAAATCAGAGTCCAAGTCTTCTGTTTTCTCCATCCGGAAGCGAAAGGGTAACCTTAAAGGAAAAGGAGACGCATGTTCGTCAGTGAAAGGCTCAAAAGAGGACGTTTTAGCATCTCAGCACGATGAGCTGGACAGCACAAAAACACCTGATCTGTCTGCAGATGAGCTGGGGCAGTCGGACACTGAGGCTGCCTTTCCTGAGAAGAGAAAGAAGCAGGGGAAAAGGGATGGAGATGAGAGAGACGAGAAGCATGAGATGCAGCAGAAAGCGTCGACAGCAAACTCTCCCGCAGAAGATGGAGGGCAAAAGGGAGGGAGCTCGGGATCAGACACCGATATCTACAGTTTCCACTCAGCAGCTGACCATGAGGATTTGCTTGCGGATATCCAGCTCGCTATAAGGCTCCAGCACCAGCAGCATGGGGGGGTTACCTCAATTGTGGAAACACAAGGAGGGGGAGGAAGGAATCTAATTTGGGGGGAAGGAAAGGATAGGAGGAAACAGAGTAATGGGGTAGTTAAATTAACTCCTCCTGAGGTGCTTGACCTGACCCCAGAATTAGAGCTGGGGTCTGATGCCTTGTCATTCCTGGAGGGAGGATCTATTATTGGCTCTGTCAAGCAAAACGAGCCGCTTCCCACACAGAATAGCCCCTTCAATGCAGAGGTTAATCAGAAGAACGAGGACAGGCATCTGGAGCTAAAGGGGCAGGGGGAAAGAGAAGCTGCTCTTTGTGTTTCCACAGGCACAAAAGACCAGCATGCTTTGCTTCAGCAGCGCCCTCACACAGATATTTCCATAGCTACAGAAGGGGGGGCAACAGTCTGCCCAGTGACCATGACAACTGTTGGTAACAGTTTCCACAATCTTACATTTGACAGCACTGGGAAAATCACAGGGGAAGAGGAGGGAGCAAGTGCTGAAACCCAACAGGAGGAGGAGAGGGAGCTTGAGATGGATGCTAATCTCAGTCTTTCACTGGCAGACGACAACCATAAAAGTCCTGAGCCTCTAGAGGGACTGAGTTCAAGAACTGTATTTGAAGAAGGTGAGATTCACTTAGGCTCAGGTACCAGCGCTGAGTCTCTTGAGGACTGCTTGAGTGCTGACTCTGAACCCAGCCCCTCTACCAGCACCAAGGCTTCCCCCTCCAACCAGCAGTTAAGGAGGAGCAGCGCCTGCTTTAGCCCACTACTTCCTCAGGAGAGCCCCACATTGGCCAAACGTCTCCTCAGGTCTGCCCACCCCTCCACCTCCTCTAATCCTGTGGTGAAACCCTACCCTCCCATCTTCCCGTCCTACATCAAAACCACTACAAGACAGCTCAGTTCCCCGGGGCACTCACCATCCCACAGCCCCCTATCCCCACGCAGAGCTCACCATAACTTTCACAGGTACTGGTTGTTTTCATGGCTGATACTGGTTCTAGAATTTTAAAGCACTGTAATGTCAAAATGATCATATGAGACCTAATTTAAAACATAACATCTAACAAGATTAGCCTCTTTAGCACATACAAAAAACTTAAATCTTAGCCCCACATGGATTAAAACAGACTATATTCTTTTAGTTTTCATCATTTCTCTTATTTTCAAGAATAATCTCAGCATTTTGGCTGTTATTTTCATTGTTTTAGAAACATAGGTTTGTGGCAAAGTGGCACTGAGCAGTTTTATTGTAGTAAAAGGCATTAATAATGAGAGATCAGCCAGGCCGTAAGCAAACCACTATATCAAGGACGTATTTACTGTGGATAAAATAAGTACTGTATACGTTACCAGTTTTCTACAAAAATATATTTCTAAAGGAGCTATTGACATGAAATTCTCACCAGATGTTGGTAACAACCCATCCAATTCACACATGCAAAGAAGTCAAACTATAGTTGTGCATAAATTAAGGTATTTGTAATAATGAGAAATGACACAGGAAAAAAGTATTGAACAAACTTGCTGAAAGCGTTTTAATACTTTGTACAAATGTCCTTGTTAGTGATGGCAGTTTCATGGAGTTGCATGGAGGAAATAGTCGTATGCTTTGCTCAAGTGTGATTTTGGCCCACACAAACAGTCTTTAAATTTTGAGTGCTCCATGGGACCCTTCTATGAACTCAGAGCTTTAGTTCTTTTCATAAATTTTCAGTTGCATTTAGGGTCAGGAGGATTCAAGCCATTTTATTTTCTTTCTCTGAAACTTTTAGTTTTCTTGTTTTCTTCTGTGTTTCGGATCATTGCCTTGTTGAAATGTGCACCCTCATTTCATCTTCATTATCCTGGCAGATGGCAACAGATTTTTATCAAGAATATCTTGGTACATGTTTCCATTCATCCTTCCTTTAATTATATGAAACATGCCAGTGTGGTATGCTGAAAAACAACCCCACACCATGATGTTCCCCCCTCCATACTTCACTGTTGGTGTTTTTGGGGTGATATGCAGCATGTTTGACCCCCAAACAGTTCTCCCAGTATTCCACTCGTCTAAATGTTGTTAAGCAAACTTTAAATGTGCTTCAACATGCTTTTTCTTCATTAATTGAGTCTTGCATGGTGAGCAATGGCTGTAAATGGTAAATGGACTGGCTCTTATATAGCGCGTTTCTACTCTTCTGAGCACTCAAAGTGCTTTACACAACTTGTGCATTCACCCATTCGCACAAGCACATTTTTTCTAAGTGCTTTCTAAGTAACATTCACACACACTCATACTCCGATGGATGCATCGGAGAGCAATTTGGGGTTAGTATCTTGCCCAAGGATATTTGGCATGCAGCCTAAGGGAAGCCAGGAATCGAACCACCAACCTTCCGATCAGTAGATGACCTGCTCTACTGCCTGAGCTACAGCCACCCCCATGGGTGTGGCTGTAGGGAGGTCATGGCAGTTGAGTGCATTGCTTATTGTTTTCTAAAACAATTGCACCTTAATGCTCCACAAGTGGTCCTTGGCACTTGGAGAACTCTCCTGCCGATTCTTTTCACTCCGCTGTCTAGTCTGGACCTAACTGGCTCATATTAATTTGCACTAAGTGGCAGAATTGCAGCACGGTGGCACGGTGGTTAGCACTGTTGCCGCACAGCAAGAAGGTCCTGAGTTCAATTCCACCATCAGGCCGGGGTCTTTCTGTGTGGAGTTTGCATGTTCTCCCCGTGTTTGCGTGGGTTCCCTCCGGGTACTCCGGCTTCCTCCCACCGTCCAAAGACATGCAGTTTGAGGGGATAGGTTAATTGGATAATCCAAAATTGTCACTAGGTGTGAATGTGAGCGTGAATGGTTGTCTGTCCCTGTGTGTTGGCCCTGCGACAGACTGGTGACCTGTCCAGGGTGTACCCTGCCTCTCGCCCTATGACAGCTGGGATAGGCTCCAGCGCCCCCCGCGACCCTGGAAAGGATAAGCGGAAGCGAATGGATGGATGGATGGCAGAATTGCTTTTTAATCACTCCTGTTTAAGCTCACTGTGCTCACCATACTTGTAAGCTTGCACAGTTTTTTCTGCATTGAGCAAATTTATGAAATATTATAAATGTTTTAACTTTTACTAATTTAGTGCATTTTTCAGCTCCAGTCTCAAACAAGGAATCTTTCACATCTTTTCACTATTTCACAAAGAACCTTCCTTATTTTAAAAATAGATCTAGGTAAAATGTTTTTTACAACCTGGCTGGTCACTGGACTGCTTTTTTGGTCAGACTTTGTTATAGTGTTGTTACCATGCCACAAGCTCTTTGAAAATGACTTACTATTACTATTGATATCTGCTATGTAAGAAAAGCTATAACACATTAACTCTTACCTTGGTCCATCTCTAAGGACAACATTTTTCTCAACAAACCATTGTGAGGTAATACAGTAGTTTAATGTGTCAGTTCACTTATTATTGGATGCAAATCATCTTTCTGTGATATTTTGGATGATCTCAGTGTGTCTACAAGAAGGAAATGGTCCACAGAGGCTATACGTTTTTGTACTAAGCTGTAAATGTGCTTTTTAATGTTTAGTTGAGCACTTTATGTTAATGGAGAGGATGAACGCTCTGTCAGTTTGCTTAAAATGGAAGAAATCAGAAAACTTACTGTGGAAGGTAAAACTAACTGTATACACACTGCAAGAAATTCACTTGCAAAGCTAAGCTAACCGGGAACATAAATGTTACAGGATGATGGCTGAAGGTCGGCAGGTGCGCAGAAAACGCTCCAGAAGTCTTGCTAGCCCTTTGAGTCGCTCAGCTGACTGGACAGAGGAACTAGACAGGCGATTGAGAGGCAGGGAGGAAGATGGAGGAGGCTCACTGAGCTCAGGAGAATATTTGGGGGGCCACACAGGAGGAGGCAGCCAGCCCATCTGTGGAACGAGAAGATTTTCATGTGGACAAGTACCTACTTGTGGTTTTCAGGATGTTTTTACAGGTGAGTATTAAACAGTGTTAGAAATTAGTTTTTGGAGATCAGTTTCATTTTTAAAACTGTGTTTGAACATGTGTGTGTGGAAGCAGGAATTATTTAACTTCTTATTAGTCGAAAGGGTTAATACTATATGCAAGGTCCTATATCAGGTCCCTATATCACTCTGGGAATATTAAAAGAGTTTAAAAAAATCTATATGAACTTCTGTCAAGCTGTTTGACATCAGTAAAGGCCAGATGGCTCTGCTTGCTGCTAGTGAGGTGCTGCTAATGAAACTGGGAACTTCATGGCAATAATATGAAGCAAACAGACTCCATTGGGCTACATTTGGATCAAATCTGACAGGCAAATCATAACCAAATTTTCAATGGCGGTTCTGGGATAAATAAATCTCATGACTGGCAAATCAGATGTACTCCGAAAACAACAACCACGGTGTTATGGTACATATCTGCTCCTATTGAACAGGAAGGCTGGTATAGCAGACTGACTTCATATTCTGGCAACATTTATTCAGGCTTTAGTGACAGTGCTGGGATGCAACTTTATATTATTGGATAGAACTGATATTAAGAAAGCTTAACTTTGAAGACATAAAAGGTGATATACCACAATACATGTTATTGTAATACACTGATTATAATGCAGTGATATTGTATTTTATCATATCATGGGGTATCTGGTGATTCCCACCTCTATAAGGCAGTGGAAACAGCTAGAGAAAACAAGACACACTGGATCAGAAGATGAGACAAGGGTGAAATAAAACTAAAAGCAAGGCAAAAGGTAAAAATAACTATCCAAATAAAACAGGGTTTGATATGTGATGACCAAACAGGGAAACACAGACACAACTTAGTATAGGAGAACTCACAAATAAAGACAGAACAAGAAACACTGAAGAAATAATCTAATCACAACCAGAAAGTGAAAACAAGACTAACTGGACTAAGGACAATATATGAAAAAAAAGGTAAAAACTCAGCAAACCGAGAATCAAAAAGTCCAAAATGTCAACAGCATCTGGGCAACGACTCGGGACCATTGCACATAGTGGGTAATGTCTAGCTGGAACCTCAGTAAGGTGGTGTAGCAGTTGTGGTACATGTAGGTACTGCTTTAATATGGCAACCTCATACTAAAATGTGAAAAACGCAATTCTGGTTCACAATACAAAACATGTTAGTGATAGACTGGCGAGCCATTCAGTTTCCCACAACCCTTAATTGTGTAAACAGAGGAAAATCAATGGATGGATGGAAACAAACAAACAAACAACAGATATTATAAAAGGAAAATGTTTGGATAGATGGAAGATCTCAAAGCACCAGGATAGAAAACTCAAAGAAAATAGAAAGTCCACAAACAACCCCACAAACCAACCAAAACAGAAAAACAAATGTGTAGACACAGATGTCAGTGTTTGTGACAGATCTGTAAGAATTATACGGAATAAAATTATATTTACATTCAAAAAATCAAAGGAAAAGTAGACGGTTGGGTGCCATTGTTGAGTCATAAATTTGCACTAGTAAAAGAAATGATGCTGTCATCACAACAGTAAATTCAGAACATGGGATTGGTGATGGTGATGTCATTTTTCAGGATAATAATGGATTTTGTCAATGACAGTGTCAAACCCCTTCTTTAAAAAATACATATCTTTTTTAAAGAAGGTGAAGTGAAGACTCCATGACAAAGCTCCACGCAGCAAAGCTGATGTCAGCTACTAGCTGAGAAAAGTGGAACCAGGTTGGTGGAGATGCAGGTTTCATTAGTGAAAAAGCTGAGCCAGGAGGTGGAAAAAGTATCATATTAATTGTGATTTTTTTAATGATAATTCCACTTTTTTTCTGAACAGTAACTGAATACATATTTTTCTTCTTCGAATTCATCTGGAAAATAAAAGTTTGTGAGAGGTACGCGTCAGAAAAATCTAAATATTCTGCTATATAACAAAAATAACTATTTGCCACAAAGTAAAAAAAACAAAACAAAAGAAAACTGAATGACCATCCGACAAATATGGTGGTTTTTGCCTGGAGTTGTACACAATTGATCAGTGAACAGTTTCAGTTAAAATATCCTTTTTTGATCCATCTCTGCCTTTAGCTCAATCTAAGTATTAGGAGTAGGTAGCCAGTGCACATTATGGTAGCCTGATACGAATCTTTGTGCCACTGTACATCCCACACAAATTCTGTTTTCTCCCTGATGTCCAGGTCGAACTCTTCTGGAGAAGCTGTTCTTGCAACAGCAAGCGGATGAGCCAGAGGAGGCTGAGAGGCTCTGCTCTAGGATCTTAGCAATGGGCCTCCTGCTGCCATTCACAGACTGCTTCAGAGAACAGCTGGGGGGAAGCACTACCCACATCACCTCCACTGCATCACCCAAGTTCGATGTATGTAGTTTTACAACACACCCCTATCTTCTTATGTTAGCAGTGAATTCTTTTCATTGTCATATTTTATGGGAGGCTATTTCAGATGAAAAAGGGCATGTGTTGGCGTTATCATTATTCTAAATGATAGACAGTGTTGGGAAGGTTACTTTAAACTTGTATTCCACTACAGATTACAGAATACATATCCCAAAATGTAGTTTGTAACGTATTCTGTTGAGTTACCCAATGAGAGTAACGTATTCTGAATACTTTGGATTACTTAATATAATGTCATGCTTCTCACATGAATGTACTATTGCTGTGTGATTTATTACTATTACTGAACTGCACATGATTATTTGCAGCTAGCAGGTTGTTAATGTTATTCATCAAGTTTAACGGTCTGCAGTGTATGAACTAACCTCAGCTAACGCCAGCTAACAGTGTTAGCTCGGTGGTGAGTAAACTTCACTAATATTAATAAATCACACAGCAATAGTACATCGAAGACACTGAAGTGACACATAACCCAGGTAGCTACCACAGCTAAAACAAGGTAGTTGCAGTAGACAAATGTTAGTTTTTAAAAAGAACTTACTTCCAGATGTTTGTTTAGGTTGGGTTCTTTTGAGAGCAGCTTGGTTGCTAGCAAACAGAGTTTACATTGAAGGGTCAGATTCCGCCCATTCCTTGCTTCTTTAAATATGAAGTGGTGTCGGAATTTCCAAGTAAGAAATGCATTCCTGCCCGTGCACCGCTGGCTCTGTTGTGCTGGCTCTAGGTCCATTGTGTAACTGATGCCAACAACATTAACATCCCACAAAAGGCAACCTGATGCACCTGCATATTTGATGAATAGGATGGAGACTGTGCCACTGTTGTTTATTCAACCTGAAAGTTTTTTAACTGTACCAAAGGGAATGCCAAAGAAATCAAGAACAACAGCCTCTTGTTTGAATCTTCTGTGCTCAGTGATTTTCGCTGATTAAAAACAGAAACAAAGTTCATCCAGCTGCACTGACTTCTGGCATAGAAATGGTGAAACTCTCAATGAACAAAATGTTACTTTCAATGAAATGGTACTGAAGAGTGTGTAGAATTAGTGATTTTTCAGAAAACTGTACTGTCTGTATACTATATAGCAAATGATGAGTTAGTTAAGCTGGACTTGGTGTTGTCCTTACAATTAGGGTCACCAGTAATACTGGCTTTAATATAACCAAGCAAACATGTTTTAAGAATAAACAGAAGGCATGATGCACAAAGGTACTAAACGTTCCACACAGGATCAACTCATGAACAGGAAAAGGAAAACACATTTTGTGATTTCTAAGCTGTAACTGAAAGTTTGACTGGACTTTGTACACAAGACTCGAGTTGCACAGCTCTCTAAAAACGAGTATTTATGATTGTCAGTTGCAAATGTGGAGATTTATTTGTGAAATGACGATCAGTGCAACTGTAACTGTTTTAAAAAAGATATGTTTACTTAGCATGACCAGCTTTACACATGGGCAGCTGTCAACCAGCCACCACACTCTTTGGATCTCTGTGAGGGGAAACAACCAAGTCAGATTAAGGGCCCTTGGCCTCAAGCCAAACCAGGTGGAGATAACAGGAATGGACTTCAATCCGCACAATCAGGTAAGAACAGCACTGCTCTTTAGTCTAATCTGTAGTTCTTGTTGGTGGTTTGTGCATGCCCTAAAACTGATATCTTTCTAATATTTTCATACAGGGTTTATTCTGTGGGTCCTGGCTCTATATAAATAAACAAAAACACATTATTACCATAAGGTTATACCAAACAGTGAAACAAACTAACCCCTTTGTTACAGCTGGGTTTGAATTCTGTATATTATATTACAATTTTTAAAAACTCTTACTCTTATTTTTTGCTAAGTAAGCTTTATATTTTTGATTGTTTTACAATCTTTATGATTTGGTAGGCTAATACACAAACATGTGAAAGATACCAATCTTGTCATCTTGCTTATATAAAAATGCATATAAACATTTTACACTTTCTTCATGGTCATTCATTTCTGGCTTTTGGCTTTACAAAAGCTATTACTCAGAAGATGATTATGATGTAAGAATATGATGTAAGCTAAGAGTGGCAGAAAAGTATGTGAGGTTGGACATTTGAGTCTCTTTCCCAAGGTTTTGTTGGGGTGCAGGCGCTTTATTGATGACTGTATCATTTCTAAGTTTTCTTCCCTTTTTAATTTAAAAAATTCTTCTGGTGATGTTGAGCTCCTTATTAACTCTTTTAATGAACACTAACTTGTCATTCTCAGTCAGGTTGCTCCTATCAGAACTAGGCATTACTCTGTTAGTTCCCGCACATGCTGGTTAAATGATCAAACTTGTGGTCTTTGACGTTCCTGCCAAAAAGCAGACTGTCTGGTCCACTGTGTTTATTCACTGGTCCACTGGTCTGATTGTCCATCGTGAACACTTCAAAGAAAGTCAGTGAAAAAGGCTAGATCCTCTTATTTCAATAATCTTATAAATCATCATAAGAATAATCCAAGTACTATTTGAGACTATTAACAGTGTTGTTTCTCGTCCATCTCAGCGTGCTGTGTTACTTTCTGATGAAGACTGTAATACTTTTCTCAGTCTCCAAAAGTTGATTCTGTTCATCTGGATGTAACGTTTTCAGTGGGAGAAACGTCCAGATGAACAGAATCAACTTTTGGAGATTTACTTACGTGGATGATTGAGAATGCATCGAGACACTTTTCTCAATCACTTTGTAAATAAGGTGATGGACTTGAGATCCAAAATCTCCTCAAGCGCCTCCCCTTATGAAGATGGCCCTTGGTGTTCTGGGTCATTTACTTCTTTTTCTCCAATCAGACTCAATGACTTAATTACAGTAATACTGTAGGTAAAATGAAATCCTCATCATGCTCCTTAGGTATATTCATTGCTATCTGTCATTAACAGGTAACTCCTCTATTGAAAAAACAGAATCTAGATCCCAGCTCTACTAGTAATTATCGGCCTATTTACAATCACCATTTATAAGCAAATTACTAGAAAAAGAAGAAATCAGAAAATCAGTTCAGGTCCTTACTAGGCAGATTACAGATTGTTGACCCTTTTCAGTCTGACTTTCAAAAGCAGCACTCCACTGAGACTGCTCTCTTAAGGGTCCATAATGATCTATTAATGGCTTCTGATGCAGGGAATCTCAGCCTTCGATACCATTGATCATTGCCCCCCTTAACCTGCGGGGTTCCGTAGGGTTCAGTTTTGGGTCCATTATTATTTTCTTTCTACATGCTTCCTTTAGCTGGAATCAGCATTTCTTATCATTTCTATGCTGATGGCATTCAGCTACATATGTCCTTTAAGCCCCATCACCTGGATAGGTTTTCCAACCTAGTCCAGTGGTTAACTCAGGTTTCTGATTGGCTTTCTAGCAGTTACCTTGTTTTAAACACAAACAAGACTGAGACCATGATCACAGCTCCTCTTGAACTACATTCTAAAATCAGTCAGGTTCTTGCTTTTTTCTGTCCTTCTACTAAGCCAAACATTCAAAATCTTTGAGTAATATTTGATTCTTTTCTGGGCCTTGACTCACATGTCAAATCTCTGTCTCGTTCCTGTTTCTTTCATTTAAAGAAAATTTCTTAACTGCGAAAAATGGTCTCCTCAGCTGAACTGGAAAAAAATTGTTCATGCATTTGTGTCATCATGCTTAAATTATGGTAATACCCTGTTTATCTAGACAAATCATCTCTTTCTTGCCTCCAAGCTATACAAAATGCAGTGGCCAGACTGCTTACACCTTCTAGCAAGTGTGCTCACATTATTTCTATTTTATATTCTTTACATTGGCTCCCAATAGATTTTAGAATGTGTTTTAAAATCCTTGTTTGAACATACAGAACACTAAATGGCCAAGCCCCATTTATGGCCAAGCTGCTTGTTGTCTCTGCTCACAGACTATGAGTTTGTTCCCTGAACACGACTGAAGACAAACAGGGGTTTTCAGTCTGTGGCACCAAGACTCTACCACCACAGCTACGTTTGGTTGACTCTGTGGAATCTTTTAAAGAGCAGTTAAAAACTTTTCTGTTTAAACACGCCTTCTGTTGATTGACATTTTTTTAATCTCAAACTTTTATTTACACTCAACCTTTTGGTTAACATTTTGATTATTTAAGCCTTTGTGTACAGCATTTTGTGACTGCCTGTCTACGAAAAACGCTTAATAAATAAACTTTACTTGCTTAATTGTGATCTGTAGTGAGATTTGGGAGCAGGTGTAAGAGAGCCTGGAGAGGTGGGAAAATTCTCTGGAGAGATGAGGAATGAGAATCACTAGAAGCAAGACAGACTGCATGTTTGTGAATGAGAGGGAGACAGGTGGAACGGTGAATATACGAGGAGTAGGAATAGTGAAGGTAGAATAAATATCTGGAGTCAACCATCCAAAGCAACAAACAGTGCACAAGAGAGCTGCACAAAGTACAGGCTGGTAGAGTGGGTGGAGTTTCATTGGTGATTTGTGACACTTTTCAACAACAGGTGAAGATGGAATTGAAACCTGCCATCTTATATGGTTTGGAGACAAATGGGACCAAGTTTAGTGCTTTGAAGACAAAGTTAGAGAGGCAAGGCTGAGATGGGTTGGACATGTGCAGAAGAGGAGTACTGAATATACTAGACAAAGGATGTATAAATGCATATGTATAAATATGGAGCTTTCAAGCAGAAGAAAAAGAGGAAGATCACAGAGAAGATTCATGATTATAGTGAAAAAAGATATGAAGAAAATGTGAAGGATTTTTGTGTAACAAAACAGAATACTAGAGATAGGGAGAAATGGAGGCAGATGACCTGCTATGGTGAAACTTGAAGAGTTACGCCAGGAAAAGAGCTCTGGCAATGTCATTCTGAAAAATGTTTGTAATGTTTGAAAACTCAAAACATGTTTGTAGAATATGAAATCCAATTATTAAAAAAGGATTCAGAGTTGCTGGTGTACTCTGGTTGTCCTGCACACATTTCTTGATTGTCTGCATTTCCAAATGTTTAGGTTTTAACGCTAACAAACTTGGTTGGCAAACTGTAGTCACAGAAACAGATAGTGCTTTGTACTTAGTGGTAATTAACAGACCAATAAAATACTAGAATTTAACTTAGCGAAAATGAAAGACAAACTGATTAAATGAAAATGCTCCAAAATGCACATTTAAATAACAACTAAAAGCAGTAAACAAACAAACAAAATACTGGTATTATATCACTTTTGTACAAAAATAAATAACATGCAGCTGATTGACTCAAACAAATATAATTAGATCCATAGGTATTTGGACACATTTGTTCTTAGGTTGCCTCTGTTATGTATTGTGCTGAACTATGTGTGTTTGTTTGTCCAGAGCTCCATGCAGATATCATGGGTTTGAGGCAGCAACATGTAAACAAAGAGGTCAGTCACTTTCTTTCTTTCTTTCTTTCTTTCTTTCTTTCTTTCTTTCTTTCTTTCTTTCTTTCAAATTAAGAACAAAAGGCTACGCTGTTTGATTTTCCAACTCCAACATGATCCAAAATTAGTTTTGGTTTATAAGTAAAGTAAGAACAGCAGAGAGTTTAGAGAGCATTACTATAGGCATTGAAGTCATAATATAAAAAATAGTACGCAATTAAGATCATCACAAAGTACCTAATACTAGTAGTAAATGTTTTACAGTGTTATAATGTAATGTATATATTGTCGCATATAGAATTGAATAGATTAGAAAAGAATAGAATAGAATAGAATAGAATAGAATAACCCTTTATTGTCATTGTATATGTACAACGAAATACATGCAAAGAGATTTAGATTGTACATTTTTTTTAAATGTGGTGCAGTATGAGAGACATAAATTATCTAAACCCTGTTTAGTTAATCATGGTTTACTTGATCATGTCAATAAGTGATTGACTAAGACATAATTAACTAAATGGGGTTAGATAATCATATTGATAAGTGATTAAATTTGTAACAAATGTTAGCACATATCACATTGGCTTTACATTGCATTCATTACAATGCCAAACTAACTAACTCTCACTTCAAATGTAAGAAAATTTAAGAAAATGCACCAAGGTTTCTGCCAGTGTGCAATAGGCCAGCGATTAAATGACTCTTCCAGATAATGTTGACATTTGGTCAAAAAGTAGAAGGTAAACAGACCTATTCTCAGAAAGCTTAAAAGCCATCCAGAGAAAGAAATTTGGTTAAAAGGACACTTTTCCTCTTCAACACCTTTGAAAACTCCTCAGACAACCAGTAGAGTACATATAAATATAATAATAGTGCTAATCATACAAATTTGTGAAAAAGTTCAATTTTTTGTTATTAAAAACACAAAAAGCAAACTTTTTGAACATTAACAACTAAACACTGGCAATTAAATGAATCAACAATACATGATAGGGAATTTGTCATATTTATAGCAAATTAACTAAAAATTATCTTTCATCTTTTGAGATTGTGCAAAAGCATACATAAGAAGGGAGACTCCCAAGAGTCAAACTAAAAACAGTACGTCTTGCCAAACCACATGGGTTACTCAAATTTCCAAATTTTAGAGGCTACTTTTGGGTAGCACAAAGCAATTTCTGCTCTTTCAGATACTGGATTTATGCAGGATTTCTCCTCCTTACCCCTAATGCATTCTTCAAACAATGGGTAGTCGCCCTACATTATACCAGTTTCATGACAATAAAAGCATTAAATCATTTGAACAGCTAAGGAGTTCAACTTCAGCAACACAGACTTCTGTTTTTTTATAATTAAGAATGTTTTTTCACAAGACATGAAGAATGGAAAAAAGTTATGGAACTAAATTTAATTGACACATCAAGTACTTCAAAGTACATTTTGAAAATGTACTTGTCAGAGGAAATGGAGGTGATAATAATGGGATATTAATGGGAAAAATATATGCAGTGAAGTACACACAATAACAAACTTAACTTCACGAAGAGAAAAAATTTTCAAATACCAGAAATAATGGCAAAAATATGCCCAAGTTATCCAAATATCTGGGGCTTATATACACATATCCAAACTGAGATGCATATTAGAATAATGTCTTTGTCTTTGATGCCCTCACAAAGATATTAAAAAAAAAAAAAAAAAAAAAGCTTGGCGTTAACTTGCCATCTGGGCAGCTTAGTGTTAAAATGTTCTCTGTGTAGCTGATTGCCAAGAGCCGAAGTTATGTTAGCAGCAATTTGCTGTTGTTTCTGTCCTGGATGCATTTTCAACTTTACCATCTCTCATTCTTTAGTGCAGTAAAAATAAAAGTAATGTCCACCTCCACACTGTACACTGCAACACTATTTTCCTCCTCCGCCACACAAAATGAAATCAGGTGATTGTAGTGCAAGTGCAACTGAAACCGATAAGCAGAATAAAAGTTGCAAGGAATTGCACTACTGGGAACTGATTCTTGATTCTTATCTCTATATAATAAGTTGTTTAAGTAATAACAAAAATGTTATTTTAAAGGTAAACGTTAATAAATTCTATATGCATTACACCTAAAGTTAAATATTTAAACCTTTTTTGGTTTTAATTTTGATGGTGGCTTTTAAAACAAAAAAATTGCATCGTACAGTAAATACTTTTTTGATTGTCTTTAGGAATTATTTTAATAATTTGAAATGTTGGATTTTCATACACTATATGCCAAATTTAAAATGAGTAAATGGACTGATTCTTATATAGTGCTTTTCTACTCTCCGGGAGCACTCGAAGCACTTTATACAACATGCCACATTCACTTTCTTCAATGTTTTTACCTAACATTCATACACATTCAGTCTCTGATGGATGCATCGGAGAGCATCTGGGCTTAGTACCTTGTCCAAGGATATTTGGCAGCCAGGGATTGAACCACTAAACTTCTGATCAATAAATGACCTGCTCTACCTCCTGAGCTACAGTCACCCCCATTTTAAGCCTATGAAAAACAATTAAATCACAATTACAACAAAAAAGCCCTTAAATATTTCACTTTACATGTAATAAACATGAAAGAAAATCCATACTAATTTTAGTTTTACTAATGATTTAGTTTTTTGTATTTTTTAAATTCTGGAATAACTCATGGTTTTGCATTTTCTACAGGAAGAATGTGTCTTTCCTTCAATAAAACTGAAGGAAAAACATGTTAACGTCATCCAACAACTGGAACAAACCATAGAAGATCTCAGGACTAAGATTGCTGAGCTGGAGCGACAGCCCCCTCTGGTGGATAGGGACAGTATGAAAGTCACCACCTCCACCACAGACCGGGAATGTGGAGGAGAGGGGGGCCTACTAAGGGGTGTGTGCGATGCTCACCTTCAGACAGAGGCCTCCTCTGTTGGAGGCTTGGAGGCAAAGTCTGTGCAGACCTCACCAATGGATGACAGTTCAAAGTTCAAAGTGCCTTGTGGTGAGCCAGACAGAGTGGACAGATTCGTGGAGCCTTCCCCCAGTCATGATGGGCACCTGTGTTTGTGTCAGCTACAGCCTCCTCCTCCTCCACCCCCACTTCTAGGGGGAAGTGAAAGTGGAGTCTGCCCTCCTTATTTAGGGCAGACTGGAGCACCTCCTCCTCCACCATTACCAGAAATAGTCCCACCTCCTCCACCTCCTCCACCCCCTCTTCCACCAGGTTTAGGAGTTCCTCCACCTCTCCCTGGTTGTCTGGCTCCACCCCCACCTCCTCCTTTACCTCCACCTCTCCCTTATTGTCTTGCTGCACCCCCACCTCCTCCTCCTCCTCCTGCCCCAGTCCCACCCCTTACTGCTGGCATGGTTCCACCCCCTCCACCTCCTCCTCCTCCATTACCAGGAGTTAAAGGCCCACCACCAACTCAAGCCTGTGTGCCTCCTCCTCCTCCTCCTCCTCCTCCATTACCAGGTGTTAAAGGCCCACCTCCACCTCAAGCCTGTGTGCCTCCTCCTCCTCCACCTCCACCAGGAAACATCTGTGTTCCCCCAGCTCTTCCAGGTGCTCTTGGCTCCCTGCCTCCTCCACTGCCACCGGGCTTGTATTCTCTGGGTCTGACACAGGAGAAACCACCCAGAAAGGCCTTGGTAGAGCCACCAAGACCCATGAAGCCTCTCTATTGGACCAGGATCCAGCTCCACACCAAGAAGTAAAGAAAGTAACATGTACATTTAGGTCCATATGTTTTGTGACAATAATACATCTTGATTGCTTGATTTACAATCCACAATCCACAGTGGTGGTATACCCAGGCAGAATTACAAAGAAATGTGCAATTGTCCAAATACTTATAGTCCTAACTGTGTTATAATGATGAAAAAATCATTATGATACATTATCATTATGTTTTGTTTTGTTTTTTTATTCTGGCAAAGACATTCTTAGACACCATTATCTCAAAAATATGATGATGATGTTTTTATTGCCAACTCATGAAAAGACCAAAGCTATGTGCTATATTGACATAGTATAAAGAGTTAATTTTCAACTGCACATATGCCATCAACAAAGTAATTGTGACAATCCTATTAGTACATGACCAAGCCTGTGCTCAAGCACAACTTCTGTATTCCCAGATCATGACTCACTATTTAATAATCAAAATGCTCAGAACAGTGTTCTTGCTTTATATTTCACTGTTCAAAACACATCAAACAAAGTGCTTCATTGACATAATAAGTGGTGCTGTTTTGTGTTTCTCAGGGATATGTCTTCTTCACTTGTGTGGGAAACAATTGAGGAGCCTAACGTAGACTTTCAAGAGTTTGTGGAATTGTTCTCCAAAACAGCCGTGAAGGAGAAGAAGCAGCCACTGTCTGACACCATAACCAAATCCAAGGCTAAACAGGTGTTGTGTTTAGTTACATTTTAAATCCTCTGAGCTGAAAAATGTGCTCCCTCATCTTCAGATGAACCTAAACGTACATAATCCAGAAACATGCAATAACTCACTTAAGCCATATTATAATGTTTTTGAAACACATCTTTAAAAAAAACAAAAACATTGTATTTCACTAATCTTATCACTTCGTAGTTTATACTGTCTTCTACAATTTGTACATCTTAGAAATCCTGTTAGGTCACATATTTATAAGGGGATTTAATGACCTGTGTTGTCAAGTGAATTCATTAGGTTTTAAACAAAGAGCTATATGGCTGATTTCCACCCCGCCAGCTACTATAAAAGGTCGAACATCGTGATCATCATTACTACCTTGAATTTAAACTAATGTCTGCTATCCTTGATATAATGTAACATAAATGCACCAGATCCAATATTTGGCTCACTTTAACCCCCAGTGTATATTATAGTCCACAGCTCTTGTTGTCACTACTCTGTTGGCCCAACTAAGATTTCAGCATCAAGATATTAACGTATCAGTATTAAAAAATACTATTTTAAAGTACTAAAATTAAATTTTGTCTTTTATCTCTAAAAAGTAACCACAGCTGGAGGTGGATGATGTATGCAACAGCCAAATTTTGATTGGTTGACAAGTGGCCAGAATAGAATGGGGAGCAATAGCTGAGTTCACTGGGAACAGGGAAACCTAAAAAAAAAGCAATCATGAAAAGCATTGGCTGGAGTGCACATTTTTCTTTTTTTTTTTAAACACTTGTTTTCACTTCAGCTCTTTGGATGTTATAACTTTGTTGCCCTTTGCTCATGGACAATGGTTGCAACCAATGACTTTGTGTGACTTTTTTGACAACAGAGCTCACTGCTGGTAGATGGGCAGACCCTGGAGTGGAGCAGACAGCAAACATGCTCTCTCTGCCCGACCATAAATTCTACTTAAAGAGGAACAGAGTGCTGCTGTCAGATGGAGGCAGGGCACACAGTACAAAAATTCTGACTTATCACTTAAATCCCTTTAAGGCATTTCCATTTGTCAATTTTTATTCAGATAAGTCAATCTGAGGGTAAACACAACGTCCAGAAGCTGTGAGCTAAGGAAACAAAGTATATTTGTTTATTTTGTGCAGAATATTGCAGCGATGTTACATTATATTGAGCAGGCAGCTGCCCATGTTAAACTGTTACTATCACCGATTAATGTGGGCATGTTTTGTAAATCAGCAGCAGTCATTAAACAGCTGACAGAGTGAACAGAATATAAGTAAATTCTAGATTCTATTGTTCTCATCGTCAGTGTTGAGTGGTAGTAAAAAAATGATGAATCTGTGCAGCCTCTGGAACACAAATGTAAACAAACCTAACCAGTTAACGTAAACAGTGTTGGTCAAGTTACTTGAAAAAAGTAATCAGTAACTAATTACTGATTACTTCCCCCCAAAAGTAATCCCGTTACTTTACTGATTACTTATTTTCAAAAGTAATTAATTACTTAGTTACTTAGTTACTTTTTAAAAACACAATTTACAACCTGAATAGGTGATAAAGCGATAGATCTTTCAGCCCAATTCTACTTTTTCTGCATAATCCATCATACAAAATGTAATCAAATGGAAATGTCTCTTTTTAAAACTTGTTTTATTAGTTTTAATCTTTTAACTTTATGCATCAAGCAAAAATTAAATTATATTCAACATTCTCTGACTGGAAGAAATTTGTTTAACATTTAAACCTATTTTCTGCACATTCCAGCACATAAAATAAAATATTTTTTGTGTGTTTACACTCACTCTTTCAAATAGATGCAAGTAAAACACAGCAGAAAATAAATAAAGTCAAAGACTAGTTGCTCTATTTTCACCTGTAAAGCAGGACTGGGGTAGGCGGAGGTTTACCCTGGTGCAGGTGTGCCGCAGCGGTCAGTTGAAGACTCCGCGAGTTTCTCTGTGAATTTCCCATTACAGTCGTGGCGCACCGGCGCTTGCTTGGAAGTTAAGGGGGTTTTTTTTTCGCTGTAAAAAGTTTTCTTCCACGCACAATGGACGCTAATGTTTTTGTCACTTTTTATGGAATCAAACTCAAAATAAGGTCAGTACTTCCACGCTTTAAGCGCTGCACGCTCATACTCTCTCCCGCACCGATATATTATCCATTGTTGATCTGCAGACAGCTGTTGTCCGCGAGCGTCGCGCACTCGCTTACGTCACTATCATGAGACATTCTTGCAAAACTCACAGTTTTAGTAACGCAGTAACGATGGTAATCCCTTACATTACTCGTTATTTGAAAAAAGTAATCCGATTACAGTAACGTGTTACAAGTAACGCGTTACTGTAATCCGATTACTTTTTTACGAGTAATGTAAGGGATTACCATTGCAAAAACGGTAATTAGATTACCGTTACTTTCCCGTAGGGCACGCTGCGTTACTGCGTTACTAAAACCGTGAGTTTTTGCAAGAATGTCTCATGATAGTGACGTAAGCGAGTGCGACGCTCGTGACAACAGCTGTCTGCAGATCAACAATGGATAATATATCAAGTGCGGGAGAGAGTATGAGCGCAGCGCTTAAAGCGTGGAAGTACTGACCTTATTTTGAGTTTGATTCCATAAAAAGTGACAAAAACATTAGCATCCATTGTGCGTGGGAAGAAAACTTCTTTTTACGTTCAGAGATGGGCAGTAACGCGTTACTGCCCATCTCTGAACGTAAAACCCTGAAAACAATGGTGGCAGCTACTTAGTTATAATATTACTCTTATTACTCTTTCTGGGTCACAAAATAAACTTTTAACATATTTTCAGGGGAGAATGTAGCTGTGTAAACATCAAATATCTGCTTGGTTTTTCAAGACATCACATATTTGCAAAAGTGCTCCGACGTTTTCGGAGACGTCTGTTACCCACCAGCTCAATAGCTAGCCGGGAGGTCAAGGGTCACTAGAGCCGGCGAGAACAGCGGACTCCCCGCACATCGTTTTCAGACCCCCCGGGGTCTTTCGCTACTCAGGTTAAACATTACTGTTTGGCTTTTTTCAGTGTTTTATTTGTTCCTGAGTAAATTGGTTTGGCTGAGATTAAAGTTAATAGTTTTCACACAGCTGCATAAACGTCAAACAGAAATTAAACAAAAAAACTGAAATTAAACTGATTAAACAGAAGGTGAATTAAACAGGACACTGAATTTACTCCAGTGTCCTGTTATATTTTAGGGAGCAGCTAAGAATGTCAATTACTAATTAGCTTAGAAATCTTAAATTTAACTTACTGAAAAGGTGCAACAGTGCCTGTAGGTTAGTCCAGTTTACTGCAGGACACCTTTTGCTGCCAATTTGAAACAGACAGTTTTGGTTTTGGAAATTAAATGTTTCGCCATAACTGGAGCTGCCAGTCAAAGGTGTAATAATGACAGTTAGGTTACACCTTAATTTAACAGCATGAAGTTAGTAATTAAAATCAAACTTATGAGAAAGGAGACCCCTTGACCCAAATCGGTATGATGCAACCTACGAATAATGGCTGAAAAAAACATCTTAACTAAAAATATATCAGAAGAGAAGTTTTTTGTTTTAGTATGACCTATACTGCAACCAAACACCAGAAGCCGATAGAGATGTTTCAGCTTCACATTTGGGGAGCTGTTAGGTCATCCATGTTTTCTACAGTCATTGTTCCTGTGTGATACCTTAGCTGCACTCTTCTGGACAGAGATCTTAGACATGATTCCTAGGATCTGCTGGAGCCACTCACAGTTTCTTAGCTTGGTGAATTTGTCCCGTGTCCCATTTTGACCTCAGTACTTGCAGGCCATATTCAGTGTGGCCATGTGTTATTTGTGCCAGTCACTTGGTTATGCTATTCTATTGTCCCCTGCTGTTGTTATCTGCTGAATTGTCTCAGGGGCTTATTTCCACAGCCTGCACCTGGTGTCCCCAGCCTCTATGGATCTTTTACTTAGATCTTTTACTTCCTGTGCTGCCATGGTTAGTGCCTCTGTGCTTTCTTTCAGTCCAGCCACTAGTTCTGGATGTCAGCAACTTCCTCTATCCGCCAGTGGTACATACCGTGCAGGGGCCTGTCCTTCATTGATGGTTCCTCCTCTTGCTCGTCTTCTTTCTTGGGTTTCTGCTGCCTGAAGTATTCACTGAGCACACAGTTGGTTGTGGCCATTTTCCTGATGTACTCGTGTTCTTTGTCTCATCCTGGACTGCAGAACTGACCCTCACTAGTCCCCGGCCTCCTACCTTTTGCTTAGCATACAGCCTCAGGGTGCTGGACTTGGGGTGAAACCCTCCAAGCATGGTCAGGAGCTTCCTTGTATTAATGTCAGTGGCTTCTATCTTCTCCTTTGGCCAGCTTATTATCCCAGCAGGGTAGGGATCCTATCTTTCAGGTCAGTTCTTCTTGCAGTCAATGATCCTTATTCCAACCCACTTGGGGCTTGGTACAAAATCTTGCGTGGGAGTCATGATGATATTCCAACAGTACCCTATTTTCATCTCTTCCCCACTTATGCTGTCTTGTTCCACTTGTTCCACTTTTCATCAGTATGTCCTGGTTCCTCAACACCTGATGCGGACCTTCTTAATCTGGGCGACGTCCGAACTGCAGATTTCACTAATCATGGCAGCACAGAAACAAGCTCTGAGTACAAGATCCATAGAGGCTGGGGTCTATCACACCAGGCAAGACCCCAGGTGCAGGCTGTGTAAAGATGCCCCTGAGACAATCCAGCACATAACAGCAGGGTGCAAGATGCTAGCAGGCAGGGCATACATGGAACGCCATAACCAAGTGGCCGGCATAGTGTACAGGAACATCTGTGCCGAGTATAACCTGGAAGTCCCGAGGTCAAAATGGGAGACGCCCCCAAGGGTGGTGGAGAATGACCGAGCTAAGATCCTGTGGGACTTCCAGATACAGACGGACAAAATGGTGGTGGCTAACCAACCGGACATAGTGGTGGTAGACAAACAGGAGAAGCAGCCAGTAGTGATCGATGTAGCGGTTCCCAATGACAGCAATATCAGGAAGAAGGAACACGAGAAGCTGGAGAAATACCAAGGGCTCAGAGAAGAGCTGGAGAAGATGTGGAGGGTGAAGGTAACGGTGATCCCCGTGGTTATCGGAGCACTAGGTGCAGTGACTCCCAAGCTAGCCGAGTGGCTCCAGCAGATCCCGGGAACAACATCGGAGATCTCTGTCCAGAAGAGCGCAGTCCTGGGAACAGCTAAGATACTGCGCAGGACCCTCAAGCTCCCAGGCCTCTGGTAGAGGACCCGAGCTTGAAGGACTGACCGCCCGCAGGGGCGAGCGGGGAATTTTTTCTTTTTTTTTATATATATATGCAGAGAGAGAGATGCTGTCTCTTTTGCAGCTTTTAATAATTCTTGTCAAGTTATTCTTAGATTATATATAGTACATTACGTTACACTCCACTTCCCTCACAGCATTTAACCTAATTTTCCTGTTTTATTTTTGTTTTAGGTTGTTAAGCTCCTAAACAATAAGCGTTCTCAGGCTGTAGGGATCCTCATGTCATCTCTGCACCTTGACATGAAAGATATCCAGCATGGTGAGTTCCACAGTTGGTTGGGCAGTGTTAATTCAAATAATGCAATCAGCCATTGTATATTGGGTTCATTTACTGTCTAATTCCTATAACAATTTAAATTTAGAAAACAATTTAGAAAAAAATTAGTGTGGTATGCAGGATACTCTGGTTTTAAATGATTTTCCAGATAACCTTTCCAGGCATCAGGTAGAAGGAACAATTTTCTTTTAGCCTTTTTGTTTCTTGGCCTCAATGTGCTTCAATTTGGTTGCTACTCTTTTTCTAACATGGCACAAGTATAGACAATCTATGTCAAATACAGCAGCTGGTTTTTCAAGTGAGTTCAGAAGCATCTGGTTTAATTCAGTTCATTTCAATTTTATCTATATAGCACCAAATCACAACAACAGTTGCTTCAAGGCACTTTATATTGTAAGGTAAAGAGCCTACTTTACTTTTCTCTCTCAGAAAACAGTCACACAAAGGGGCAAGATTCTCTAAAACTTGTACTTGGTAGGAAAAATGTTCATCCCGTTTGTTAATTTTTTTCATGCACAATAATGATAATCAGAATCAGAATCAGCATACTTTATTAATCCCTAAGGAAATTATGTTTAATAGTGAAATGGACACATTTGTAAATGTGAATTTTGAAAATGCAGGAAATACATCTTTAGTTAATTATTAGTTGTTTAAAAATTTCCTAGACATTACTTAAGTTCTTGGGAGTTTAAATTTTTTCCCAACTTGTCAAGATTTGAACGGCGTGATCAGTAACCAATTGCTCTTTGTCTCCTAGCCATCCTGAACTTGGACAACACTGTAGTTGACCTGGAGACCCTGCAGGCACTGTATGAAAATGTGAGCTTCACACTCAGTTTATATTGTTTGCTTCTAGACATCTCAGGCCCTTAAATCCTTATTGGTCCAATGTCTATAAAAGGCTGAATGTTGATTTATTGTCTAGTAATGCAGCAATTAAACTAGACCAGGTCTGCAATGATGAACACTACCTGTCAAGGGAGACTGTGTATTTGGGACAGTTTTTTCCAACATATTGTCAAATACACCAGGTAGTTCACTGTTCTGGAAAATACCTTAATTCTGTATTTACATTACTGCTTGTCAAATCTTTCAGATAATCTAATCCCATAAAAGGGCAGCTTATTATTCCACTTTTGTTCCGATCATAATCATTAATGTTACTAGATGTCCCAGTCACAATAAAACAAGAGAGGTAGTGAGGTGATGTAGAGTCAGATGCAAGTCAAAGTGGATGGATGGGCTCTAAAATAACTGTTACCATCCAACAGATAAGCTGTGAACAAATGTTTATTGGTATGTCAAATAGAATAATATTACATATATACCCCAAATAATATTGACCTGATATTTCCATGTGTGTGTGTGCTTAAAACTAATCAAACAAATAGAAAAAGGCTACAGATGTGTATTTCCTGCTACCAGTTCAACAGTCAGCAGAAAAGATGTCTATGAGTTAAAACAAGGTGTATAAGTTTAAACTGAGTGCCTTCATGCATGTCATTCACAATTTATTATTATGCCAGAAGTGTTCACTGAGTATCAAACGTTTTTCAAAAGAGTCTAGAGTCTAGTCATACATCCTTTTTCTGTTTGTTTTAGATCTGCTGAGATGTTGCCTTAGATTTATTTTCTATATAAATTATAGAAGACATGGAGCCAGATCTCTTGTGTCTCTCCCACAGAGAGCACAACAGGAAGAGTTGGACAAGATCGAAAAGCACATAAAGTCCACTAAAGACAAAGAGAATGCCAAGCCCCTGGACAAACCAGAACAGTGAGTGATTACTCTAACACTTCCACGGTAATGAGCAGGTTTATTTCATGAGTTACGATCTCAGTGACTGAGGAAGAATTATGGTGAAGGCAGACGTTTTTTCATCAGAGCAGGTCATCTACTAATGGCAAGGTTGGTGGTTCAATCCCTATCTGCTCCAGTCTGTATGCCAAATATCTGCCAATCCTTTCCGTGTCCGGGCCGGGTGAGGTTTCCCGTGTTGAGTCAAATAGATACTAACTTCAAGTTACTGTCTGATTAATCCACTGGAGTATGAGTGTGTGTGAATGTTACATAGAAAGCACTTAGAGCATAAAAGCTTTGAGTACTCAGATACAGTAGAAAATCACTATATAAAAACCAGTCCATTTACCATGTATACTACCACAGCTGATTTTAAATTGGACACTGAGCACTGATTGAAGTGCTTTCAACATTGATTCATGGGATTTAGCAAAAATATTGCTCCAACTGACTGGGAATTAAGGTCATTTTTGTGTATAGTCCTCCATTCTGACAGTCCCAAAAGAGTTTGGAAAGTTTGAATGATAAGGTGAGGAGTGTTCAACCATTATTTCACGACTCATCAATTTAAAAACATCTAGCGCTGATTACAAGTGTTGAACTTGAATTTGTTATCAGTTTACTTAAATAGTTGGTCAGTTTGGCAACACCAAAAGGCCATGATGGTCTTAGAAGACATTTAAAAGAAGACTTAAAAAAAACAACAACAAAAAAAAAAAACCCATGTAAATCATTGGTTACCCTCCAGAATAGGAGTGCAACATTAGTCTTTGCTAGGAAAGATCTAAAACAGCCTACACAATCATGGAAAAAAATCTTTGGGCAATTGAAACCAAACCACTCAGAAATTATTGATGTTAACTCAGAAAAATCAATCGAGTCTAACTAAATATTAACATTTATTAAAGTTGCTCTACTTAACAATGCACCTGTGTGACCAATCTAATGGTTAAAATTTTATTATTGCAGAAATTCATGAAAACAATGTTTAAGTTGTCAACAGAGTTCTATCTCTTTGTCAGCCTGGCTATAGTCTGACAGGGTAATTATCATTACTACAACATTTGCACTGGCAGTGAAAGGAAAGTAAATAAAGAAGGACAATTTTTCAAATTATTATTATTATTATCATTAATATTGGACGGCTCGGTGGCATGATGGTTAGCACTGTTGCCTCACAGCAAGAAAGTCCTGAGTTTGACTCCACCATCTTGCCGGGGTCTTTCTGTGTGGAGTTTGTATGCACTCCCCATGTTTGCGTTGGCTGTTTGCAGGTACTCCAGCTTCCTCCCACAGTTCAAAAAACATGCAGTTAGTAGGGTTAGTTTAATTGGTGATTCTAAATTGCCCATAGGTGTGAATGTGAGTGTAAATGATTGTCTGTCTCTATGTGTTATCCCTGTGATATCCCCCCCGCAACCCCGTTAAGGATGTGTGAAAGAGAATGCGTGGATAGATATTATTGTTATTATTTGCTGAACCCTTACATGCCAGCCAGATAATCTGAAACAGGGCAGGATACACAAGACTTCCAAAGTTGTGTACATAATTTAAGAATTCTCAGCACTGAATCCTCTGCTTTACCTGCAAAATTAAAACACTGATACCCACCTCAAACACAAGATTCTTAGACAAATTAAATATTAAATATTCTCACTTGTTAGTATATAAGGGCAGGGTTGGACCAAGTTTACAAGTAACTATATAGGTTAATGCTATGCTCTTTTTGTTTCTTCTGCATTAAAGATTTCTCTACCAGCTCTCCTTGATCCCAAATTTCAACAGTAGAGTTTTCTGCATCCTTTTCCAGTCCAGCTTTTCTGAGTGCATGTCATCTATCACAAGAAAACTGGACACACTGCAGAGGGTATGCAAGGTGAGTCAAAATGTGAAGAGCAGAATACAATAACTGCATACCCATATATCCATGTATGTACAAATCTTTGAAGTTTGGACAAACATGCCCCAAGTCCATGTATATACCCATAGATTTATATAGTTTAAGAACAGGGCCATTAGATCTGGTTATGAATCATTTGTTTCAGGATAATGAATAATACACATTCATGAAAAGGTGTTTTCATTATTAGCATAAAGTCTGAAATGAGGAAACTTAAAAAGAACAACTTTCAGTGTGCAGGGCAGCACATATATGAAAAGCAGTGCAGTGTAAAAGCCTGAAGACTGTTTCTTGTTGAAGAAATGCTTTCAAAGCTGTGAAAAGAACTTACTTAAGTAATAATTCTACCTAATGTATAATCAATACAGTCACATGATTTCTTCATTCTGTCTGTCTGATCTCATTGTACAGGTAATACAGGACAGTGAAACAGTGAAGAAGATTCTAGGTCTGATTCTGGCCTTTGGTAACTTTATGAATGGTGGCAATCGAACCAGAGGCCAAGCTGATGGTTTCAGCCTTGACATCCTGCCGAAACTTAAAGATGTAAAGAGCAGTGTAAGTAACCGAATGCTGAAAACAAAGTATTATTTTGTCCCTACATTCTAAAATAAAGAGTCTTGGTCTTGCAGATTACATCCATGCCTTTTAAATGTAATATATTCACAGTATTCAGCAATGCAGTTTAATAGAGGCTTAATCAAATGTTATGTGTGTAGTCCATTATGAGGTAATAAACTGCACCTTACTGAATAAAAGTTAATATTCATTGAGCTGTGTGGCATTAGCTCAGGAAGTAATCAGGAGGCCGTATACTGATCAGAAGGTTGGTCGTTCGATCCCTGGCTGGTCCAGTCTGAAACACCAAGGTGCTCTTTGATTCAATATGAATGTGTGTGAATGGGTGAATAAGTGCTCTGAGTGCTCCAGAAAAGCACTAGCACCAAAGGCACTGACAGAAATCACTATTCTTCTTGACATATTAAATGACATTTACCCAAGTCATAAGCTGAACATTAATAGAATTTTAAATTGTGCTTTGTTTGATTTAAAACTAAGATTTTAGCAACAGTGTGAACAAATGACAGTGGTGTTTTATCTTCATAAATACTGGTGAATATCTTCAGTTACATGACTGGGCAGATGCATGAACAGCTTTGGCTCAGAGTACAAGTAATACAGTCACACAGAGTTATATTTCCTCACTTGTTTTAGTCCAATCAAAAAAAGAGTACCAGCGCTACTAGCACTGGAGACAATTATGATTTATTTATTTATTTATTTCACAAATACAAACATCTCTCTTATGAGGTTTTTTCACAATGTAAAAACGGATTATAACATGGTAAACACTTGTTTTGTTCGATTGTAACTAATGTCCATTCATCCATCTATTACAGACTTAATGAAGTAAGTAATATTCTAGTAATTATAACTACACAGAAAACATAAATGATAATTATACTTCAACTCTTCAGTGAACAAGGTTATAATGTTGTGCTCATTGCTTTGTGTGCTGTTGATGGTGTTTGCTAGTTAATAAGAAAATAGACTTGTGCTGTGCTGCATAGGTCTCATCCTCAGATGCAGACGAAACAGGATTACTCCTAAAAGCCTACAAACAAGCTCTTCAGTTAGGGGTCTCCAAGCAACAAAAATCCTTCCGAAGACACAGAACTAGCTGCTCAATGAACGGATGAGGGGAACAAATTTTACCATCAATGTGCCAAGATCTAAAGAGGAGTGGATGCGACAGAGACTCACGGTGCTCTAGATGTGAATACTCTTCAAAAGCTGTTTGAGTTCACTGAGAAGGCTCGTGATGAAAGCCCTAGACATGAAAAGTCTAGGACTAGGCAACAAAGGAAGTTTGACTTACTTGTTGTACATCAGAAACACCAACAAAATACAGAGAGTGTCCCCAGTGGCCAGAAGAAAGAAGGATGGCACACTAAGGATGTGGAGAGGTGGGTGAAAAATTTGTCAGAAAGACAACTCACCCAAGCAGAAAAAAACGAAAGCTTTGAACTTTGCTGTGATGCCGAGACAATTCCCACAAGTGGAACTGATCCCAGCCACAAAAACAGCAATTCTTAACAACAACATTGCAGACGTGGAAAGAGAGTTTTGGCCTGTCTCAAAAATGAAAAGCCCCCAGCATCCAACATCAGGATGGAAGAGAGGAAGGCATGCCCATCGCTTAGTAATGACAACAACGTGATCATCCTTCTCTCACCCCAACCGGTCGCAGCAGATGGCCGCCTCTCCCTGAGCCTGGTTCTGCCAGGGGTAACTTCCTGTTATAAGGGAGTTTTTCCTTCCCACTGTTGTCAAAGTGTTTGCTCATAAGGGGTCACAGGATTGTTGGGTTTTTCTCTGTGTGTATTATTGCAGGGTATACCTTACAATATAAAGTGCTGTGAAGCACTGTATACATAAAATTGAATTGAATTGAACCAAAAATTGTTCCACCTCAAAGATCTGGTCCCCCAGCACAATTAGAGTAATATAGTGTACGCTGTTAAGTGCCAGGAGAATTGCCATGATTTGTACATCGGGGAAACCAAACATCCTCTGGCGAAGTGGATGGCACAGCACAGAAGAGCTAACTCGCCAGGACTCTGCAGTGTATTTACACCTACAGGCCAGTGGACACTCTTTCAATGATAAGGATGTACACATCCTGGACAGGGAGGAACGCTGGTTTCAGCGTAGAGTCAAGGATGCTATTTATGTGAAAAGGCAAGGATGACGGTCTGTCTCTTAATTGAGGAGGGGACCTTACTGTACATCTTTCACCATCTTGTGATGGCAGCCATTCCCCAAGTCCCTGTAAATGGTACTCATAGCCATTGATCAGTGGTCATTGATTAGTGGTTATTGATCAATGGTTATGACAATTTGCATAACAATGATCAAGACACTGACCTCACAGCCCATTGTTCTGGCTTCGCCAGTAATGCTATTTTCATTCATTATGCAAATGTACTGTTGTAAAAGGCTGGGGAAGCCTGCTGTCACCTAAGACTGAAGAAGTCACTTGGATGAGTGACAAAACATTTCTCCCACTGAAAATGCTACGTCCAGATGAACCGAATCAACTTTTTGGGATTTCTTCCATGTATTTTTTTCCCGATAGTTTCACATTTTTTAGGACATGTACTACAACTAAAAGCCAGATTCCATGGGTGGCATTGGCATCCTTCATGTGGTGGAGCCACTGCAGCAGGGCGTGGTCTGAGCAGAGGGTAAATGAACGACCCAGGAGGTAATAATGAAACGAGTTGACCACCCACCGGATGGCCTGTCTCAGGCCTCTCTCTAACACACTTTGGCTTGGCCATGAGTACAGCATACCTCAGGAACACCTGGACCACGGCCATCTGCTGCACATGCTTCACCCAGGTGTCCTTATGGATGATGACATCATCCATGTAGGCGGCAGCATATGCATCGTGCGTCCACAGTACCCAGTCAATGAAGTGATGGAAGGTGGCTGGTGCACTGAACAAGCTGAACAGAAGTGTAACAAATTGATCCAAACTCTACAGAGTTTGGACCAATTGGACCAACACGGAAATCTGCCAGTAGCCCTTGGATAAATCCAGTGTCATGGAAAAATGAGCACTGCTAACCGGTCCAAGAGCTTCTTGACCCAGGGCATGCGAAAAGCATCAAGCAGTGACACTTCATTCACCTTGCAGTAGTGACATGATCCAGCCACATGTTCTCTGGGAGGCATGTCTAGATCTGGAAAGAGATCCCCCAGGACACAATCTCTTGTCTCATTAGAAGCAAGCCCCAACATTTTTAGGCATGAACACAAGAAACTGAGGGCTATACAAATACGAGTTCCTTTTTAATTTGATGGACTAGCCTGCACCATCATTTTTTCACTTTGATTTGCCTTTGAATTCAGCTTTATGTAGGTTGATAAATTTCCTTTCCATCACACAATGTGGCATCTTATACCTAGTCCATTTCACTATAGATATCCAGCATGATGTTTTCCCACTGAGGTCTGATTTGTTTCAAAGTGTTAATTTAATTTTTTTGAGCAGTGTATATCCTCTGGTACTCTTAACAAAAAAGAAGTAGAGCCATTCTTCTTAGGCCATGTTTTGAGGATCACTTGTTTCAGTGTTTTCACTCTTTTGTATGTGAATAGTTGTTAATTTATTTTCCATTGTTTGTAGTGTGTTGCATTCTAGTTTATCTCTATTCATCTGGTCTCTGTTTTCTGTCCCTGTTGTATTCCTTCTGTCTTGTCTCCTTGTTTGTTTATCGTCTGTCTTTGTCAAGTTTGCATGTTTTAGTCTGACTCTCGGTGTGCGTTTGTTCCTGTTTTATTTTGATAGTCTCATGAGTTTATATTGAGTTTTTTTTACCTCAATGGTCTCATTAATCTTGAATTGTTCAGCTCAGCTGACACATTTGTTTTGCAATTTATTTGATCAAGAGTTCTTTAATAAATATACCCTTTGACTTTACATTTCATCTCCTGAATCTCGTGCTGGGATCCTTTTGTTGTCTTCGATTGAATGCATTTAGGATCTTAACTGTAAAATAACTGGCACAAATCTAAGTGTATGCTTATATCAGTGTCACACTCCTGTAAAAATGTTGCTCTATTAAGTTTCAACTGGTTATCTTCAGATATGAAATACTTAGGGATTCTTTTAAACCTGGATTTGGAAAAATTAGTACCTCAAATATAAAACCTGCTCAAATAAATAAATAAATCTAGATTATTAATTAAAAATAGAATTCTATTTTGTGGGAAAAATTAATGTGATTAAAATGGTAGCGGCTTCCCAGTTCAACTATGTCTCAGTGATGTTGCCTGTATAAATACTCCCACAGGTCAAGAGGAATGGGTCTAAACATGGCAGAGGATATTATTCTGAGTTAAGCTGGATCAAAATTGAAAAGGAATTAGTAAGCCCTTTTAAATTTTTGGGTGTTCTCTTACATGACACAGTTACTAATAGAGAAGATTTCTTCTTTAACAGTCCTGTTGTACAGATGAGGGTTGTATTGGATACAATAGCTTTAAAGAAGGGCAAGCATAAAATTGGACCTTTGAGTCGTTATGTTTTGGAAGTATTTGGATGTTTTCGAAATATCTACAACTGATATTTGTACATATTTGAGACTAAAATACTAAAAGCCAATTTAAAGTCCCCAGTGAGGGACTTTCTGGATCTTTCTTACATGAAGTATAAGGCAGCTGTGTTTTATAAAATACTTAGCAAAGAATTACTTTAATAACCCGAGGATCATTTAACAAAAGGACTTAGGCTTTGATATAAAACAGAAGGAGTAGTCTAGAATACTCTCAAATACTGATAAATGTACAAAAAGCCCAGCAAAAATTCATATAATTTAAATTAATACTTAGGATTTATTTTACCCCTTCTAAATTTCATAGGAGCAGTGTAACAACCAATGACCTATGTTGGAAATCAGATACAGGAACATATACAAATGCTATTCAAGAATGTAAGCAGGTTTACCTCTTTCAGAAAAAAAGCTCTACATTTAGATAGGTAAATTGTTATGTATGAAATACCAGTATCACCAAGGTTATGTTTACGTTCTCAGTCTTTCCCACTGCATCCAAATACAGTTTTGTGGCAATGAAAGTGAGGGCAATTTTGGTCACAAGGAAGATCCTTACAGTATGGAAAGACACTTGAAATGGTGTCCAAAAAAAAGCAAAAAATCCATAAAATTATTGACAGGAGTTAATCATGATAATGAGAACTTCAGCAAACTTTTAGGACAGACTTTTATTGACAATTTTGATGTGCAAGACATGATTGTAGATTGGAGTCTCTACCCTTGCACGTCTTGGTATATTTCTGTTTCTGTGGTGTCTTTTTACCTGCTCACTCTTTCTATAGCCATGTAGTTATGACCAGTGCATTAACGGAAAATTGTATTCAATTCAATTCAATTCAATTCAATTTTATTTACATAGCGCCAAATCACAACAAAAGTCACCTCAAGGCGCTTTAAATGATGTATAATGATGCTGTTTGATTGCCATCTTCACTCCTCTAAACTTATGTGTGTTTTTTCCACATACAGGACGGCATGAAAAGTCTTCTGTCTTACATTGTTGCATATTACCTCCGACACTTTGATGAGGTAAATTTTCACATATTCTGTCCTCTCCTGTTAAGACTGACTGATTTGTGCTGTCGATTCTCACAAACGTAGTTGTGGTCAGACGTTTACATAAACTCATCATGGGCATGAATGAGATTGTAATTCTGCTGCTTTTAATGATTTAATCGAACTGTTCTTTTGTGGGGTGGAATGATTGAACAGCATACATCTTTAATGACGTTGACAAACAAGAACTGGGTGCACAAGTTTAAATTAATTTTTTATTTTCTCTAATCCGCACAGTCAAAATTATATCCACATACCTCCCCCAATATTTGAAGAGAAGTTTGTGCTTCTGATATAATTCTGGCTAAATATTCAACCATTCTTCTTGGCAAAATTGGTAGTTTATATAAATTGGTGTGTTTCCTGCCTAGAGACTGGAGAAACTGGGTTTTAGTTGAGATACATGGATTATATTATATCTTCATGTTGAGAGGTTAACCTCAAACAAGTAGACATTGGTCCTTTTGAGCTTCTCTATCAAAAGAATCAGAGTAACCAGGAGTGAGTTTCTTGGAGTCGGTCCTAAGAGATTTGTCCTTAGTAGAAAGCCAAGCCTTTTGACTGGGCAGTTAGTTTGGATCAGGAGTGCAACAACAGTCCACCAGTTGTTTGTTTTGCTCCTTCGTCCATAACAGTGCAGCGTGGGTTGCTGTGATAATGACGAAAATGATGTTGAACAGATGGAACAAAACTTCACCTTCTGTGGTGGTAAACAGTGGTGGCTGACAACCAAGGGATGCCTCAAATGAGAGACCAGTTCCCGGGGATGTTATGGAGTTATGAACGTATTCTATCACAGAGGTTCCCAAAGTGTGGGGCCCGCCCCCTAGGGGGGGCGCAGAGCCATTGCAGGGGGGGCCCGGTATGAAAAGAAAAAAACAAAAAGAGCGCTTGGACACTGTGGACAGGTTTTTGACGGGGCTCCCACACAAACGCAAACCAGGAGATGAAGCATCGCTGAATATGTTTCCAAACCAACTTCCTTCCAAGCCAAAGACAGGAAAATATGGTGAAGCATATCTTCCCTTTGGCTTCACCTGCACAAGTGCCAAGGTAGGTCTCCCCTGCAAAATTAGTTTTCCCTGCGTCGGGAGCAGCGCTGGGCTCTCCAAATCACGGACAAACAGGATCCAATGTTGATTTTTAGTTCACAAACACTTCTTGTAATAACTAACTACTCCTGACATTTTGGACATGTTAGCTCTTTATGCAGTAAAGTTACAGCGGGATACAAATAACATCAGGCTGATCCTGCCGTAATTTGTTCCCCCGGTTCAAATCACGGACAAACAGTATCCCACAGCTGTTTATGTTTTTGAAACCATTTTGCACAGAGAGACATTTTTTGAAAAATGTATTGATAGCAATGTTGAACATTATTACACAGGAAAAAAAACAACTACCCGTAAAATAATCACACCATGACGCCTCTGCCTTTCTAAATGCAGGGACAGTAACTGCGTGTGTATATGTAAGCGTGTAAAAACTGCAGATAGATTAACAGTAACAGTATTTTGTCTCTATCTGCCATTCTGCAATTCATCTCATGTAAACAATAACGTGGCGCACAGCGTGACGTGAAAAGAGGCACATACCTTTGACTTTGCGTGACGAACTCTGTATTCCTCGTCCACACGTAAACTTAAAAAAGGAGTTTTAAATAATCTCCGTTTTCGGTGAATCGCAACGGCGTTTACGTGTTGACGAAAAGCCCAAACGCATAGAAACAGCTGCGTTTTCAAAAATACCCGTGTAAGTGTGGACGTAGCGTAAAAGAGTTAGTAGTATATTTTATTACTACCTGTAATTTATTGCCGTTTACTTGTATTTGCTCAATCATTTACTAAATGTTGGAGGTGTGAAATAAACCGCAATGGAGCAAAATATGGGTGTGTGTGTTTGGAGGATGTGTTTGTGGGGGGGGCGAACATTTTTCTTATAAAACAAAGGGGGGCCTGGCAAAAAAAAGTTTGGCAACCACTGTTCTATCAGGTACGTTATGTGCTCTAGGTGGACTGGTTCAAAGAAGCAACACACTTGAGAGCTGCTTCCAAATCCTGATTTGCCCTTTTGACTCATCTGTTAGTCTATGGGTGAGAACCAGAAGAGAGGCTTGCCTGGGCACCTACAATAGAGCAGAACTCCTTCCAAACTCATGATGTAAACCATGGCCACCAGTTGGAGGCAATGTCCAGAGGGATCACATGAAGACAGAAGACATGGTCCACTAAGAGCTGAGCTGTTTCTGGTGCAGGAGGGAATTTGGAGAGGGCAACAGAATGAGCAAGTTTGAAAAATATAGTAGTTATTAGTGAGAAAGACAGTATTACCACCAGATTGAGGTAAACCAGTGTCAAACCCCAGGAGATGTTTACGGGTTGTAGAATAGGCCAGTCCAAAACAGCTTGAAAGTCTGCAGGGTCAGCTTTGATCTGCTCTTTCTCAACAATGGAAAGGAACTTTAACACGGAATTTGCAATTCTCACCGTTGACATAAAGTTTATTTTCCAGCAAACACTCCAACACTTGATGGATGTGAGGTTGATGTTCAGACAGTTTGCTGGCAAAAATGAGGAGATCATCCAGACAAACAAAAACACAACAATTCAGGTAGTCATGAAGAACATCATTAACAAGGGTCTGATAAACAGCGTGAGCATTACTGAGACCAAATGGCATGATATGACTTTCAAAACGTCTCAGTTGTGTAATCGTCTCTCTCCTCAATGCAAACAAAGTGGTAAGCATTTTTTAGCTCGAGTTTAGAACTGTTGCTCCCTGCAACAGTTCTAAATTATAATAGCGATAATGGATATTTGTTTTTGATGGTTTTATCATTCTGACCTTGGAAGCTGATACATGGCCATAGCATCCCCACTGCATAAAATGAGTGTGGTGGACTGACATCTTTAATATGTCACTTTCGAACATCTAAATTTGGCCCACTGAAAGAGTTGTTTTGGTAACACCAAGTAACGTCTCTTTTTAAACATCTACTGAACGACTAGTGTTGACATCTGTCAGACCTCCGTGTGTGGGCTATTTGTAGCCCAAATGTGGTCAGTGTGGACGTCTTTTGATAACTAGAGACACATAGAAAGGTGTAATGTATTTCCAGTTCAAACTAGCTGTTGAGCCAAAAACCTACAGGAAAATAACTGGTACAGAAAACATGCCCTCCACCCTTTGGAAACATGGGAAACAGTTATGTGTGAAGGAATGCAAAGTGATAAGTGAACCTCGCTAATACGGCGCAGGTTGTTGATGCTAAAACTAAAGTAAACATGCGCAGTGGATTTCAAGAAAAAATGTCCCCGGCTCACAGGCAGTTTGCAAAAGGAGGTTTTTGACAAAGACTGTCGAGCATATAGTCCAAACAAATTTGCACAAACTTCACATACTTTCCATTGCAGCTTCTCTCAGTCCAGCTACCAATCAAAACCATGTTCACTTTGTCATACAATCATTAACTCTTCGCGATAAAACAGGATACTTGTAAAAATGACCATATTTAATGCAAATGCTCATTCAAAATTATTAAACACATTGCGCTTCATTTAAAAGGAATTTGAACATTTTTCTAAATACTTAAACCATTATCAGGCATTATTTAACCATTTACATATTAACATGTATTTCAACATTTTTAATATTTCAACATATTTAAACAATTTAAATGACAGTTTTAACCTGGTTACAAACATATAAGTTAAGTAAATAAACCAGTTAAAGAAAAAGAGTAAAATGTTGAATTACAACAACAAAAAACCCAACCCACATGTACTGAATAAATCAATAGGCTAAAACATAATAAATTATGTCCAAAGTATTCATATGTATCATGTTGATAACAATAATGTTGATAAGTTACATTTATTAATCATGTAAATTACGTGCATCTGTCATAGATATCACATGACATCCAAAAAATGACCCGGTCTAAAGTGGAAATGTTGAACATCATTGTCACAAGACAACTTTCTCTCAGCTGTGTCTCCCTCCTGTTTCCCATTCCCTGATTACGCCGCTGTGTATATAAGCCCTGTGTTTTCCTTTGCTCTCTGTCATGTCATACCCTCAGAATTGCCTCTGTGTTCTTGTCATAGCGTTCTCAGTTTGGTTTATGTTTTGTTTCGTGCCAGCAATAAAGCTGAGATTCTTTGAGTTTGCCATTCAGTCTCCACGAGTCCTGCATTTGGGTCCTCCATCCCTGCCTGCCCGCACACAGAGCCCTGACAGTCATAGTGATGTCCAAGCTGGGTTATAGTTGGACGTTGAAATTGTGGAACTAGTTTGAACATTGTATAGATGTCCAGAATTGATCATGGACTGACCAATTCTCCAATATAAACATGATCTGCACATCTATCTGATGTCCAGTGTTTAGTGGGTCTTGTTATTTTTCCCAATGAAGGAGAACCCTGCATCAACAGGAGACGAGGATGGTCGAATGATACCAGGCGCTAGGAAGTCAGTGATGTGTTTCTCTAGTCCTTGCATTCAGTTTTAGTCAAGATGTAAAGGTGACTAGTGAGAACAGAGTTCCGTGAGCAGATCTGTGGCATAGTCATATGGATGATGGGAAGAAAAGGAAGGAGCCAAATCCTTTCTGAAAACTTCAGCCACATTGTGATATAACCCTTTTTAGGCCAGTTCTCGTTTCAGATCATTACACACACCAAGAACAAAAGTTATTATCACAACCTTTTCCTCCCAGTGTGTCTCCTCTGCCAGTATCCTAAAACAATTGGGACAAATTGGAACAAAAATCAGCTGCTATAACACGCTTACCTTGGCTAACTGCAAGCAGAACACTGCCCTAAATTTGATAATGAATTCATTATAAGAGAGCTTAGTATAGGTCTTTAAAACAGCCTGCGCCTATCTCAGCACACAATTGCATAATAACTCCACTGAAAAAGCCAACTTGGCACTGTCAGTAGCATGAGTACAACTTTGTCTAAATACCAGAAAACACTGGGTCAAAAAACGTCCACTCTTTTCTAACTCACCGGGGAACACCTTGGGGGTTGGGAGAGCGCTCTCTGGAGGCAGCAATGGTTAGGTGTCTTGCAAAGGCTATAGCTGGGGAAAGACAGGACACGATTGTGCTGGTGCGTGTCTGTGGCGCCGCTGCTGGGAGGCTGATACACCAGAGCTGCATCAGCTCATCACGCCTCCCCTGCATTAAGGCTTGTACTGGGTCCTGACTGAGTTGTTGTTGTTGTTGTTGTTGGTGATAAAACTGAATTTGAAATTGAAATTCTCACTCCATTTTATGACCTGATTGTTCTGTCATAACTAAGGGACTGACTGGACTTCAAATGTAGAATCAGAGGATTCAGTGTTCAGTGTGTTTATTTACAGTGAACTATAACAGATAACAACAAAAGGACTGCCCAATTACAAGTTACAAAAGCTCTAATTCAGAAAAGGATAAGGACCCACGCCTAGAACATAAGGTGTGGTTAGCTCACACAGATGCAATATAACATTCACTTACTGCAGATATTGGTGTTACAGCAGTTTGGTAGTTGGTAGTTGACAAACATTTTCTGAACATTCTAATTTTCTGAGGGTGATAGTTTGAGTCTTATTCCAGTCCTTGGCAAAATAGTGACATTCATATAACTTACATATGACTGTTTGACAGTGTTGGGCAAGTTACTTTGAAAAAGTAATTAATTATACTTACTAGTTACTTCTTCAAAAAAGTAACTGAGTTAGTAACTGAGTTACAAGATTCTAAAAGTAATTAATTACTTGAAAAGTAACTATTACTTAAAAAAAAAAAGTTTAACCATGGGGTCCAGGTTATAATTGGCCATTTTTAGCTACTTTTGATTTTACCGCTACATTTCACCTTAATAAATAAAAACTATTTACTTTGCCTTCTTTAGTATCATTGTTTTCAGCACAACCTCACGTGTCTGAATTTACAGTTATGTTTTCATTTTGACATACTATATTAACACAATTGATCTAAAATCAAACTATTTACATGACAATCAGGTGTTCTGCATTCAATAAGATGCCACACAATATTTTGTGCCACTCCAAAAAAACAATTTCTGTCCACTATAAAGGAGAACATCACAGCCTGATACCTGCAGGTCTGACAGCAGCAGGTGTATCACTCCTCCTGTTTTCATTCAGCAGTTGCTGCATTGTTTTGACACGCAACACAAAACTATCCACAACACTACACATTAACTACACAAGACAACTCATTAACTACACACTCCAAACACGCTAAACGTCACAAATCTCTCACATCTCAAAACTCTCTCTCTTTTTCTGCTCTCTCTCTCTCTCTCTCTCTCTCTCTCTCGCCATCACTCCTAAAACTTCCCCCTCTTCCTAAACAACCAAATGTCATGTTGCCATATAATTTTTTGATTGGTCGACATTGTACATTTTTCCACCAACATGAAAGGGCTGTTTTTGAGGGTTTTTTGGTCATAAGCAGAGAGTGCTTGCTAGTGCTGTCCTTAGACAGTAAACGTGACGAAACTATTCAGGAAAAAACGCTGCGTATATATTGTTTATCATGACTCTGGTTTTACGTGGCCTATCAACACAATTTAAAAACTGGTATATATCACCTTGTTGCTTTGTCCTCTACAAGTGGTCATGTGATTGGCTTACCACGACTACTTTATTGTTCCTCAGTCAAACAGCAGCACTCATGTGATTGTTTTGCCCCCTTAGCTCCAGGTGTTGTGCCAAAAAGTGATCGTATGCTAGAAAGTGTTTGCTGTCCGCGGGAGCGCGCGCAGCTGCTTAAAGCTGTAGCGTCCAGATTACTTACGGCTACTTCCGTACAACTGATATAAGATGCAGTAAGCTGAAGGCAGCTTTAACCGTCTGTTTGTTGAAAAATAATAACGCAACCGCACCACATTTTCCTGTTAGTAACGCTAACGGTGTTGTAACTATAGAAATAGTAATTAGTTAGATTACTCGTTACTGAAAAAAGTAACGCCGTTAGTAACGCTGTTACTTGTAACGCCGTTATTCCCATCACTGCTGTTTGATAATCTTGAACTCTGCAGTTGTTTAGACAAGCCTCCAAGAGACCTTCCCAACTTAAATCTACAGTTCTGCTTCTTAGAGCTTTGCTAAATTCATTGAGACATTTGAAAACCTTCAGTACCACAGTATGCTTCACTATATATAGTGTATTGAAATAGTTTTAAAAAAGCCCCAAATTACAATGACATTTATGCCTGTGATGAGTGTATTTACATTTCTGGTGTGTCATATGTTGCAGAAAAGCAAAGTCAGTGCAAGAAATGAAATTTCACTGTTTGATACATGTAATTGTTTATTGCAAAAATTTTAGGAGCTATCTCTCCTGAGACAGGAGCTATCTCAGAAACATACTTAATAGACCATATAAGAAAAAATAATTCCCCTCTCGCCCCTGCGGGCGGTCTGTCCTTCAAACTCGGGTCCTCTACCAGAGGCCTGGGAGCTTGAGGGTCCTGCGCAGTATCTTAGCTGTTTCCAGGACTGCGCTCTTCTGGACAGAGATCTCCAATGTTGTTCCCGGGATCTGCTGGAGCCACTCGCCTAGTTTGGGAGTCACTGCACCTAGTACTCCGATTACCACGGGGACCACTGTTACCTTCACTCTCCACATTTTCTCTAGCTCTTCTCTGAGCCCTTGGTACTTCTCAAGCTTCTCATGTTCCTTCTTCCTGATGTTGCTGTCATTGGGAACCGCTACATCGATCACTACTGGCTGCTTCTTCTGTTTGTCTACCACCACTATGTCCGGTTGGTTAGCCACCACCATTTTGTCCGTCTGTATCTGGAAGTCCCACAGGATCTTAGCTCGGTCATTCTCCACCACCCTAGTGGGTGTCTCCCATTTTGACCTCGGGACTTCCAGGCCATATTCGGCACAGATGTTTCTGTATACTATGCCGGCCACTTGGTTATGGCGTTCCATGTATGCCCTGCCAGCTAGCATCTTACACCCTGCAGTTATGTGCTGGATTGTCTCAGGGGCATCTTTACACAGCCTGCACCTGGGGTCTTGCCTGGTGTGATAGACCCCAGCCTCTATGGATCTTGTACTCAGAGCTTGTTCTTGTGCTGCCATGATTAGTGCCTCTGTGCTGTCTTTCAGTCCAGCTTTGTCCAGCTTCTGGTAGGATTTCTGGATGTCAGCCACCTCCTCTATCTGCCGGTGGTACATACCGTGCAGGGGCCTGTTCTTCCATGATGGTCCCTGCTCTTGTTGCCGTCTGGGAGTTTGATCCCCTCAGTTCTGACTACCTTCCCTCTCTTTGTTATCATCCGACCACACTTCTCCAGTCCGAACGACATTCCGATGTCATTGCTGTATATCCTGGTGATGTGGATCAGCAAATCGATGTCTCATTCACTCTTGGCATACAGCTTGATGTCGTCCATGTACAGGAGGTGGCTGTCAAGTGTTCCATTCTGCAGTCAGTATCCGTAGCCAGTTTTGTCAACGATCTCACTGAGGGGGTTCAGGCCTATTCAGAACTGCAGTGGGGACAGGGCATCTCCTTGGTAGATCCCGCACTTGATGGTGACTTGTGCTATGGGCTTGAAGTTGGCCTCTAGTGTTGTCTGCCACATTCCCATTGAGTTCCTGATGAAGGCTCTTAGGGTCCTGTTGATCTTGTATAGGTCTAGGCCAGGGGTCAGCAACCTTTAAGACCCAAAGAGCCATTTGGAACCGGAAAAGAAAACACTGGGAGCCGCAAATACTTTTTCACATCTAAATTATCAAAGATAACACTGCATACATTGTTTTTTACCATCATGCTTTTTATAAACAACTATAGTGTGTTGCTTATGAAATTCATGAAGTGCTACAAAGAAAATGAAATTTTATTTATTTAATGAACACATTTTGAACTCTTAAAAAATTATGACAAAAAAGAAAAACATCCAGTTGAAGGTCTCTATTAAATGAATTAAGAAGCTGAACTTAAATTATTCATGTAGCAAACAAAAACTCAGTCATCATCCTTATATCGCCTTTGGGTTTTCAGAGCGTGTAGCAGAGCCTTGACCTGAATTTTAAAAACAATTGGAAAAAAGCACTATGCTCCTAAAAAATGAATAATAAATATTTGCAAAATATCTGCATAAATATTTATTTTACCTGGTTAATGTATATGGCGGTGCATGACCTCCAGTGCCTCTGCAGGGGAGGTGGTCGCACCTGAGCGTCATCCGCAATCACATCTCGCCGCCTTAAAGTCTGTGCTCTCTCTGCTGTTGTGTTATGTGTCGGGCTGTGAGCTGGAAAGCTACAGCCGGCTGCATGCGTACAGCAACCGTGTGTGAAAAGTGGTCAATAAAGAGAAGCTGTAAACCGTGTTCATGCAAACATCATCGGGTCTGCCGTGATATGTTTACAATGGGACTTCTGCTCCTGAACCTCTACGCACAGCGTCTGTACGAAGTCACTTTCATCTTTACGCAGGACTGTAAGCTGTCGTCTGTGAGGCGTGAGCGGTTTTTGTTTTTACCATAGTTCATGGTTGGGAATAGCTGCTCAAAATACGTATGTGGATCCGAAGATCGACAATCCACAAAGCAGGCATACTGGTAGGCCGCTCTCGTCAGAAGTAAATGCAAACAAATCTGCCCAGGCATCATTAAATGTTCTATTTTCTTCAGATATTTTTCTTTTCTTACATTTCTCCATACTTGGGTTGAAAGTCTTGATAAATGCACGGTGTTATGGTGGATATACCGGCTTCCGCGAGTGTGACTCTTATTTTGAGCGACGAAAAATAATAAAATATCATTTTATTTTTATATTTCAAGATCATGATAATCTTCCAATTTAGAACTACAAGTTAAAAAAGAACTAACACAAATAAAATACACTTCAGCTAAATACTTTTACAATTTATTTTCCCAGACCACGGAGTCGCAGTATAAAGACTACAGAGCCTCATGCGGCTCCGGAGCCGCAGGTTGCCGACCCCTGGTCTAGGCATTCCAGGATTCAGGTGTGGGGCATTGAGTCATAGGCCTTCTCTTAATCAATCCAGGTAGTGCAAAGGTTGGTGAGCCTAGTCTTGCAGTCTCAGCTGACTACTTGGTCTACCAGTAGCTGGTGTTTTGTGACTCTGGTACTCTTGCCCATCCCTTTCTGTGCCCCACTCATGTATTGAGCCATGTGCCTGTTCATCTTAGCTGCTATGATGCCTGACAGGAGCTTCCACGTGGTACTGAGGCAGATTATTGGCCGGTAGTTGGATGGGACCGGACCCTTCTGGGGGTCCTTGAGGATCAGGATTGTCCGGCCTTTGGTTAGCCATTCTGGGTGTCTCTCATCAACTAGCAGCTGGTTCATTTGTGCTGTCAGACGCTCGTGGAATGCAGTCAGCTTCTTCAGGCAGTAGGCGTGAACCATGTCAGGGCCTGGTGATGTCCAACTCTTCATACTGGAGACCCTTTCTAGGATGTCTGCCAATGTGATGGTTACCAGACCCTGTTCAGGGAGGTTGCTGTGGTCTGCTCTAAGATCCACAAGCCACTGAGCATTGCCATTATGGGTTGTGTCCTTCTCCCATATGCTCTTCCAGTATTGCTCCGTCTCCAGCCTTGGTGGTGCTGTTCTCATATTGTTCCCCTGCCACTGAGAGTACACCTTGGCTGGTTCTGTGGAGAACAGCTGGTTAATTCTCCTGCCTTCGATCTCTCTGGTGTTCCTCTTCAAGCGGCTGGCCAAGGATGTCAGTCTTTGTTTGGCAGTTTCTAAGACCTCAGGTATGGACAGCTTGCTGTACTCCTTAGGCACCTTCTTTGTTGCACCTTTCTGCAGCTCTGATAGTTGGCTATCCCTGCGTGCTAGTTTGATCTTGGCCTCTAGCCTCCTTCTCCATGGAGGGCACTACTCCTTGTGGCTGTTCAATTTGTAGCCAAGCATCTCACTGATTACTGCTGCTGTGGTGTAGATCAGCTTGTTAGTCCCGGGAATGTACTCACATATGTATATAGTATATATGTATATATACTATATACATTATACATTATTACATGCTTATAATAATTATTTTTCATTTATATACATATGAAATTGCATTGCTAACATCTAGCATGCTAGGGATGGTTATTCCAACAGTAAGACATCAATGATTCATTTCAAAAATTGTATTATGCCCTAATTGATTTGTCGATTTCCAGGATGCTGGCAGGGAAACATGTGTGTATCCTCTTCCTGAGCCTCATGACCTGTTTCAGGCTTCGCAGCTGAAATTTGAAGATTTTCAGAAAGATCTGGCACGACTCAGGAAGGATCTGAGAGGTAACACAAGTAGCCGCATTTCCATCAGATTAAAGGACATACATTTACTGTACAAGCATTAATTTCCTGGAAACTGACCAATACCCATTACCTGACTACCTCTCATCATTCAAAGGTCAAAATGATGTCACAAGTCTTTGAGTCCATTTAAAAATCAAACTAAAACCATTTTGGGGCATTGTAGTGGTTTAACATGATTCATACTTCCATGCGTGCATGAAATATATTGATAAAGCTGAAATGGTTCATTCAATGGTTGACTGTTTTGATTTTCTCAGCATGCATATCAGAAGTCGAAAAAGTGTGTAAGATTTCAGATGAGGAGAACTTGGAGCCTTTCAAAGAAAAGATGGATGATTTCCTCAAACAAGGTAAATGATGTAACCCCCATACATACATACATACACACACACATACATACATACATAGATACATACACTTATTTACATGATATCACCATGCAGTTGCTCTAGATTTGCAGGTTGCTTATCCGTGATGTAAATATTGTGTTTCTGTCAAGCAGGTGCTATATTGGATGGTAGTACAGTCTGAAAGTATGGTATTGTCGTGTCTTTACATTACAGCATAAAGCATAAGCACACATACAGCGAGTATCCCCTCTGGGAGGGTTTGGGAATGGGTCCTGACTGTCATCTGCGCTTATGCGCTAAACGACGGTTTAGAGCAGGGGTGCCCAATCCCAGTCCTCGAGAGCTACTGCCCTGCAGCTTTTAGATGTGTCCTTGTTCCAGCACACCTGAATCAAATGAATGGCTCGTTATCAGGCCTTTGCCAGACTTGATGGCATGCCGAATTGGTAATCCAACTATTTGATTCAGCTGTGTTGGAGTAGGGATGCATCTAAAAGCTGCAGGACAGTAGCTCTCGAGGACTGGGATTGGGCACCCCTGGTTTAGAGTACCCAGCCTTCTTGGAGTCCCTTGGTCGCTTGGTGGGGTGCTTTAGGGTGCTCCTACCTGGGGATAGTGATGGTGCACTGGGAACACCTGGCAGAGGCTGCAGTCCACGAGATCTTCAACATACACTACCAACAGAGTTTCACCAGCAATCTGAGGCTGAGACTGGGGACATTGAGTCCGAGTGGACCATGTTCAGCATCTCCATTGCCAAAGCCAAAGGTGGTTGGTGCCTGTTGTGGTGGTAACCCCCCTTGTCTATCTCTGGCGTTGAGGTCACTGAGGAAGTTAAACAACTCCTTGGTGGCAGGGCCCCTAGGGTGGATGAGGTTTGCCCTGATTTCCTGAAGGCTCTGGATGTTGTGGGGATGTCTTGGTTGGCATGCCTCTACAATGTTGCTTGGAAATCAGGGGTGGTACCTCTGGGATGGCAGACCGGGGTGGTGGTGCCCATCTTTAAGAAGGGCGACCGGAGGGTGTGTTCCAACTATAGGGACATCACACTCCTCAGCCTCTCTGGGAAAATCTATGCCAGAGTGCTGGAAAGGAGAGTCTGTCTGTAAGTTGAACCTCGGATATAAGAGGAACAATGCAGTTTTCGTCTTGGTTATGTAACACTGGATGAGTTCTTTATCCTCTCGAGAATACTTGAGGGTGCATGGGAGTTTGCCCAACCTGCTACATGTGTTTTGTGGACGTTGGAGAAGGCATTCGACCGTGTCCTGTGGGTTGTGCTTACTGTGGGAGGTATGAGTTGTCTGGCCCATTGCTACAAGCCATTCGATCATTGTACAACCTTTGCAGAAGCTTGGTCTGCATAGCCGGAAATAATTCGGACTCATTTCCAGTGGGTGATGGACTCCAGCAGGGCTGCCCTTTGTCAGTGATTCTTTTTGTAATTTTCATGGACAGAATTTCTAGGTGTAACCAAGTGGAGGAAGGCTTTCAGAATCTCATGTCTTCTTTTCGCAGATGATGTGTCTTCATTGGGAAAAATTACCAATAATCATCCCACAGATGTAATATCGTCTACAGCTACTCTTAGTACCATTGATGTTAAGTTAGACTCTTTTTCTCCAATTGATCTTTCTGAGTTAACTTCAATAATTACTTCCTCCAAACCATCAACGTGTCTTTTAGACCCCATTCCTACAAAACTGCTCAAAGAAGTCCTGCCATTAATTAATTCTTCAATCTTAAATATGATCAACCTATCTCTAATAATCGGCTATGTACCACAGGCCTTCAAGGTGGCTGTAGTTAAACCTTTACTTAAAAAGCCATCTCTAGACCCAGCTGTCTTAGCTAATTATAGGCCAATCTCCAACCTTCCTTTCATATCAAACATCCTTGAAAGAGTAGTTGTCAAACAGCTAACAGATCATCTGCAGAGGAATGGCTTATTTGAAGAGTTTCAGTCAGGTTTCAGAGCTCATCACAGCACAGAAACAGCTTTAGTGAAGGTTACAAATGATCTTATGGCCTCTGACAGTGGACTCATCTCTGTGCTTGTCCTGCTAGACCTCAGTGCTGCGTTCGATACTGTTGACCATAATATCCTATTAGAGCGATTAGAACATGCTGTAGGTATTACAGGTACTGTACTGCAGTGGTTTGTATCATATCTATCTAATAGACTCCAATTTGTACATGTAAATGGAGAGTCCTCTTCACACACTAAGGTCAATTATGGTGTTCCACAGGGTTCAGTGCTAGGACCAATTCTGTTTACATTATACATGCTTCCCTTAGGCAGCATCATTAGAAGGCATAGCATAAATTTTCACTGCTATGCAGATGACACGCAGCTCTATCTATCCATGAACCCAGATAACACACACCAATTGGTTAAACTGCAGGAATGTCTTAAAGACATAAAGACCTGGATGGCCACTAACTTTCTGCTTCTTAATTCAGATAAAACTGAGGTTATTGTACTCGGCCCTGAAAATCTTAGAAATATGGTGTCTAACTAGATTCTTACTCTGGATGGCATTACCTTGGCCTCCAGTAATGCTGTGAGGAACCTTGGAGTCATTTTTGACCAGGACATGTCCTTCAACGCACATATTAAACAAATATGTAAGACTGCTTTCTTCCACTTGAGCAACATCTCTAAAGTTAGAAATATCCTGTCTCAGAGTGATGCTGAAAAACTAGTTCATGCATTTATTACTTCCAGGCTGGACTACAGTAATTCATTATTATCAGGATGTCCTAAAAACTCGCTGAAAAGCCTTCAGCTAATCCAAAATGCTGCAGCAAGAGTCCTGACAGGGACTAGAAAGAGAGAGCAGATTTCTCCTGTATTGGCTTCCCTTCATTGGCTTCCTGTTAAATCCAGAATTCAAAATCCTGCTCCTCACATACAAGGTCTTAAATAATCAGGCCCCATCTTATCTTAATGACCTTGTAGTACCATATCACCCTATTAGAGCACTTCGCTCTCACACTGCAGGCTTACTTGTTGTTCCTAGAGTATTTAAAAGTAGAATGGGAGGCAGAGCCTTCAGTTTTCAGGCCCCTCTTCTGTGGAACCAGCTTCCAGTTTGGATTTGGGAGACAGACACTATTTGTACTTTTAAGATTAGGCTTCAAACTTTCCTTTTTGCTAAAGCATATAGTTAGGGCTGGATCAGGTGACCCTGAATCCTCCCTTAGTTATGCTGCAATAGACGTATGCTGCCGGGGATTCCCATGATGCATTGAGTTTTTCCTTTCCAGTCACCTTTCTCACTCACTATGTGTTAATAGACCTCTCTGCATTGAATCATATCTGTTATTAATCTCTGTCTCTCTTCCACAGCATGTCTTTCATCCTGTTTTCCTTCTCTCACCCCAACAGGGGTGCAGCAGATGGCCCCGCCCCTCCCTGAGCCTGGTTCTGCCGGAGGTTTCTTCCTGTTAAAAGGGAGTTTTTCCTTCTCACTGTCGCCAAAGTGCTTGCTCATAGGGGATCATATGATTGTTGGGTTTTTCTATGCACCTATGAAGCACCTTGAGGCGACTTTTGTTGTGATTTGGCGCTATATAAATAAAATTGAATTGAATTGAATTGGGTGATGGCCTCCAGCTCACACTGGAACAATTCCTAGCTGAGTTTGAAACGGTGGGAATGACAAGCACACCACCAAATCTGAGGCCGTGGTCCTCAGCTGGAAAAGGGTGGAGTGCCCACTCCGGGTGAGGGACAAGTTCCTGCCCCAAGTGGAGGAGCTTAAATTTTTTAGACTGATTGGTGGTTTTGTTGCTGCAGCTGCAGTGATGTGGACGCTGTACTGGTCCATCATGGTAAAGAGCGAGCTGTGTGTAAAAGTGAAGCTATCAATTTACCAGTCGATTTATGCCCTTACCCTCACCTGTGGTCACGAGCTGTGGGTAGTGACCGAAAGAATGAGATCATGGATACAAGCAGCAGAAATGGGCTTCCTCTAAAGGGTTAGGGTGGTTTGGGCATCTGACAAGGATGCCTTCTGGGCACCTCCTGGGTGAGGGTTTCCAGACATGTACCATCGGGAGGAGGCCCCAGGGGTGGAGGGATTATATCTCTCGGCTGGCATGAGAAGGCCTAGGTGTTCCCCCGGAGAATTTAGAGGGGGTGACTGGGGAGAGGGAGGTCTGGGCTTCTTTGCTTAGGCTGCTGCCTCCGCAAAGTGGCCCCAGATAAGCGGAAGAAGATGGATAGATGGAACTGATTGTTATTGTACATGAATAAAATTGAAATTAAAATTGACTTATCAGACCAGGCAGTATTTTTCCAGTCTACTATTGTCCAACTTTGGTGAGTTCATGTGATTTGTTGCCTTGATTTCCTGTTTTTTAACTTTTTAACTTCAGAAGGTCATCTTGATTGTGTCTACATACCATGTGATTGACTGATTTGTTTGCATTAATGAGCAACTGAACAGATGTACCTAACAAACTGCATGGTGACTGTATCTAGTGAGGGGGGATAAGATCCTTTCTAATGTGTTTTAAATAATCTTCTTATACTATAAGTAAGATTTTTTGTGTTTTTGGAGAAAGAAGTCCTACCATTAATTAATGCTTACATTAATGCTTAATTTTAAATGACCCTTTAAGATTAAAGCTTCAGCCTAAGCCTAAGGTGACCCTTAGGCTTAGGCTGATGGGGGCATCCCACGATGCACTGAGTAGTGGTTCTTCATTCACTTTGTGTTTACACACTACTCTGCACTTAATCATTAGTTGTTGTTATCAATCTTTGGCTCTATTACGCAGTGTGTTTTTTATCCTGTCTTGCTCCCATCACCCCAACTGTTTGAGGCAGATGGCTGCCCCTACCTGAGCCTGGTTCAGCTGGTGGTTTTTTCCTGTTAAAAGGGAGTTTATCTTTCCCACTTCACCAAGTAGAGTCTTTAACTTAAAATATAAAGCACCTTGAGGCAACTGTTGTTGTGATTTGGTGCTATATAAATAAAACTGAATTGAATTGAAATTTAAAGTGTCTATAGTATGAGTACACTTGAGGACAGAGCATATAATTTTCTACTGGAATAAATGGACAATCATGATAGCAAATCCAATCTTTGTGTCATGTTTTACACACATATTGACTTCATGTATTGTTCCTCCTTTCTTAGCTAAAAGTGAACTGGAGATGCTGGATTCTCAACTCAGCAGCACTCATAAACTGTAAGAGCGACCTTCTTTATTTGTTATATTTGTGATAGTACTGTCTCTTTAACATATATGATCTAGTTTCAGAAAAACATTAAAACATTGCACAGAACTCAAATACCATTATATTTTGACTGGTTTGTACCAACCAGTTATCCCCACCACTGTGTAACAGATGCAAGTCAGCAATGTTTTTTAGACTGCTCTCTACATTTAACATATAAAGTGTGCATGTCCTTATGTAAATCAAAGCCTGCCACATGTCATCTTGACCCTATGCCTACAGGGCTTGTGAAATCCTGCCTCTTTTCCTTACTCCCACTCATCTCTTCTATCATCCACTCTTCACTCACCACCGGTATCGTTCCCTCCTTATTCAAGATTGCTTCAGTAACTCCCATACTGAAAAAACCCTCTTTAGACCCTACCAACTTTAACAACCTCCGTCCGATTTCAAATCTACCCTTCATCTCTAAAATGCTCGAAAAAGTAGTTGCAGTTCAACTTCATTCACACCTGATTAACGATAACATCTACGAGAGATTTCAATCTGGTTTTCGTTCAGAAACTGCTTTACTTAAAGTCACTAATGATCTTCTAATCGGAGCTGATTCTGGTCTTCTCACCATTCTCGTCCTTTTGGATCTGAGCTCAGCCTTCGATACCATCTCTCACTCTGTCCTTCTTAGCAGACTTTCCTCTCTCAGCATCTCTGACACACCCCTGGCCTGGTTTCAATCATATCACCTTGACTGCTCCCAGTTTATTCAACTAAAATCATTCCGCTCTCGTCTATTCTCGGTCACTTCTGGTGTACCCCAAGGTTCAGTCTTAGGCCCTTTTCTCTTCATAATTTACATCCTCCTCTAGGTACCATCTTCCGCAAATTTGATCTTCACTTTCGCTGTTTTGCTGATGACACCCAGTTATATCTCTCCTGCAGACCTGATTCCTCCCTCCCACCTTCTTCCCTTACAGAATGTCTATCCGAATTAAAATCCTGGTTTAGCTCGAATTTTCTCAAGCTCAATGAGGATAAAACTGAAATCCTCCTTATTGGCACCAAATCCAACCTTTTGAAAGCGAACCATTTCTCATTCACTATCGATAACTCCACAGTTTTCCCTTCTCCTCAGGTTAAGAGCTTTGGTGTCATCCTAGACAGTTCACTTTCCTATAAATCTCACATCAATAATCTCACTCGTTCTGCCTATTTCCATCCACGCAACATTAACAGATTATGTCCTTCTCTTTCCACCCAGTCTACGTCCATTCTTGTCCACAGTCTTGTTACCTCCCATATTGACTACTGCAGTTCTCTTTTGTATGGTCTCCCCCAAAAATCCCTCCATAAGCTTCAACTGGTTCAGAACTCTGCTTCTCGCATTATCACCAGAACCCCTCCTACCAGCACATCACCCTTGTTCTTCAGGAACTTCACTGGCTCCCAGTGAAATTCTGGATAATATACAAACTTCTTCTGCTCAGTTCAAGGCCATTCATAACCTCGCACCTCCTTACCTTTCTGACCTGTTAAGCATTACCTTTTCTACCCGCTCACTTCGATCTTCTTCTTCTATCCAGCTTTCTGTGCCTTCCGTCCGCCTCACCACCATGGGAAGCAGAGCTTTTAGCTGCTCTGCTCCCAGGCTGTGGAACTCTTTACCCCCAGATATAAGAAACACTGGTTCTCTCCCCCAGTTTAAATCTCAACTCAAAACCCATCTGTTCAAATCTGCATATTCACTGTGAACCCACTGTTTGTTAATTTTATCTTGTGCGTTTGTTTTATTGTTCTTCATTGTGTCATTGTTCTTTTATGTGTTTTTATCTATTGTACAGTGTCCTTGTGTGTCTTGAAAGGCGCTTTATAAATAAAATTTATTAATATTATTAAAGAGGTATTAATGACACAAGTTTTAGGTTTGTAAACAAGGATAACCTGGTTTGAATCCTTTTTTAATTGCTGCATTTGGCACTTTTTACTCACTGTTTACATATAGGAAAAGCTATTGGTTAGGAGTAAAATATGTCAAATCACCTGAGAAAGCCTACAAATTCAAAACTTGGTTAGAATTTACAGACGATCCCTTTCCCTTTGCCTTCTCCTCCTTACCCTGCCCTACAGTTCCTTTCATAATCTTTATTCATTAGACATGAAGTGTCATATATTTCAGGCCTTTTTAAATTTTGATTATGGTTCATCAGTAATTATTTTAATATTTCATTCTGAGTGTCAGAAGTTATTCAAATAGCATAAACACTATATACTAGAGATGTGCAAAGCAGCCAGTATTTGTATTTGTTGAGAGGGGAAAAGTATTTGTATTTGTATTTGTATTTGAGTAAAATTCAAAATCGGCGTAAAAATCCAGTTTTTTTGCATTACACTTCTAATTAACGTTATAGTGTAAGTATTCTTGTTTTTTTTAAAAATATTTTATTTTTTGTTTTTAAATTAAACACAGCATGCTTATACAGATTCAACTGAGGACAATTACTACATTTAGCCTTTGTGAACTTATAAGCATGAAAAAAGAAACAGAAGAAAAAAAATTATAACAATATTAACTAACTAAAGAGTAAAATAAAATAAGAAAATTCACGCGGAGTGTGAGGCATAAATTATGATCAGTTAATTTTTTTTAAATTCTAGAAATGGCTGCCAAATTGTACAAAAACTCGCCAGAGTCCCCTTTCTATCAAATCTTATCTGTTCCACCCTGGCCACAGACACCATCTCATTAAGCCACTTTTTAAAACATGGGGCCGAAGAAGACCGCCACTGTAAAAGAATAAGTTTCTTTGCAGCCAGCATACCCATTGTAATTATCTGTTTTTGTGAAAAGGAAAAAGATTCGATTGATGCAAATGATCCAAGTATAGCCAGTGTACTATCTAGTGGTACTTTTTTCTTAAATTGGTTTGAAAACCACGTAAAAATCTGGCTCCAAAAAGCTTTCAAGACAGAGCAATGCCAAAATAGATGTGCAAGGGAACCTTCACTGATATTACATCTGTCACATAAGAGGGATACAGAATTATAGATCCGGTTAAGTTTAAGTTTAGAAAAGTGTAATCTGTGAATGACTTTAAACTGGATTAGTTTATATCTGGCGTTTATTGAGCCTTTCTGAATATTGGACAAACAATTTGACCATTGGTCCTCAGACAGAAGAACACCGAGGTCTTCAGCCCATGTATTCTTAATTCGATCAGAATCAACTGGGATTGTAAAACACTTGACAAACTGAGATATCAGATGTTTAAAATCTGCTTTCCGAATTATATCAAAGTAAGTATGACTTAGTGGCTTCAGTGGAAAGTCTGAAAAGTTTCGTTGAACAAAATTCCTTATTTGAAGATAATGAAAAAAATGTGATTGAGGTAACTGAAACTTTTGTTGAAGTTGAAGGAAAGACATAAATTTGTCATCTATATACAAATGCATTTCAATCCCCCTTCTAAAAAAACACCCTATCCATTTTACCTGGTTTAAACAAGTAGTTATGTATTATTGTCATTCTTACTGAAAAGTCAGGTAGTTTAAGAGATTTCCTAATTTGACTTAATATCTTTAAGGAGTGTTTAACAACAAAATTACGACTGATAGAATTATTAGAAGAACCCGTGTTAGAAAACAATAAGACCGGTAATGAGGCTTCAGATACTGTTGCTGCCTCTACCTGGAGCTAGATCGGAAGCTTATCATAACAGTAATCAGTAGGCGAACCCCACTGCCAGTGCAATAGAGCTCTTGAATTTGCTGCCCAGTAATAATATCTAAACACAGGGAGACCCAACCCCCCGCTGGAAGTATTTTTTTGAAGATGAGCCTTGGATATCCGAGGGGGTTTTCCTGCCCAAATGAATGAAAGAATCAATGAATCAAGCTGCTTAAAAAAATTAAGTGGCAAATAAATAGGAAGGTTTTGAAAAAGATATAAAAATCGTGGCAGAGACAACATTCTAATTGCATTTATTCGACCAATCAAAGACAGAGGGAGCAGTTTCCATTTTCTAATATCGTCTTTGATCAATTGTCTATTCCCCAATTAGATGAAGCCCTGAGAGATGAAATTGATTCCCCTATCTCCGAAAAACATCTTTTAAGAACAATCCAAGCCTTACCACTTGGAAAGACAGCTGGCCCAGATGGATTCGGTAATGAATTCTATAAAGCCTTCCAAAATAAAATTATTCCTCTCATGCTTAGGATGATAAATGACTCCGTTAAAAATAACGGGGCCAACTTCACTTTAGGATGCAAATATTTGTTTGCTTCACAAAACTGGAAAGGAGGAAGGCGACCCAGCAAATAATAGACCCATTGCTCTTTTAAATTGCGATCATAAAAATCATAACCAAAGTCTTCGCTACAAGGTTGAGCAAACATATTTCAACAATTATACATCCTAATCAAACAGGATTTATTCCTGGTAGATGGTCATTTAATAATGTCCGGTTATTATTAAATACAATTTACTCAGGTTATGGAAAAGAGGCTAAAACAGCAGTACTTTCTCTGGACGCCCAAAAAGCGTTTGATCAGATTGAATGGTCTTATATATTTGAGACTCTAGCAGACAGTTGGCAGACAGTACCAGGAGAGGATGCTTTAAGTGCATGTGATTATGCATAACAGATGTTGACAGATGTTTGATATCTCTGCCTCTGCTGATTTGACTTTTGCACACATTACATATCACTTTGGTTTCATCTGCAGCACTGACTGCAAAATGCTTCCACACAGAACTTGAGCAATTTTTTTGGCTGGTGTAGGACCAAGAGATGACTCAGTAGCAGCAACACTCTTTTCTGTTTGGTTGCCCAAATCCATGTGGGAAGTTTCAGCTAAGTTAATGAGTGACGGGAAGCTATGCTAAGGTTAATTAGTCTATAGCCCACATCTTGCTGTCTGCAAAAGACAGTAGCTTAAACGTACCATATAACTCCCACAAGTGCATACAATTCAACACAGCTACACAAGCATTGTTTTAGCCTTTTAAACCGAATGTTAATGTTACTCTGTCAACAGCCTATTTTCTAAATTACCGAGCTAATAGAACTACGTAAACAGAGCGAACATGAGAGCACCCGACTGCAGTCGTCAGTAATGTGGTGTAATGGAATAATCTCCCGATCGTCGTGAAAGTTATAAATTGCCTCCAGAACCCAATTAAGGTACAAAAAAACCTATTCAACAAAAATAGTGATGCAGTTCAGTCTTTTTTTCGCTCAGCCGAGCCTCTCTGTTGCTGTGTGGCCAGTCACCTCTTTCACACGTCACTCACTCATCCGGTCATGCACTGCAGTCTCATAAGGGAAGTTTTTCCTTGTTCCTGAATACAAATATCTTTTAAAGTATTTGTTCGAAATAAGTATTCATAAAAACCCCGTTATTTGTGCCTTTCCAAGTACCGTATTCGGGTTCAGCTTCACCCCTACAATATACACTGTATTGCCAAAAGTATTCAGTCATTCATCGAAATCATGGAATTCAGGTGTTCCAATCAACTTCCATGGCCACAGGTACATAAAATCAAGCACTTAGGTGTGCAGACTAAAGAATAGTTTGCTCTCAGGAACTGTGAATTCCATCATGGTACAGTGATAAAATGCCACCTGTCAACACTCATGAAATATCATCACTATTAAATATTTCAGTATCAGATGTTAGTGGTATTATAGTAAAGGGATTGGGAACAACAATTCAGCAACAAAGTGATAGGCCATATAAAATCACAGAGCAGGATCAGCAGATGCTGAGGCACATAGACTCATAGCTCTGCCAACTTTCTGCAGAGTAGATCCTTACAAACTTCATGTGGCCTCCAAATTAGATCAAGAGTGAGTGGATGAGTCTGGGTTACTAGGACAGTTGACTGACTGCATTGCGTCACTTGTAAATTTTGATAGAGGGGAGGATTATAGTATGTGGTTGTTGAGCTTGGCCCCTTAGTTCCAGTGAAAGGAACTTTTGATGCTTTAGTGTACCAAAACATTTAGGACAATTTCATGCTCCCAACTTTGTGGGAACAGTTTGGGGATGGGCCCTTCCTGTTCCAACATGCACGAAACAAGGTCCATAAGGACACGGATGAGCAAGCTCAGCTGGAAGATCCTGACTCAGGTCTTGACCTTAACCTGACAGAACATCTTTGGGATGAATTAAAGTGGAGACTGCAAGCTAAGCCTTCCTGTCCAATGCGCTTCTGGAAGAATGGTCAAAAATTCCCATAAACAACCTTAAAGCAGAATAGTTGAAGCTATAATAGCTGCAAAGGGTAGGCCGACATCATATTAAATCCTGTAGATTAAGAATCGGATGTCACTCATGTTCATATGCATGTGAAGGCAGACAAGTGAATACTTTTGGTGATATAGTGTATTTTTCAGTCTAATTTACTATATGAGACCACTGAACAATGGGACTGGTGACAGGTTGACAGCTGTCAAGATAAGGGTAAGCCACGGAAGGTCATTCCAGAAACAGCTGGATGTTCTGAGAATGCTGCATTAAAAATCATATTAATCCAAAGATGACTGAAAGGAAAAGTGTGGTAGGAAAAGGTGTAAAAGCCAGAGGGAGGACTACAGCCTTGAAGGAATTTCAAGAAAAAGCAATTCAAAAACTCAGAAGAGCTTCACAAGAAATGGAGCCGTGCTGGTATTTGACACCGGATGATGATGATGATTTGAGAGGACAGGTCATTTGCTGGTTTTTGTACTCATTGATCCACTGTGTTTCTATCAAATCCAAAGTCAGTTCAGTCATCTATGCTGACTGAAGATGACTGAATTGCTCAAAAATATTAAAGGGACACTCTAAAAACATCAGATTTCAGTGGGGAAAAAAAATCTTGCCGAATATCTATACTGACATGGACTGGGTAATGTGTTAGGGATAAAAGGATTTTTTGATGGAAATAAAAATTATCAACCTATAAATAGCTGAATTCAAAGACATCCTGAAAATGAAAGTGAAGAAATGATGCAGCAAGATGTATGCCCCCTCACATGCTTGTATGCATGCCTCACAATGTTTTGGCGTGTTCCTAATGAGAAGAAAGCTCCAGGACAGATGCAAGCCATTGCCTGGCCTGTAGAGGTCTGTGTCTGTCCATGAATATGCCTCCCCAGATTATCACTGACCCACCACCAAACCGGTCAGCTGAACAATGTCACAGGAAGCATGGTCTCTTCAGACCCTTTCACATCTGTCAAGTGTGCTCAGGGGGGCAACTGCTCCCATCTGCTAACATCACCTGGTGCCAGCGGTTGACCTGCCAAGCCAAGTCAACTTTATTTATAAAGCACTTTAAAAACAGCAACCAGTGACCATTGTGTGGGACATAGCAATAAAAAATAAAATTGAAATAAATAAAATAAATACATATAAAATATTGACTAGAATTAAAATTACAACACAAAATAACAGCATCAACAAATGCAAGATCTAATTAAAATGAATAAAAACAGTCAAAAATAATTTAATTAAATAAAAAGATAAAATCAACAGATATCAAACTGGGTCCAACGACAAGCAGAAGAGGTGGGTCTTAGAGAGGCCTGTCTAATGTGAAACAGCAATGAATTCCCCAATTTGGGAGCCACTACAGCAAAAGCATTGTCTCTGAACCACCACTGTGTCCTTGGCACATCTAAGAGCAGTTGGTCAGCTGATCTCAGTGACTGGGAAGGGAAGTGTTTCAAAGGGATCTTTTAACACCATGTTTTTTGTTTTGTTTTTTTAAATCTAGCCAGCTATCACAGCTGAAAGAAGCTAACCCTGCACTGATCTGACTGCTCAATCTAAAATCACTGTCCATCCTAAAACCCAAGTTTGTAACAGTAAGCTTTACATACTGTGCTAGCGGCCTGTGTCTACAGGAAAAGACCCACCAGTGACACCAGGACCTGACACAACAACCTCTGTCTTATTTTCATTAAAATTTAAGAAGTTTAGAGCCATCCGCACTTTTAATTCCTCAAGGCTAAAGCTAAAGTTTTCATTGAGTAGGCATACTTTTGTTTGAGGGGTACGTAAACCTCAATAACATCTCCATAATAATGGAAAACAGTTTTGTGCTTTCTAAAAATAAAACCAAGGGGCAGCAGATACAAATAATATACTAGAGGTGCAAGTATCAAGCCCCATGGAAGGAAAAGTAGCAGAGGAAGATCTGAAATCATATAGCCCAACCTAGTTTTCTGAGACAGGTAGGATCTGAACCAATCCGAAGCAGTGCCACAAATACCCCCACAGTGCTCTAAATGAGATATTAAAATAAGTCTAGGAGAACTAGCATTATATAGTCCCCTGAATCTATAGCCAGGAGTATGTCATTAAATACCCTCAGCAGTGCAGATTCTGTGCTAGAGACCAGATTAAAAAGGACATTGTTTTAATTAAAAAACCACCTTCAATTGACTGTAAACAGAATTTTTGAAAGAAAAGGAAGCTTGGAAATATTAAATATATAATAAATAAATAAATAAATAATAATAAATATAGGCCTGAAGTTAAATAACTCAGTATCCAACTGTCCAGGCCAGGTTTTTTGATCAGTGGTTTCACTGTTGCATGCTTAAAAGGTTTAGGAACAGCTCCTCAGTAGAGGTAGCCCAACCTGTAACGTTTTCTGAGACGGCTAGGGTCTGAACCAACCAAAGCCAACAATTCTTTGATATTTGAACAACACCTGCAGTGTGTCCTTTTTCAACTTTCTTTCAGCTTTTCAGGATTCACATCTGACAGCACGAGTTGTGTCATTTATCCAGGGCTCAGATTTAGTTTCAGGGTGCCTGGTTTTTAATTGAGCCACAGTATCTATAACAATTTGGCAGGGTGAATGAAACTAGGAGCAGAGCTTCTCTGTATCTGAAGACACAGACTCGGGAATCCCAGATTTCAGATTGAAATAAGCAGAGAAATGCGCCGTTCAATAATATTACAGTGCCACGCAGAGGTGTGAGGTTTAACAGGTTTAACGGGGCCAGGCAATGTTAAATAAGACAGACTTATGATCTGGAAACACTCTGTCACAGATGGTTAGGTTTGAAACAGACAAACCATGTGTTAGTCCAGACACCAACTGTATAAAATTAAGGGCCAATTAGATTCAAAAATGCAGGGGATTATGATCATAAACCAGTAGAGTTTTTAAATTTTGAGTAACAAGTGCATGGCAAATCTTCTGGAATGGCACTTAATAATATGCCGTCCTGGATGAATTGAACTACCTGTGCAGCATCTGTAGGGTCCAGGTATTCTTCCTACAGGTGCCTCATGCTACCAGTAGTAAGAAGTTGGACATTTCTTTTTTTATATTTGAAATGCTGTATTCCTGATTTTCATGAGTTACAGGCTATAACCGTCAACTGAAATATTTCACTTATAATGAATGCTGACTAAGAAAGTTTACTTTTCAGAATCCTGACTCTGGATTGTGTATATTTCTATTCCCCTTTTTTAATGCTTAGCATGATGATGTGTAGTAGATGTCGGTATAGTATATAAAGAAAAAAGTATCATATCAGAGCATGAACACTGCATTTCATTTTTTCAGCCTCTCTCATAGTCACTGACGTTAGTGGTTTCAGCTCTGGTTGTGCTGTAAAAGGTTTTAGCAGCACTAGTCTTGTTCTCTGTGAAAAATTTAAACATCAGACTAATATCCATTACATTTTAAAAATAAAACGCTGTTACATTTCAATAATTAATACATTTCAGCACTTGATTGCTTTTGTTATTGTTCTTCTTTCTTATTACTGGCATTGATAACAAAAATGGAAGTACTAGCTACATTATAAAGCACTTCTGATAAACTCATAGAAACATGAACAAAGTTTATTAGTAAAACAGTCCGGAAACCACTCACACAGAACAAATTTTGTGTCAGATATATAGTAAGGTGACAATTGGTGTATTTTCAGGTTCCTGGAACTTACAGTGTTTTTCTCAGTGAAGGCCAAAGCAGGAGAGAAAGAGGTTTCACCTAACATGTTCTTCTCCATCTGGCATGAGTTCTCCTCTGACTTCAAGGACCAGTGGAAGAAGGAGAACAAAACCATTCTCAAAGAGAGGTAGAGTTATTTCTTAGCTCCTTCATCCATTCTCTTTGGCTTTCTGTCTTGCATCGTGTCATTAACCTTAGCTGTTGAATATGCACTGTGTAACTGCATTAACATTGTATGTTTTGCAGGTTAAAAGCAGCAGAAGAGAGTTTCCGACAGGCCAAAGAGAAGGCATCCTACAGTGTCAAACCTAAACAATCATCGGGAATTGTATGTTGGCCTTAAGCTCTTCTTTATTCTCTTGGGTTGAAAGTTTGTTCTATTTAGTTAACAAACTAAAGTTTTAAAATTTATAACATATTTTTATTCTTCATTAACACACTAGATACATCTCATAAGGATTTTTGTCTTTGTGCTCGGAGTATCCACTGGGAAAAACTGGCAGCTCTTCCTATCTTTACTCCACATCACTGAATCTGCATTAGTCTGTCTGAGGGACTCCTTTTCAAATTTAGTTTTAGGACCAAAATGATTTTAGTTTATATTAAGCTTCTTTGCTGTAAAGTTGTATATTATCAATTTTTTATTTATTTGTATTTTTGTATTTATTTATTTTTTGTCAATGCAGTAACACAGCAATCCTGCAAACTGTTTCCTATGGAACTGGATGGATGAATAACACTCAGTTAATCTCTCTCTCTGTGTCTTTCTACAGAAAGCCAAGCTTGGCATGAAAATTTGACATAGTGGGCTTGGCATGCTTGTTTTCATGACTTTGGACACCAGCAGTGAATCAACCACAAAAGTATGAAGATGACCGACGAGAGAATAAAGCGACAGAATAAATGAGAATGACCTACAGTATGTGCAGACAAGCGATCTCTGGACTTTTTTTCTCATCATTATTTTTATGTTTGGTCACATTTGCCTGCACAGTCTGCCTGTTGCTTTAGATGACTGTTGGATTCAACAGAATCATGAAAAGATGCTCCTGCAGGGCCATCAGGTGCACAATACTTACAGCAATCGTCAGCATCCCTTGTCTATGGAGCCCAGGTTTAACTAATAATGTAATACACTCATAATCATTAACGCCATCAAGCTTCCTAAATAAGTATTTGAAAATTAATAAAAACAATAAGCAATTATTCCTAACGACACTGACCTTTATTAAGAGCAAATGAGGCCAGTAAGATGTGGTGGAAATGAAGCATCTGACTGATTAACCAAAGCACTAGTGACATGATGGTATTCGATTTACTATGGAAAGTATTTTTGTTGCAGACTTTATCTAATTTTCAGTTAAAAAATTGGATTCTTTTTTTATACTCCAAGCAGTAACCCATAATGATCGTAAATCAATAGAACAATTTTTTTTTTTCAAATATCAATCCATTCTCCTTCTGTGGGATTGGGTCGAGAAGGCAGCAGCCTGAATGGAGAAGGCTAGACGTTCCTCTTGCCAACCACCTCCTCCATCTTATCCAGGAATACAATGAGGCAATACTAGGCCAGCAGAGAGATGTAAACTCCTAGGTCTGCCCCAGGACATCCTCACTGGAACACCTTTCTTAGTAGAGATCTAGGAGACATGCTCATCAGAGGCCCGAACCACCTCAACTGGCTCATTTCAATGTGGAGCAGCAGCAGCTCTACTCTGAGCCCCTCTTCATGTCCTTACCCTCTTATCTCTAAGAGAGAGGCCAGCCACCCTTCAGAGAAAGCTCATTTCTGTCGCTTGTATCTGTGATCTTAACTTGTGACCATAGGGTAAGGGTAGGGAAGTAGATTGACCACTAAATCAGCGCATCACGTTTATGCTCAGCTCTCTTTTCACCACAATGGACTAGTACAACATCCGCATCACTGCAGCTGCAGCACCAGTCTGCTCCCCTCACTACCTAAACTCCTCCACTTGGGGCAGCAACTTGTCACTGACCCACAGAGGGCACTCCACACTTTTCTCGCTGACAACCATCACCCCAAATTTGGAGGTGGAGATTCCCATTCCCACCACATCACACAGCTGCGAAACACTCCAGTACAAACTGGAGACCACCACCTGATGAAACCAAAAGAACAACAATATCTGCAAAAAGCAGAGATAAAATTCTTAGTGGAAGCCTTCCACCAACTGGCTACAAGGGCAGTCCCTGTGGAGTTTAACACCCACCGGAAATCAATCTGACTTATTGCTGGCAATGAGCTCATGAAATGGTTGTACAGGGACCCAAATGGCGTGTAGCGATGGGACAGATACCCAAGTCCCAGGTATTTAAACCCTAGTGGTTGTTATCTCTCAAGAGGGTCATTGACCCACTATTGATCATGTGCCGTATGTTCTGGACACTCGGGTGAAAAGCAGAACTGAGCTGGAACTGATCACCACCGTGTGGTAAGTTAGATGCAGCATAAGGTGTGCCCCGAGTTCTTAAAGGCTCTGGATGTTGTAGGGCTGTCTTGGTTGATACGCCTCTGCAACATCAGATGGAGACCTGGGGTCAGTGCTTCTGGATTGGCAAACTGAGGAGGTGCTTACCATCTTTAAGAAGGGGTACCAGAAGGTGTGCTCCAACTGCAGGGGGATCACACTCCTTAGCCTTCCTGGTAAGGTCTATGCTAGGGTACTGGAAAGGAGAGTTCATCCAAAGAGGCCCGCGGTGAAGTTGGTTCTGTTTTGTAACGAGCTGTCTTGCCGTAGTGCTCTTCAGACAGTCTCCACTGCCTGGGTTATAGGTATGCAAGTGATGAAAATGAGACCACACCAAAGAGCACTATGATCTAGTGTAAGTTTTTTAATCTAGTGGCTGAAGTCAGTAGTTTTGTGAAAGGGAGTGTTCCAAGGTAGGGGAGCTAGGATGGTGGTGAGGAAATTGTAAACTTTGTAGGTGGCAATTTAGTATTAAAAGCACTGCATGAATGTGTGTGCATGCTCTAAATTTTTTGATCAGGAAGCCTGGAAAAGAGTTTCTATATTTATAAAGTTTAGCCTTTTTGATGGCAGGAAGAAAACTGGCAACAATGCCAGTTGTGTGAGTTACACTTATAAATATCACAACTTTATCATTAAGACACAGGAGAATCTAATGGGTTATAATCAAGTATTCCATTAACATTTATTTCCAAATTTGCATGGGGCAGTTTTAGTTTTTATTCTTTCGGGTCTAGTCCCAGTCGTGATTAATGGTCTGAGAGTGATTAAAGAGTAATTTCTTTTTTTTAAAAACAACCCAATAACAGACACTATTTTAGATATTATTTTTAGACACTAGTTTAAAATTTTAAACCCTTCTCTTTCCACAAGAGTTCCACAAGTACATGCTCTAGGAATGGTGCTGCTGTCTTTTGGCGACTTGATTGGTCAATAGTAGTTTCATACTTGTTGCTATCCAATCTGGAGCCTAACCTCGCTCTGGATAAGGTTAGGTTACCACAGGGAGGTACCAAAATAGTAAGAAATCAACCACCTTTGTAACACAGAAAACACAGGGTTAACCCCCAGGTTACATGGATAAGACAAAATCCTGTGTCTACAGGCTTCTGATTGACTTAGGACCTTTTGACAATGACTTATGACCCTTATCAGTCCAACGTCTGCATCCCATTCTAAAGAACTCCAACTGTGGGATTTTAAATGTATTGACTCAAGTCATGGACTCTGCTATTGTAAGTATTAAACACTGGAGTAAAAAATAATATCAAAATCAAGACTTTAAACAGTTCAGCATTCAAGTTCTCTCATCTGAAAACTTCTATTTTATTTTTGTGAACATACTGTGGTTTAGGACAAAGAAAGAGAGAATACTCATCTGCAAACACTGTATGGCATTATATATGGTTCACAAAAACATTTCAGGAAAATGTACGCCTGCAAAGAAAAACTTATGATCAGTCTTTGTAAAACACCTATATGCATCTGGATATTTCATTTCTTCTCTTATGTATTTAGCTAAGACAGAACTCTTTGTAACTATCAGATGATATCACCATGATTGCTGTTTACTGTAGGTTTGGTTTCTTGTAACTGTGAGTGAGAGTGTGAACCATTTCCAGAGATTACACAGAGCCAACCAGCTTACCTGTGCTGAAGACTGGCACTGATAATTGCATTAGAAGATACTCATGGCTTTACTGGGCTTTAATGTGTAGTTTCTGACTGTAACTTGCCATCTTTTAAAATGAACAGAAATACAGCCATAGACACATCCTTGTAAATTAAATCATCTCACCTCAATAAACCTCTCACTTTGTGATTCTGCATCCTCACCACCATTCAGACTGTCTTTCAATAGAAAATCCAAGTCAACATACATTTGTACAGCTGGTATGCCAAATCTGACAGGCGGGGGGGTGGGGGGGTGTTGCAGGTGTTGCAGAATTAATAAAATGTTAAAGCAATAATATGGCACACATGTCTTTCATTAATTTTAGATTTCTTCTCTTTGACACCATGATGTTTACAATTGTAATCTAATTTGAGGCAGTGCTGTTCCAGCATCAAGAGGCCGGTCTAGCACAAAGTATGATGTGGGAACTGTAAGTGGCTTGCAAACACTGGAAGAGAGGAGACACTGCGTGCAGGGGGTCAAGCAACCATTTTTAATGTGGAAAAATAAAAGAACTCTGAATACCTCAGATCAACCCAAGGCTCAACTTCCATCCCATCCAGGTGGACACTGCTGTTCACCCAGTTTGAATTTTGCCATTTCCTATTCATTGTCAAGCCAGATACCGTGTGCTGTCAGTTAGACCCTGACTTGCCTTGCTCACCTAACTCACACCAGAAATAACACACACTGAGTCACAGACCAATTGCCATGACACTTTCCAACAGTTTCCTTTGTGATTCTGTATAAATGAAGAATAACGCCGCTTTATTGAACATGTGCTCAGCATCAGTTATAACAACAGGTACAACAGCTAGGAATAAAACTCTCACTAAGCAGCCCTACCGCAAAAGCATATCAGATGGCATAAAAGCGCAATGCCCCCCACAGCTCAACGCAGGCACTAACTTAACCCAGTATATGACACCTTCTTCTTCCAGCGGTCTCTATAGCAGTGACCACAGCATATTATCTGCCTAAATCATCCCCTTTCCCTAGCATCCTCCTCTGTCACACCAACCCTCTGCATGTCCTCCTTCACTACATCCATGTATCTTACCGGTGTTCTTCATCTTCGTCTCCTGTCTAGCAACTCCAAATACAACACCCGATGTCCGGTATATCCACTATCTCTCCTCTGCACAAGTCCAAACTATCTTAGCCTTGCCTCTCCTACTTTGTCCCAAAACTACTCCACGTGAACTGTCTGTCTGATGTGCTGATTTCCAATTTTTGTTCATTCTAGTCACTCCCAATATAAATCTTAACATCTTCAGCTAAGCTACCACAAGCACTGTTTCCTGTCTGTTTGTTAGTGCTATCATTTCAAACCATAAATTAGAGCAGGTTTCACTACCATATTGCAAATCCTGCCTCACTCCTACTGATCACTGCAGATGGCTGACCTTCCCTGAGCCTGGTTCTGCTGGAGGTTTCTTCCTGGTAAAAATGAGTTTTTGCTCAGACGGGCTCATATCACTGTTGGGGTTTTCTCTGTTTTCTTTGTATTATTGCAGGGTGCTTACCGTATGATATAAAGCACATTGTTGTTGCGAATTGGCACTTGCATGCACTCTCTTCACTTCTCATGCAAAATGTCCATTGCTTTGGATGGTTGACCTTTGGATGGTGCATACACACTGACAACATTTAACATCACTCCTTTGATTTTTAGCTTCAAACACATGATCATGTCTGACACACTCTGCAAAGCAGTTCTGCAATATTACACTGCTAAAAAAAACTGAAGGAACAATTTGAAAAACATCTGATATCAATGGGGAAAAAATCATGTTGGAAATCTATAGTAATATGTACTGAGTGATGTTTCAGGAATAAAAAAGATGCCACATTTTGTGATGGAAAGGAAATTATCAACCTACAGAGCGCTGAACTCAAAACCACCCTGAAGATCAAAGCAAAAAAATATGATGCAGCAGTCTAGTCAATTTTGCCGAAATATACGGCCCCCACATTCTTATTGTCCCTACCTAGCATGAGAGTGTAGGGGCATTCTCCTAATAAGACGATAGATGTTGTCCTTTTGGATCTTTTCCCTCTGGCCATCACTGACCTCCTTGACAGTCTGAGGTACAACCTGGCAGAATCAGATAGTTAGAAACATAATATCCCAGAGGTGTTCTATTGGATTTAGATCAGGTGAGCATGGGGCCAGTTCTTTCATTCTCCCTACATATTGTCACCACATGAGGTTGTGCACGAGGAGGAACCCTGCACCAGGCAGATTCTGACAGTGGGTCCAAGGATTTCACCTAATGGCAGTCAGGGTGCCATTGTCTAGGCTGTAGAGATCTGTGCATCCTTGCATGGCTATGCCTACCCAGACCATCACCAATTAACTCCCAAACCAGCCATGCTGAATGATACTACAGGCAGAATAACATTCTCCATGGTTTCACCAGACCCTTTCACATCTGGCACATGTACCCAGGGTAAACTTGCAAAAAGCCCCTGGTTCCAGTGGTAGACCTCCCAGTTCCAGTATTCAGTGCCAGCTGGAAGTAAACACAGGGCCCACTAGAGGACATCATCACTCAGGCCACCCTCATGAAGTCTGATAGATATTCAGACCAGTGTCAGGCTTAACCTGGCTGAATAATTAATTAATTAATCAAAATTAATTAATAATGATTAATTTTCATCATATATCTGGTGATCTGAAAGATTTTACATTTAGAAATTAATTCCTTGAATATTCAGGGGTTTTTTTTAATATTCAAAGAATTAGAAAATAAACAAGAAAATAACTCTAGAGAGTCCATGTGTGTGGCTGGTGGCTAGGAGTGTGTGATATCAAATGAAGCCTGGAATGTGATATTGTGTGGGGATTTAAAGTGACTGGTAGTTATTAATGGTGTTTTAGCTAAGGTAACAGACAAGCGGACACCTCACAGTGTCAACAAACTTTCTGGCTGTGGAAACCTCACGGTGACTGAACTGAAGCCTAGCTGATTGGGTCAGTTGCCATACAAACTGACTGGATGCAAAGGGCAGATTGATTATTGCAATAAACTGTGTGAGCGCATGATTGTGAGTGCCCTGAGTAAAGTTATGTAAACTGTGTGACAGATTGATTAGAGTGCAACATGACAAAGGAACTACTGCCCTGACAGAGGTGCAGAGAGTGAATTGTCGAACTGGGGGGCAGAGGGAGATACTGGAGTTCACCAGCTGCCCCCAGGGGACACAAAATAAATAAAATAAAGTAGAATTCATATATAAATATATAATAATGGGTACTAAAAGGGGTTTTGTGCTTCTGAGCTTAAATGGAAAAAGTCCAACTTCTTGTTTTTAGGAAAAAAAAGAGATAAACAAAATACTATTTATAGATAAATAATAATAAAGTATAAATAAAGAATAGGAATAAAAAGTAACAATATATGAAAGTGAATCTGACAATTCTAAAAGATAAATTCTTGAGAAAAAAGGTGAAAAAGGAGATGAGGAGAATTGAGGGAGAAGTAGTTTAATGCAGTCCAAAAAGATTCTTTCTTGACAGAAAAAAATATATATAAAAGAGAAGAATCAGAGAGGGAAAGTGTTAATAGGCAATCAAGAAACCTCTACCAAAAGCACACAGGCCGGAGCAAAAATAATAGACCAACATCATTAACATAATTAGAACTACACCCAGGCCATGTTTTTGGCTAAATAGACTTCACCTCCATGTACATCTTATCCTTAAGAACAAGCTTCAATGATAACCAACCTCTCCCTGAGGTAAAACTACAGTTCCAGATTTTTCTTTATCACCCACTTCTTCTGTCTCCTGGCCATACATACCATGCAAGGTCAGGTCTTTCTATGATGTTTTCGTTCTTTCTTCTCTTCTTTCTCAGGTTTCTGATGCCTGAAGTATTCACTAAGCACATGATTAGTTGTGGCCATCTTTCTGATATACTCATGGATGTTTGATGTTTCATCCTGGCTAGTAATTCTGACACTCACTAGTCCTTGGCCTCCTTCTTTCTGCTTAGTGTACATTTTCAGCAAAACCCTCCATGCCTGATAAAGAGCTTTTTTGTGTTGATGTCCGTGGGTTCTATTTATTTTTACCATCTGCATACACTTCGCCAGTCTGAATGACACTCAGATATTGTTGCTATAGTGGTGTAGCTCAGTGCATCAATACCTCTTTCACTCACAGCTGGATGTTATCCATGTAAAAGGCATGACTGATGTTTGCTACGTTCCGTAGTCATTGTGCTTGTATATTTCTCAGCATTCCAGTATCTATGTGTGAGGCCTTGAGTAATGGGCCTTCTTGTGGCCAGACGATATCGTGCATAAGTTGATCAGTGGGGTCTTACAGTCTCAAGTAACTTCTCAGTCTACCGGTAGCTGGTATTTTGTTCCTCTGGTGTTTCTGCCAATGCCTTTCTGGGCCTCACTCATACATTGACCCATGTGACTGTTCATCTTAGCCCCTATGATGCCTATGATGATGTTGTGCCGAGGCAGGTTATTGGCTGATAGTTGGATGGGACTGGTCCCTTCTGGTGATTCTTGGAGATCAAGACTGTCTGCTTTTCAGTTAGCCATTCCAGGTGTGCCTCATCCTTTAGGAACTGGTTCAGCCTCACGGCACTCTCCTCCACTCACCTTGCGAATATCCACTTTCTTCCAAACAAAGTCGACGAATTACTGCTTTTAAACTGGTCTAACAAGGACTTTGCATGCTCTGCTGCCCTCTGCTTCACTGAAACCTGGCTCAGTGAGCGAATCCTAGACGCTGTCTTAAATCTGGCGGGATTCCAACTTCACCGGGCGGACCGCGAAACAGAGTTCTCAGGGAAAGGTGGTGGAGTCTGCTTCTGCATTAATGAAGGTTGGTGTACTGATGTCACAGTGTTACAGAAATACTGCAGCCCAAACCTGGAAACTTTTTTCATTAACTGCAAACCGTTTTATTCACTGCGGGAGTTCTCTTCCTTCATGCTGGTCAGAGTTTACATCCCTCCTCAGGTCAAACCGAAGAACGTACTGTGCGATCTGGCTGACCAGATTACCACCATTGAAAGAAAACTCCTGGATTCCTTTACAATTGTCGCTGAGGATTAGTAATAGTTATGGCACTTCTCCATACAGTGATATTTGTATGGAAACTAATATCACTGTAACAGAAACAAGAATTCTGAAACTAGAATTTTGTCTTTCAAAAAGCAGACATGCATTTCTCTACATTGTCATATCACAAAAGGTTAACTTCTCTTTTCCTTTACCAGCTCATGTCACTTACCTAACAACTTCCCCTGGCCTTTTTCATCAGTTCTGAAATCTTCATTAACTCCATCCCCTTAAAAAAAAAAGGGGGGGGGGGGTCAAATACCTCAGAATAACAAACTGTCTATAGTATAAAAACAAAATCGTCCGTTGACTGTTTTTAAAGCTTGCAGTCGACGCCCCAATAATTGTATTGCAAAAAATTCATTATTTTTATGTCAAAATGTTTTTTAAATGTTTAAAATGTTTATATAATATTTCAAAAAGAAATAAACAATTTGTTAGACTATGAACCAGTAAGTAACCGATAAAAGCCAAGTACATTTTACTTTTACACCATTGTCTATTCTCAGAATCTAAATAAATCCAGCTGTTATATCAGACTAAAGACTAATTTCGGGGTCAAATTGATCCCAGGAATCAAAACCTTCCAAAGATGTCTGCCATATAATTGAAATAAAATAGTAACATTTAGTTATATTTTTTGTAAGTAGCAGGTACTTAATATGCAAAATAGCTGTATTTGATCAAAAATAATAAGTTGAACTAACTCAAATGGAAGAAAATGTTAGATGAACTTAAGCTTTGTATAAGTTTACATTACCTAGCTTATTTAAGTACTTTGAGCAGTTACAGTGGATACATAGGAAACAACAATCATTTTATTTCACAAACTGTTGTCTCTCAAAAAGCTCCCAACTCTATTTAAAACTACCCCCCTGATGCCATAACACTCCATTTTTAATAATATATGATGATCTATTGTATTTTTTCTTGAGTCTATGAATGACCCAGACACATATTGTTTTTGTCTGTGGAACTTATGATGTATTGTATTGACTCTAACACTACTAGTGATGCTGATCTGCTTGAACTGATTGTCTCGGTCTCTGTTTTTCCCCTTTTTTAAAAATAATAATAATAATGAACTCACTGTCTCTACTACTACTATACTGATTCAGGTACTTCTCAAGAATATTTTAGAATTGAGGTAGTAAAGTATCCAGTCTATTTGTGGGATGGTGATTGTTGCCAGATTTGTACAGAAGTATACCTTTTTGCGATTTTTATTTTGGTTCTATTAGGTATGGGTTTAGTAGGTCTGATCACTTTAGGGTGTAGGTTCATAGTACACAGTGTTAATAAATTGATCTGTCATTTTGTGTTTTTTTGTGTTGAACAAATTAATATTGAAAGCTTCACAGTTTCTCCATCCAGTCTTTAATGTCCTCAATGCTACTACCTGAAGCTCTATATATCCAGCTAATGATTACATCAGTCACTGTCGTTATATTATCCACCACCTTAAATTTAAATATTTACATACAAGGCTACTCCCCCACCCTTGCTTCACTGACTTATATACCTAAATTCATAACCCTTCAGTTTAAAGTCTGTTCCTTTGTCCATGATAATCAAAGTTTTAGACAAGACAATGACATTGGAGGGTTGTGGTTTTAACCCTCTTAAAGCCTAACCTGTCACTGTTTGAGAGAAGAGAGAGAGAGTGAGTGAGTGTGATGGAGCTCTACAGAAAACAAACATTTTATCAGGCATTTGGGTTCTTTTTACTGTTTTTTTTTCCTTGCAGCTGTTTGCTATGTTGTTTTCTGTGTTATTTCCCAAGATTTGGATTCAGCCCCTTTTCCAAGATTATTGTAATGACCCTAATTCCACTGAACCATTGGAATTTTTCAGTTGTGCCAGTGATTTATGATTACGGTAGTTTGACCTAAAACTAAACCTTAGTGGGGGTTGTCGCTTAAGAAGGATGTTAATCCAGTACTGTTTATGTGCAAGGGATGTCGACCACTAGTCGACCAATCATCACTGTTGTCACTAACTAGCAACTGTCGTTACTAGAATTACTAGCCATTTAATCTAATACAGTGGAATTCAATTCAATTCAATTCAATTCAATTCAATTTTATTTATATAGCGCCAAATCACAACAAAAGTCGCCTCAAGGCGCTTTATATTGTACAGTAGATAGCACAATAATAAATACAGAGAAAAACCCAACAATCATATGACCCCCTATGAGCAAGCACTTTGGCGACAGTGGGAAGGAAAAACTCCCTTTTAACAGGAAGAAACCTCCGGCAGAACCAGGCTCAGGGAGGGGCGGCCATCTGCTGCGACCGGTTGGGGTGAAAGAAGGAAAACAGGATGAAAGACATGCTGTGGAAGAGAGACAGAGATTAATAACAGATATGATTCGATGCAGAGAGGTCTATTAGCACATAGTGAGTGAGAAAGGTGACTGGAAAGGAAAAACTCAATGCATCATGGGAATCCCCGGCAGCCTACGTCTATTGCAGCATAACTAAGGGAGGATTCAGGGTCACCTGGTCCAGCCCTAACTATATGCTTTAGCAAAAAGGAAAGTTTGAAGCCTAATCTTGAAAGTAGAAATAGTGTCTGTCTCCCGAATCCAAACTGGAAGCTGGTTCCACAGAAGAGGGGCCTGAAAACTGAAGGCTCTGCCTCCCATTCTACTTTTAAATACTCTAGGAACAGCAAGTAGGCCTGCAGAGCGAGAGCGAAGTGTTCTAATAGGGTGATATGGAACCCCGACTTAAGCAATCAATTCATTCCAGAGGGTCTTTCATAACTCAAAATTTTCGTAAGTCGAAGCACCTTTTTCCATCTTTTTTTGAGTGAGGCGATGCTGGCTGAAGACGAAGTTCTTGGTGGAGGAGGAGGAGGTGGCGGAGGTGGTGGAGGCTGAAGAAAGCATACGTATGCATGCATACGTACGTGTAGATGTACATAACATTATGGAATTTATTTCTAAACATTAAAACTAAAACTTACATTTACGTTAATTAATGTACGTACGTACACTGTGCAATGATATTAGAGAGGGATAATAGACCCCTTCTGTCAAAATATTCATGAGCTTTTTGAGTGTTAGGTTCTATGAATTATTCATGAGCTCAGGAAGTAATTAAATTATGATAATAATTAAATTATGATAATAATTAAATTATGATATTCATAAAAATTATGATTTTCATAAAAATATGATATTCATCCAAAATATGCTAGTTCATTGCTTTTCTTCCCCTAAAATAAGAACTAATTGCTTATTTTAGAAAAGTTTTATATCAAATAGCATTCTTTTATTTTTTTTAATCCATTAAAAACTTTTCCTTTTTTTCCCAAAGAAACGCCATCTGGTGGTGGGTCAGCGCATGACAGCGCATGAGTGCACAGGGCGCGCACGGCGCCGCCTGTGTGTCTAAGCGCGCTGCGTCGCCGCCTGACTCGGGACCGTGCTTCTGTGGGGGCTCCGTGTTTATGGGTGAAAATGTGTTAAACCAGTATAAATGTGCTTAGTTAAACTTGTGCTTTTGTAACGTTCAGTATGGCCAGACATACAGGGTGCATGCCTTGTGGGAAAAGTTTATTTCAATTTATATGCATTTGTTTAATCCGAACAAAGAAATTTAAAATCAAAGTCCGAGTCGCAAAAAAACTCTCGCGATCATAAACGCACCGCGGCTCCCAGCGGCTTACAGCAAAAAAACAAACAACAAAAAAAAACCTCCTGAAAAACAAAACAAACGCGATCATAAACGCACCGCGGCTCCCAGCGGCTTACAGCAAAAAAACAAACAACAAAAAAAACCTCCTGAAAAACAAAACAAAACAAAAAACCCTCCGCGTTTTTTCTCCAAAACCCCTAGAAATAACCTGTAGGCACCCTCCTATCCCCAAGCCTTATACTCGATAACAGGGCAAATCCTGAAACAAAAGCCTTAGTCTTTTTTTCTCAAAAAACAGCCCTATCACTAGCTCCGTGTTCTAAGTTCTTACTCATGATCCTTAGGCACATAACCGCCAATCCTCATGAAAACAAAAAAAAAAACCTCCGCGGTTTCTCTCCAAAAATACGCAAAACAAAAACCCTAGAAATAACCTGTAGGGAACCCCCGTATACCCAAAACCTTATATTCGATAACAGGGCAAATCCTGAAACCAAATCCTTAGTCTTTTTTTTCTCAAATCCCGCTCAGAGTCTAAGTTCTCCCTTCGCTCCGAGCCGCACCGCCCGCAACCAGAGCATTCTCTTTTTCCTTCTTGTTCGCTTCCCGGCTCATCCCGAATGCTGCTTACCTCGTTTGAAATTTGCGCCGGAGATCCACTCCGCCTCCCAGGTGCCCGCTGCCCTGCCGCCACTCAGACCAATTCACAATAATACCCCTTCGCCAGACCACTAAAACAATTAGCGGTACTCAGACCAATTCACAATAATACCCCTTAAGCCAGACCGCTAAAACAATTAGCGGTACTCAGACCAATTCACAATAATACCCCTTAAGCCAGACCGCTAAAACAATTAGCGGTACTCAGACCAATTCACAATAATACCCCTTTCGCTAGACCACTAAAACAATTAGCGGTACTCAGACCAATTCACAATAATACCCCCTTGGCTAGACCACTAAAACAATTAGCGGTACTCAGACCAATTCACAATAATACCCCCTTCGTTAGACCACTAAAACAATTCGCGTCACTTTTACCTGTGTGCATATCAATCATACCAGGTAAACCTTACTGCCCCGCTGACAATTACATAACAAAGGCGGATCCATTCGCACCCGCTCACCCAATCGGATACAGGTCCGATTTATCTTCTCAGCGATAGGTCTATTCTCTCACCTGCATCAGGATAAATAATCTCACATTTCAAGTTGAATTTAACAGTTTTTCCCTCTCAGAAAAACAAGTTTTCTCCTTTTTTCACAAAACAACATGGCCACCAGACCTACCAACCTCACTGTGGTCTCTCAGACCCCGTAACCAGCTACAGAGCCTCTGCCACGCCAGTGCAACTCAGACGATTGCATCTCTGTAGGGTCCAACATGCATCTGCTATCCCTTTGGAGGAGAGATTCCTCTCAACACCGGGGATTTTGGGGCTATGCTTTCAGCCTCCCGGAGAGCCAAATCTATTTCTACCAGCTGAAAGCAGGTGAAAGTTTTGGCCCGCTGACACCACGGATTGCTTTTAGCTCGTCTGACTGGGCTGTTTTGACCCTCATCGCGACCCTGAAATCCAGAAGAGCCTGCAGGATACGAGCTCCCAGCAACCGCGAACAAGGGACCAAGAAACGCAGACGCCTCGTGTTTTCAAAGGGGCCCATGAGTTTCCACCATTCACCCAACAACACCGGCCTTTAAACGCGGTGAGAAAAACCGTGACATATGCGCAGTGGGAGACTAAGAGCACGCCGTTTTGCAGGTGGGTCTGTAAGGCCAGTCGTCAGACAGCAGAAAATGCCGGCAAGGATGAGTTCGTGCTGGAGCTTACGAACACCCACTCAGGCGTTTTCAACACATTGCTTCGGATTCCCATTCAAGACTGGCTGAAGATGGTGGGGGAAAAGAACGGCAGAATTTTAGAGCTTTTTAAGCTAAGTACACGCACCTCTGAGTTGGTCCTGGTTGGAAATAACCCCCCGCACTCAAAATAACCCTGCCCCCCCTCATCCGGTCCCCTTACCCGCCTCCTCCTCCCAGTGCTTTTAAAAACCGCAACGACCGTCTCCTCCACATCGTCTGTAAAACAGCCATGAGTCACCACAGCTCTGGAACTCCTCTGCTCTAACCCCAGCATCCTTTCGGCCAGCAGCTGCTTCTACTCCAGCCGGGAACCCCGTGATGGATCTTGCTACTCCACCGCAGAGTCCCACACCGGGGTCATCATCTCCGGCCGTTATGCGTGCAGATTCGCCGCTCCTGCCTCCATCACCTCAAGGTTGGAACTCGCCCGCCACCCTGCTCTCGGCTGGCAATCACCCGAACAGACCCCGTAAACAACCCAGTCTCCGGTGTCTCGCTCTGGGCTTTGGGTGACCCTGTGTGCCGGGCTCTTTTCAGAGAGCCTGAAGACAATGATCCCCACCCTGGGGTGAGCAGTGGACAATCTTCATCCCTGGACATTGACGAGGCCGCTACTCTACTCCCCACAGCCGTTTTTGAACTTATAAAACTAACTCTCAAGTACCTTGTCATGTCGCTACTCCAGAAACACCGACAAGACGTGTGTCAAGGATGCGCAGTCTCCCACCCTCACAGAGACGCCATTCTTGTCTTTTCCCCGTTGGAAAAATATTACTTTTTCAAGTACTATGATGAACTCTGCAAAAGATTATGGAACGGACATTTCACCAACACATTATTACAAATTTTACGGTTAGAAGGCTTTTCACCACCACCTGAGCAAGTCAGAGGTGTGGCCCAGGCGTATCTCTTTGAACTCAGAGACGCCCGCGATATAGAGGGCACTCTGCAAGAAATCGATGCCAGTGTCACTGAAGTTACTCGTACAATAATTGATCAAGTGTTAGATGACAATTACTCACTGTGGCTGTCCTAGTATTTGTTTTTCTTCTCTTTCCTATTATTTTTCTTACTGTTAAGTTTTTGTTTGTTTGTTTTTACTCGTTTCAGATGTAATGTTTTTTTTTTTGTATTGTTTTTCATTACATCAAATAAATTGTATTTGGAAAAACGTTGTATCAAATAAAACTTTCTTGGAAAAGCATTGCAAGAATCAAACTCATTATTTGTTTTTACTCGTTCAAATGTATTGTTTTTCATTACATAAAATAAATTGTTTTTGGAAAACCTTTACATGAAATAAAACTTTCTTGGAAAATCATTGCAAGAATCAAACTCGTTATTTTTGTTTTTACTAGAATCAAAGTGCAATGTTTTAATGACAACAAATAAAATATTTTCATGAAGTTGTTACATGAGATAAGTAACTGCTCGATCATGAAATAAAACCATAGTTAAACATAACTTCAAAGAACACACATGGCAGAGCAGATTCTATTGAAACGGGCATATTACGACCCATCTCACCCCGGTAGTTTCTGCGGAGTGCAAAAATTGATTAAAAGCGTGCAGGATGAAACTGGTACAAAGATTAATGCGCAAACAGCTCAAAACTTCCTCGCAGAACAGGATGCGTACACATTACACCGAGCTGCACGCCTGCGCTTTCCGAGAAACCGTGTGTTTGTCCCCAGACCTCTTAATCAATTTCAAGCAGACCTTTGTGATATGAGAGCGCTAGCTGAGCATAATAGAATAGAATGCCTTTATTGTCATTATACAGCTGTACAATGAGATACAGAGCATCTCCTACTCAGTGTAAACATGTTTGGGGGTACAGTTCTGCAGCACTATATACATATGGACAGTATTAACATAGGGAAGAAGATGTATATATATATATAAAATGTACAATTTACAAACCGTAAACAATATGTAATAAATAGTGTTATGTATGTACAGTTGAGTTATTGCACATAGAATTGGTATAAATAGTGGTGGTCCATAGAGGAAGTGGGAAGTGGGGGCTGTGTTATCGGTGCATGTGTGAGTTCAGGGTGGTTATCGCTTTGGGGAAGAAACTGTTTTTGAGTCTGTGGGTTTTAGTGTTGATGCACCTGTAGCGCTTCCCTGAGGGAAGCAGGCTGAACATGTTGAAGCCAGGGTGGGAGCTGTCCTTGATGATGTTTGCTGCTCTGCTGAGGCAGCGGGAGGAATAAATGTCCATCAGGGAGGGAGAGGGCAGCCGATGATCTTTTGTGCTGTCTTGACCACACTCTGAAGCCTCGCTCTATCTGCCTTGGTGCAGCTGCCGCACCATACCGTGATGCAGTAGGTTAGCAGGCTCTCAATGGACGAGCGGTAGAAGGTCAGCAACAGGTTGGAGTTCAGCTTGTACTTCCTGAGGACTCTCAGGAAGTGCAGCCGCTGTTGGGCCTTCTTGATGACCGCTGAGATGTTTTCCGTCCAGGAGATGTCAGCAGAGATGAGGACACCAAGGAACCGGAAGGTGTGGACCCTCTCCACACACTCCCGTTGATGTAGAGGGGGCCAAGTCAGTGCTGTGTCTCCTGAAGTCAACAATGAGCTCTTTGGTTTTCTTGGTGTTCAGTGCCAGGTTGTTTTCTGAACACCATGCTGCCAACTTCAGGACTTCCTCTCTGTAGTCTGCCTCGTCTCCCTTCGAGATGAGTCCGACTACCGTGGTGTCATCAGCAAACTTGATGATGAGAGTGTTGTTGTGGGCCGGACTGCAGTCGTGGGTGTAGAGAGAATACAGGAGGGGGCTCAGCACACAGCCCTGTGGGGAGCCGGTGCTCAGTGTGCGAGTGGAGGAGAGATGAGGTGATAACGATGGCTATCAATATTTACTTACAGTTATAGATGTTTTCTCTAAAAAAGCCTATGCAAGAGTGTTGAAAAACAAAACAGGAGTTCAGGTCACTAAGGCTTTTGAGGCTGTCTTAAAAGACAGCCAAATTCCTCAAAAGCTACAGACAGATAGTGGTAAGGAATTTTTTAATTCCAGTTTTCAATCTTTAATGAAAAAGCATGGTATAAATCATTTTGCTACAGGGAGCGATCTAAAAGCCTCAGTCTGTGAAAGGTTTAATAGAACTCTTAAAAGTAAAATGTATAGATATTTCACTGCTCAAAATACCCGTAGATATATCGATGTGTTACAAGATTTATTACAAAGCTATAACACTAGTTATCATCGCTCCATAAAATGGCCCCGAATCAAGTAAAATCAGACAATGTAGCATTAGTATTTCAAAACCTATATGGCACTTCGTCTTGTTGTAGAAAAAAGCCCATGAAATTTAAAAAGGGAGATCTTGTCAGGCTCTCTAAAGTTAGAGGTGTCTTTGATAAGCGTTATGAGCAAACATTCACAAGCGAGGTATTTACGATTGATCAATGCATACCTAGAGACCCTCCTGTTTATAAAATCAAAGATTACGATGGGGAAGAAATTATAGGTAGTTTTTATGAGCATGAGCTGCAGAAAATCGCTCTTTGCAAGGATAAGCTTTATCACATAGACAAAATTCTCTCAAAACGTAAACAGAGGGGACAGCTTTATTTCCTGGTGAAATGGAGGAATTGGCCTGAAAAGTTTAATAGCTGGATTAAAGACAGTGAGCTTAAAAACCTGACATAACGAACTCCGTACATCACTCTCACCCCGGCTAGCCTTTGTAACGGTTCAGCATGACTCTCAGGGCGCAGGGTTTCTACGTCACACTACCATCAAACGCAAGTCTGAATGTTTTTAAAAATAACACAAGTAGCTCCTTTCGTGTGGATTTGGCTCACCATCTCAATCTCGATGGGGCCTGGGAGGTGGCTCTCACTGAAATTTCATATCCCTATACATGGCTTAATATCCCGAATGATAAGGCTTATTTTGAATGGAGGAGGAAGGGCGATGCTGAGCAGCGGCCTGATGACGTGGTTAAGACAAAAATACGCGGTTGTGGTTGATGTGGAGGTTGGGATGGGCTTAGGGCGCCAGGAGAACCCCTAGAGACGTTATCCCTGGAGGGCACAACCCGGGGGGTTGTGGTCATAACCTGGTGAGTGGCTCTGGTCGCTCTTAGAGGGTGTTCTCCTCGTGGCTGCGTGCAGCGGGGCTGGGGGATGATCTGTACTGGCGGACGTAGGTTACTGGCCTGGTAGCCTGGCTGCCCCTGAGTGGATCCGGGGCAGGCGGGGGGGCTTGGGGTTCGGGGTGCCGTCTCCGTGATGGGGCTCTGGCTGGGCCTTGGGGGCTTCGGTCCTCGTCGGTGTGTCGCCGAGGTTGTGAGCCGGTGGGTGCACGGGCTCAGCCCTGGCGCAGGGTGCCTCTGGTGCATCGACCTAACTGGGGACTCTTCAACTGGCAGGGAGGTTGTTCCATCCTTGCAGAAGTCCACTCTGCAGGTGGGGGAGAGACACAGGAGAGGTGGAGAATAAACCTAACCTGGGTGTCTGTTGTCTTGTGTAGTCTGGAGATGATTGAATGTTGGGGTGGGTATAGTTTCCTCTGCGGTGGGGTGGGGTGGGCTTCCCCAGGTCCTGTGGGGCTTAGCGGTGCTGCTGCCGTGGGCCCGATCGGGATGGGCCTGGGCTCCCTTGCCTTGGTGGGTACTAGGGACGGGGTGCCTACTGGGGTCAGCCGGGAGCTGGCCCTAAGGAGGGCATCTTGCCCCTCCTTCTTTTCCTCCCCATCCCGGCTGCCTCCTCTTCCCGCTCCACCACACCCACCCACACAGGTAGGGCCTTGGGGTGCGGGTGTGTCACCAGGGTGCAGGGAGGCATCCCCCCCCCTCTGTCCCCTTCTGGCCACCTGTGCCTCAATTTTATTTCACAACTTAGACATCCACATTATTCACACTCTCATAACACACACACACACATATATATATATATAGGGCCTTGAGGGTGATCACGTTAACGGCGTCCCAGAGGACGGTCTGTGTATTCAACCCTACCTCTGGCGCCGGTGCCCACCTCTCAATTTTAAATCCATGTAGACATTGAGGGTTCTCGGGAGGGCCGTGCTAACACCTGCTGCTCTCTGGCAGCAGCACCATGCCCTCCTTGTTTTAAATGCACTTTAGAACAACACGCAGCAACACTACACATGAGCGGGAGGAGGGAGGTATGGGGTCTTCACACACCCCGTTCTCTACTAGCCATCGGGCGGGGGCTGGGAGGAGGTGTTGGCTGTCCGATTGGCATCCCTGCTGCTGCGGAGCCTGGGCGGTCTGCTTGCCTCCACCCCGGGGAAAGGGTCACATCTCTTGGGTCTGGTGCCGTTTCCCCTCTGGGGGCGAGGGTACCTGGACCCAGGGCATAGAGTATGTTTGGGAGTATGATTGTGTGTACATGTCTATGTATGTCTATCCCTACGTTGGGTGAGTGCTGAGTGTTTGTATATGTGTGCATGAGGGTGGGAAAGCATGTTTATGTCTGTGTGTGCCTGTTTGTCTGTGTCTATATGTCAGGTCGGGTCTTAGACTCCACCTCCTGGGTACTCCCAGGCCCTCCAAGTGTGGAGGCTCATCTCCCCTCACCACACTCCCTGCTGGTAACTGATGCCCTCAGGGGTTGGTGCATTGGTGGTTCTTGGTGTCCGGGCTGGGCGCTCAGGTATGCACCGGCTCACTCCCGTGGCTACTTGGCGGGGCCGATGCCTGTCGCCGGTCAGGCCTCTTCCGGGCAAAGGGGCCCTCGGCCTCCGGCCTCGGGCCTGCAACTCGGTTCACTCTGGCACAGCTGGCTGCCGGCCAACTGTGCCAGAGTCTGCGTGGAGTCTGCGTGGAGTCTGGGGATCTCCTCAGCCCTTCCCAGGAAGGTGGCACGGATGCCCCTCCGGTGGTGCTCCTTGGGCTCTCGCACTCTGGGTCCTCTGGATGTCTGGAGCCTGGATCTCCTCCATGCCTGCTTCATGCCCTGGGGACGGGGCTATGGGCCTCCACACCCTCTAGCAGACCGTTACATGGGAAAACCTTTTTGTATACAAGCGCGTTGATCCACACAGGTGTGCACACGGGTGTTCACTGTTCGTGAGACATAAACTACACCTTTCTTAGCTGCTACTTCAAAGCACATTGTGCGCTGTCTGTCCTGCGTGCTGCACAACAACTTTCAATATTTAGTATTTACTGCTGTTCACACTCAGCTAGATTAACGTGATGGTGTTGTGTTTAGTATGTTGCTTTGTTTTTGTTTGGTTTTTTTTTGCTGTCTTCTCTTCTTTTCTCTCAACAGGTGATCCAGGAGATTTTTTTTTTTTTTTCTCTTTGTCTTTGTAAGTGCCCTTTCTCACTGTCCCTTTTCCCTTCTGTTTTTCTTTTCCTTCCTCTCTTTCTTTCTCCCTTTCCTATCCCCCGTCATGTCTGTCCCATCTGTAACAACTGAAAATAAAATAAATAATAACAACAAAGTTTGATCAAATGGACCAATACGGCAATGCCATGATGATCCATTTGGCAAAATAAATCCATTTGGTATCCTTGTTGGTCTTCAGACAACAATTCTGACGGCTTAAGAACCAAATGGGACAGACAAAAAAAAAAAAAAAAAAAAAGACAAAAATACACGCTGGGTTTTACGAGGACGCTAATACGTTGAGAGCAGAGGTTGAAGCCTGCCTCAGGCGTTTCGACTCGGATATTTATCTTAAATATCACCCCATTGTTAAAAAGTTTGAATTCACCGCTGGGGGCATATATCAACTCAGGTTTTTCCCTCCTCTGGCATATATGCTTGGTGTACCGGCAGGTGTCTGGCAACGGTTTGAGCGCAAATTTGCCCCATATCCTGCAGATATAAAAGCGGGATGTTATCATCTATTCTGTTATTCAGATATAGCAGCCTTGCAGCTGGTAGGTGATAGCTATTCGCCCCTGCTGCGTACTGTCAGAATAGAGGGTAATTACGGAGATATCGTGAACCTTTGCTTTAACAAACCAGACTACATTCCTGTTGCTCGGAAACACATAGAAAATATCCATATTGAAATCAAAACTGATCAGAACGAGCCTGTAAACTTTACCTACGGTAAAACGATAGTAAAGCTACATTTCCGCCCTGTCAAGGATCTCATCTAATAACAAAAATATGGATAATAATAGATTTATAAAGTATTACGAATCGCAAGCTGGTAACGGGCTGCCAGGCTTTTCAGGGCGCCTGTAATTTACGGACGAGGAATAGCATCTATTTTCTCAAAATTGTTTAGATTTGTAACCCCATTCTTAAAGCGTGGGGTCAGCCTCGTTAAACCTCATTTGAAAACAGCTGTCAAAGGATTGCTACAGATGTTGTGACCTCCTCCCTCTAACTTGACTCGTTCAAACACACCACAAGAGCAAGAGGGCTCGGGGTTAAGCTTAATCGCAGCAGAGACCCTAAAACGGCCTCCGGTCGCAGGCTGACCGAGTTTAAAAGCGGCGGAAAACTGTCAAAAAGAAACAGAGCGCTAAAACCACCAAACGGGCAACACGTGGTCGAAGCAGGATATTTTCTAAAAACTAAGAAACAAGCAACAATGTCTTTACTCCACGAGCGATCAAGCGAATGCACCTTGAGTGAACGGGATCTGTTCACAGCCCCTGACCCAATTTTCAATCGAGGACAAATGTTATTCAGAAATATTACCAGTAACAGCGCTGACTGATCGGGGACCTGTGGAATTTTACGTGCCTGGAAACGGGCTGCATTACCTGGATTTAAATGACACATTGCTGAGTTTAAGATTGAAGATAACAAACGCGGATGGGTCTGATATTGATCCAGATGCTAATGTTGCAATTATAAATTACCCTATAAATACCATTTTCTCGCAATGTGACGTCACATTGGGCGACAGACTGATTTCACAAGCCAGCTCAACCCACCCCTACAGGGCTATAATAGAAACATATTTAAATTACTCAGAAGAAAGTTTGAAGACTCAGTTTAGCGCTGGGTTGTTTTACAAAGATACTGCGGGCTCACACGACTCGCATATTGTAACCAACGGGCCTAACAGGGGATTAGTTCGGTGGGCAGCTTACAGTCAGCGGTCGCGAGAGTTCCACGTCATGGGACCGTTACATTCTGATATTTTTTTCTGCGAACGATTATTGCTCAATAATGTGGATCTGAGGTTAAGCTCATGAGAGCCAACGATGCTTTCAGCCTTATGGCGCCTCGGAATGCTAATTACCACCTGAATATTCTAGGAGCTTCATTGTATGTGCGGAAAGTTACTGTGTCCCCAGCTGTACGTGTAGGCCACGCTTCCGCTCTCATGCAAGCCAATGCACTTTATCCCATCTCCCGGATTAACGTAAAACATTTTCAATACCTGAGAATTCGCGGATATCACATCATGAGAATCTGTTTCTGGGTTCACTCCCCGTTATTTAGTCATCGGAATGGTCGATCATCAAGCATTTACAGGCCGTTATGATTTATGCCCTTTCAACTTTCAACATAACGATCTGGAGTTCCTGGCTTTATGTCATGAGAGTAAGCAGATTCCAGCCAAAGCGTTTCAACCCAATTTTGCTGAGAATCACTCCGTAAGAGAGTTTTACAGCCTGTACACCGCTACCGGAAGAAACCTAAAGGATCTCTCCTTATGCATTGACAGACAGGAGTTTGAACAAGGATATACACTGTTTGTTTTCAATTTGAATCCATCAGATGACAGTCAGGCCTTATCACCTGTGATAAATGGAAATTTGAGACTAGAAATGCGCTTCAGAGTACCACTGCCTCATACAACTACACTGATCGTTTATTCATGTTATGATTCCATTCTCGAGATCAACTCCAAAAACAAGTTTTGGTCGATTATTACTGAGAGGCTCCACACATTTTGTATTGAATTATGAACAACCACCAATTGGAGAGTATAATGAGATTGCTAGTTGGGGACCGTTTCTTTGGAGTATATGCAGAAGATGAGTTATTATCATTACTCAAACGTTCATTTAAAAAACCTGCATATTTTATTATAAATACAGATCCACGGATAAACCTGGAACTCATTGGCTTGCAATATCATTAGAGGAAAACGGAGGGGCCAACTTTTTGACTCATTTGGTTTTCCCCCAGATTATGCTTTTTATCCTAAAAGCATTATAACGTTTCTGAAAAAGCATGCTAAACGAGTATCTTTCCATCAAAGACAGCTACAAGCAACACTATCCACGGTATGTGGACAGCACTGTATATTTTTCTTGGCTCAGAAATCGCGTGGAAAGAGTTATGATGATGTAGTTTCTTTATATAGCTCTAATCAAAACAAAAATGATAGCATGGTGTCATGTTTTGTAAAACGATTTATCAGATGTGTATTAATATGTAAAGCTGGCAATTTTAATCAAACTTCATGTTCTTTGAAAGCTTTTAACGATTGTCATTTGTGCTCGAAATAATTTCAATAAAACTGAGAATGTTTCTGTGAAAAAAGTGGTGTAATGTGCTTATTGTTAAATAACAACATGAGAGAAAATTAACTTTTAAAAAACACAATCTTTTATTTATGGTTTGGATTACATCAGAAACTTAACCATGTGGGTGATAAGGCAATTCTCTTTCTTTTCTTCTTTTTCTTCACAATAACATCTTCATCAGAGGATCTGTGGTATTCTCCTGTTTCTCTCGACTCTTTTATTGCTGCTATTTCCTTCTAGCCGATAAGTTTGTAATAGTGGATAGGGGTATTTTTAGATCCGCCAAAAGTTCGTGCAAGCGAACTCCAGCCTGTTGGTTTTACACTTGCCCCGAGAGCTCGATAAAAATTTCATCAAATCGAGCATATGACTTCCTGGTATTGGCTTCTGTCTATGCATCAATTCCCCGTCCTCAGTCCATCCTCCGTGCCCTTTTGATGCTAATATTCTATGCATTAGATATTCAGTGTTTCTCTTTGAGCGAGGGTTTATGTGGTTTAAAACATCATGTAAAACTTTATTCACACTACCCGTCTGCTCCCCCTCTTGGCTTGCCTCTTCTTGTTGGTAATCATGTGATCTCTCAGTCTCCACTACTTCACGCTCCCCAGGGAGTCTTAGTGTTATTTCTCTGCTTTCATCTGATTTTTGTCTTTCAAGTACAAGGTACTTTTGTAAAAGCATGTTATACTTTTTTATCTTCTCATCGGAGGTTAGACCCTGAGTTTCCAATACACGTCTCATTTCACTGTCGAGCTCATCTGCAGCTCATCTCTCTGATGGTTGGTCGATAAGCATTTGCGTGTGTTTCCTGTAAGCGTTTGATCTGCTCAGGTGAGATCAAATACATTTTCTGCATTGTTATTTACGGATCGCGCCTATAGCTAAATCAGCTACCATGGGTAAAACTGTTGTGAGGAGCGGTAAAAGAAAACCTCCTTTTGATTCAATAATTTTTCTTCTTCCTAACTCCAGCCTTTCGGCATGCCATTTGTCTGATCTTCTCCTTATATCGTTTCAGCTTATGATGCTGGCATTGTGTGATTAGAATATTTCCTTTTAAGAGATTCATACAAATCTCACAAATAGCCTGAATTAAATCAGGTGGGCATTCTTGTAAAATAACCTTACGAATTTTAGGCGAGCTTCTGGTTAGTGTTTTCAGCAAAGCAAAGTTTCTTCTCAATCTTACAGACATTGTTTCTGTTATTTTTCTTCGGTAAGAAAACACACAGCTGTTCTGAGGGTAGTATCCTGTTCTCAGTCTTAGTTGCTCTGGACAGGTGGGGTTAAATCTATCAATAAATATCCGTGTGGCTCTCTCGTGGCTTCTTCAAAACTCTCCAAAAGAAATGCACACGTCCTGGGCATATTTGTCTAGCTAGTGTATTAACTTGTAATTTATCACGAGGGTTTTTAAATAACACCATATAAGTACTGTTCAGACTGATCGTCCTGCTGTGTTTGCCTTGTAAAACACATTTTGTGTCAAAAACATTACGCTCATATCTTTATGATGCCTGTATTATGTGAAAATCTTAACTACTTCTGGATGATTAGCTGCTTGAAAAATAACATCATCCAGTACAATGAGATGACTTTGGTGTGAGGGAAACAAGCTCTCATCTTCAAAAGATTCAGGCAGACCTTCAATGAATTTAATGCTTTTATTTTTCTCTTGAAGCTCAGAATACAGAGGCTGAAAGGATGTATAAACCCACACAACATTGTCAATAAGCTTGTTCAAAACATGTACACAGTTTTCCAATACAGATTTCACAAAAAATGTCTTTCCCGAACCACTTGGCCCAACAACCATACAGGAAAATGGCACATGAAGTCTGGGATCAAACTCGATTAAAGCAGGTTGAAACATTTAAAAAAAAAAAACAAAACAAACAAACAAAAAAACAAAAAACAAAAAAACAAAATACAAAACAAAAAACAAAAGAATAATCAATAACCAAAGGGCAAAGTCAGACCTCCTGGCAGCAATCTACGCTTGTCATAAACAACCCGGAATTTTTGGGAATGATGAATTTTTTCAGTGCAAACCCAGCTTTATTACGAAGGATAGTGTGCTGTGGTGCCTCAAGTGTAGACCCTCCTTCACTGTTATCAATGTAATTGTCAACCAGGTTTTTCACAGATTCAAAGTTGACCCTTTCGCAGACATCGTGTGTTTGTGTGATCCCTTTTGCTTTCAAGACAACTTTACCTTTTTGGTCATATAGCCATAGCTTTTGGGTCCAGCTGCAACAAACTCTGTAATGAAATCATCCTGCTCTAGTTCATTGGTGAGGTCACCCAAATATCTACCTAATTCTAGTTCAGATTGATTTTGTTTGGTGAGATAAACAACACTGTCAGTATCGTAGTAAATTGCTCTCTCCTGCAACTGATCCAAATAACTGTAGAGTTTCATACGCCCATATGAAGTAGTGAAGGCCGCAATGAAGATGTTATCTGTGGAGTTTGGCAATGGGGTACATAGATCGCCATAACACCATTGAATAAGCGCTACATCGTCACTGACAAAAGAGAAATAGGTCACTTTGTATTTTGGAGAAAACATCAGATTAAAGAATTCCTCGGGGTCCCTCACCAGTTTGCTCTGTGTGAGATTATTTCTCTGACCAAATTTTCCCCAAAAGAGTTTAAACACAGTTTGGCCATTTGTCTTTTAGCTGGGTTTAGTTTTATGTTTTCAGGGTCTAAAGTGATGCCTTGCTTAGCCTGGTAGTCTTTAATGTAAAGCTGTTTATCCTCCTCAGTTACAACATCTGATGGGTAGCCTGAAGCTTCTTGTTTTTTGCGGGAAATGATGTACATAGTCTGTGAATATTGTGTTACTCTGTTTCTCAAAGTGCCACACCTCGGTGATTCTACTTATTTGATACCCCTTTTCTAATGCAAGATTAAATTCTACAGTGGTCCAAACCCTTTGAGGGCTCTCTCCTCGTTGCTATGGTTACACGCCCCTGTTGGTTGTTCATTTCGGCACAGCTGCGGCAGAGGGTAAAGAGAAGCTTTCCTGACTTAGTTTTATAGGGTAAAACTGGAAAATAGAGTGCTCTGGGTGGGTATACAACCGCTTTGATAAACCCAAAGTAGTTTTAGGGTGCTGAAAATTTCGAAAGATTATTTGAGGATGTCCTAAGGGGTAACTACAGGTGCTATTTACAAACGGATACAGCGAGGTAACATCCACATAACCGATTCTCTCCCCAGGGCCTGCACTGCAGCGCAGCTGTGCAGGGCTTGTACGCCCTCCAAAGAGGGCATGGCGGGGGTTCAAAGGTTCTGGCGGTTCGTAATGTTTGAGGAAGATGATTACACTCACATCAGTACGTTTCAATTCGGTCCACTCATGCTCCCAGATTGTAACAAGACACACGTTATGTTCAGTTCTCAATTTAACCAGTTTTTCTTCAGTGCGGCTGTTTAGCTCTGCAAAAGTTAGGTCTAACAAGGGATTAATGTCGGCCTGATTTGAAAAACACTTAACACACCCATGAAAGTAACAACCCAAAAATTCCCAGACATATGGTTTATTATTAATTAGGGCATATCCATCTAAATAATAACTACCCAGCTTTTTTTTCTCCTTGATTTAGCGCATGTCTGATAAAAACACCTTATGTACGAGAGATATTCTAGCCATTGAATTGAGGCAGAGGAAAATGATTTGACCTGATTACGGTAATTTAAGGGACATGGTATTGCTAAAGAATTGGCTGGCATGAAGTTTGTTAAAAAAGTTTTCAGGCAGGCACTTGCAAGCGTGTTGCGGGTGAAAGGGTCTACTCCTATTTCTTCAATAAACCCGTTTCTAAACAATTTGCAGCCCTCAGCTAGAATCTCAACATCGTTTTCGCAGTATGACAGGGCCTCTTTCATGAAATTGAAGGTACCGGAGCTGACTGAATCATACCATTTGTAAAAATCATCCCTGCCTTTTGTTGTCATTCTCTCTATGCTGTAAGCTGAAGGTGGAGGGTAGGGGCCTACATATTTTAGAGTTTCTCTGGAACTGAAAGAGTGAGGAAAGAAACCCTTTACGCTGTCTGAAAATCCCATTGCTTTTGGGATACCTGACAGGGGCATAGGGAGAAAACAGCTTGAATCCATGTATCGTTGATTATAGTCTGGGTCTGTAAAGCTGATGAGTTTGGATCCTTGCATAATTAAATGTGGTTTTAAGCCTTGTTTAGCCATTCGGGATAAAATAAGGTACCCGTCAAAACCTTTTGCATTATGGGCGATAAAAATACAGCCCTTAAAGAGTGGACGTCTAAAATGAGCGAGAAACTTTTCTGCACAGTCCTCACCAACACAGTTCCAGGATTTACCGTCTAAAGTTCTCGTACAAACCAGAAAGGGAGTGTGCTCACCGGTTTCATTTACAAACGTTTCAAAATCGTAAAAAATCAACTTGTTGTTGTGTTTTGTCTCGCGTTCTAAAACCTGCATGTAGCACTGATGCGTTTGCTGATCAGTGGAGATTTCCTGGCGACAGATTGGGCATTTCCTGTTTTGACATTTGTGAGGTTTTTCGTTTACTGCTAAATAATAAAGTCTGGAACACTTGACACATTTTTATAGAGCTGACAGTTGCTGGCGGATCTTTCACGCCTGTCAACGAGTTTTTTATGGCTCTTGAAACAATAGGGAGACCGACAGGTGCGATTACAATCATGACACACAATAGGAGAGATGGAATATTGGCTACAGTCAGATTGCATACAGACTGAACAGCGAGCAGGACAGAAGTGTGATAACACATGGTTGTACCCGATATAACAATGATTACAGAGATAGGATGTACCCATAAACCCTTTTAGATTTTTGATAGCATAGTAATGATTCTCAAATAAAAATAAAGAAAGGGTTTTTTCTGTATTGGGTGTACTAGTTTGAAATTTTCAAAGGCTGCGATCGTTTTCGTTGCGGTAAAATACTATAATTTTACATCCGAGTAACCTTTCAAATGTAATAATCTGATTAAAGCCGACAGGCGCTTTGATCATTTAGACCAGCTTTTGCTGAATTTCTCTACCGAAAACCTCTGCTTGTTGATCGTTAAAATCAGGGTGCAGAAGGTGGGCAAGGCTTATAGCAAAACATAACTTATTTGCGGGGTTATGAACAATATATAAAAAGCGCCTTTTCTTTCTGACAATTTCATTGTCAAGTATGTGTTTAAGCATCCTTTTTCCACTACCGGATGGGGGTCTAACGATCTGAGCTACAAGCTCGAGCGAGCCTTCACACATAACGGACCAATTTGACTGAACGGTTCTCAGGAACAGATTTTCAAATTCACTTAAATCACAATTGTCCCTTAAAATGACTGAAACATTATTCTGCAACTGAGGCCCTATCAACTCTAATTGTATAAGATCACCTGGACGTGCATGTGAGAAAATCCTGTCTGAAATTTCACGGGCCCCGGCCATTATACCTTGATAATATCGGGCGTAATCAGGTATATCGTTTGGAGGAGGGAAATTCAAAATTTCTCTAATTTGAACGTTATTAAATTTATTTCTGACAATTATATGCGGCTGTGATGAATTGCTGGAACACCCCTGCTCTGGATTACCCCCTTGTTGAAAGGGGTGATCGGACACATTATTCATGGGGTTAACAGAGACAATCTCAGATGATTGTTGTTGATTAGACTCATTGAAACCGTTTAACAACGGTGGGGGTGGACTGTGGTTAACAGACTCACCGCGTGGTGTAGAACTGAGCGAATGCTGGCTATCATTAAAAATATTTTGATTTAACCTATTTATTTGACTCAATAATTCTGGAGGTATTTGAACCTCGTGCTGTATTTGTGCTAAGGCTTCTAAAGTGCTATTAAGAGCGGCGAAAGGGTCAGAAGAGGCAAGGTTTTGCTGAGAATGAGCCTCAACATGCTCGACTCCTAAATTCTCAGTGTTATTTTGGTGGGCACTTTCACTACGGGCTAGTTGTGCAAGAGCTAAATCAATCAGTTCTAGAGGATCGTTATTATTATTGATCACCTCAGGGTGTTCATGATTCTGCGGAGGTGTATTCTGTGAATGACGCGCGTTTTCATTTAACCGGGCTAACTCTATTTCTAATGCAAGAAAGGGGTCTGGAATATCTTGTTCCTGGTTGTCCATTGTTTTTTATTGTTTAACAAAGAATATATATATATATATATATATATATATATATATATATATATATATATATATATATATATATATATATATATATATATTTTTTTTTTTTTTTTTTTAAAAGAAATAGAAAAATAAAAAATAAAAACAATAAAATAAAATAAAACCTTATTATAAGATGAGTTGTACTAATTCAGCGAACAGTGATACAGCTCAAGAGCGATGGAGGCGAGCTGGTTTCGCTGTCTGCGTGTTTGCCTTGTCCTGAGTGGCCTAATGGTCCTCCCACGCCTCCTTCTGAGATGCCCTAAGAAATTGAGGGTAAGATAGAAATTAGTTAGTGATGTTTAATAGAAAAGGAGATAGTTTTTATAAAATGAGAGAAAAAGCGAGAGTGACTGACCTAGATTGGATCTCCGAGGCAGGGGCTGTGGATGTCTTGGCCCCGATGCAGGAGGAGAAGCTCCGCCGGGACTGGGAGCGTGTGCATGAACAGTTGTTCCCTCTCCGGGCGGTTAGATTCAGGTTTTTCCCGAGGCACGCTGGGGAGCTGAAGCTCAAGCCGGGACTGGGAGCGTGTGTCGCGAACAGTTGTTCCCTCTCCCGGCGGTTAGATTCAGGTTTTTCCCGAGGCACGCTGGGGAGCTGAAGCTCGGCCGGGACTGGGAGCGTGTGTCGCGAACAGTTGTTCCCTCTCCCGGGCGGTTAGATTCAGGTTTTTCCCGAGGCACGCTGGGGAGCTGAAGCGCCGGCAGAGGTGGATGAAGCTGGGCAAGCCCTTGCAGAAAGCAAAGCCTGTCTCTCGGGGTCGAGAGACGGATGTTCTGCCTGTAGCTCGCTCTAAAACCGGTGGTGGTGAAGAACTGGGCGAAGAACTAGGTGAACTCGAAAAAACATAGTTATCCAATTCGATATGTCTGAAAAAGTTTGATAAGTTAAAAGAGGGTTAGTGTTTTTGTTTTTCTTGTACAATTAACTGTTAAGAGGGATAAGAAGAATGAAGCAGACCTACCGATTTGATCGAGATGATCCAAAAGAGAAGAATCAAGCAGGCTTATTTCAGAGTCTAAAAAGAAATAATAAGTATTTAAACAAACAGGAAATAGAGTAAAATATAAGCATTATATGAACAAGAGTAAGAAAAAAAAAGAGGTACCTGAGGAGGACATGATCGCTGCTAGTGTACTCAAGCTCTGAGTGATAAACTGGGAGCTTATATATATATATTTTTTAAAGTGTATTACAGGTGTTAGACTACCTATTTTCTGGATGGCTTTGAAAAGCTTATTGAGAGAAAATGGTTAAAAAAAGGAAAGCAAGAGTAACACTTACCGATTGATATGCACCCAGGTAAAAGTGCCGCCAATTGTCGAAGTCGTTTGGAGACCGGGGTAATATTGTGGATTCGCTCTGAGTGGAGGCAGCTGTTGAAGTGGTCTGGAGACCGGGGTATTATTTGTGGATTCAGTCTGAGTGGAGGTAGTTGTCCACGCGTCGGAAGTCAGACGGCTTGTGAGAGAGGACGCCAGTTTTAACCTGAGCGGGGGGAGCGTGAAAATCCAAGCTGAGCGCGATTGGGTGAGCAGGGTGCGAATGGAGCCGCCCCTTTTGTTATGTGATTGGCAGCGGGGCACCTGGGAGGCGGAGTGGATCTCCGGCGCAAATTTCAAACGAGGTAAGCAGCATTCGGGGATGAGCCGGGGAACGAACAAGAAGGAAAAAGAGAATGCTCTGGTTGCGGGCCGGTGCGGCTCGGAGCGAAGGGAGAACTTAGACTCTGAGCGGGATTTGAGAAAAAAAGACTAAGGATTTGGTTTCAGGATTTGCCCTGTTATCGAATATAAGGTTTTGGGTATACGGGGGTTCCCTACAGGTTATTTCTAGGGGTTTTTTGTTTTGCGTATTTTTGGAGAGAAACCGCGGAGGTTTTTTTTTTTTTTTTTCATGAGGATTGGCCGGTTATGTGCCTAAGGATCGCGAGTAAGAACTTAGACACGGAGCTAGTGATAGGGCTGTTTTTTGAGAAAAAAAGACTAAGGCTTTTGTTTCAGGATTTGCCCTGTTATCGAGTATAAGGCTTGGGGATAGGAGGGTGCCTACAGGTTATTTCTAGGGGTTTTGGAGAAAACGCGGAGGGTTTTTTTGTTTTGTTTTGTTTTTCAGGAGGTTTTTTTGTTGTTTGTTTTTGCTGTAAGCCGCTGGGAGCATGATGCGCGTTTATGATCGCGTTTGTTTTGTTTTTCAGGAGGTTTTTTTTTGTTGTTTGTTTTTTTGCTGTAAGCCGCTGGGAGCCGCGGTGCGTTTATGATCGCGAGAGTTTTTTGCGACTCGGACTTTGATTTTAAATTTCTTTGTTCGGATTAAACAAATGCATATAAATTGAAATAAACTTTTCCCACAAGGCATGCACCCTGTATGTCTGGCCATACTGAACGTTACAAAAGCACAAGTTTAACTAAGCACATTTATACTGGTTTAACACATTTTCACCCATAAACACGGAGCCCCACAGAAGCACGGTCCCGAGTCAGGCGCGCACGCAGCGCCGCTTAGACACACAGGCGGCGCGCGTGCGCGCCTGTGTGCACTCATGCGCTGTCATGCGCTGACCCACCACCAGATGGCGTTTCTTTAGGGAAAAAGGAAAAAGTTTTTAATGGATTAAAAAATAAAAGAATGCTATTTGATATAAAAACTTTTCTAAAATAAGCAATTAGTTCTTATTTTAGGGGAAGAAAAGCAATGAACTAGCATATTTTGGATGAATATCATATTTTTATGAAAATCATAATTTTTATGAATATCATAATTTAATTATTATCATAATTTAATTATTATCATAATTTAATTACTTCCTGAGCTCATGAATAATTCATAGAACCTAACACTCAAAAAGCTCATGAATATTTTGACAGAAGGGGTCTATTATCCCTCTCTGATATTTTTTTAAACTTGTATAATTTTTTTTAATTTTCTATTTTTTTTTATTTTCTATTTTCTATTTCTTTTGTGCATTTTTATATTTTTTAACTAATCACTACTGCTACCCTAACCCTATCACTTTTCGCCTTCTTAGGCGCACTTTCACCTGAAGGTTGACTTGTTGCTGGCCTCTTTGTGAAAAATCTATCTAAAGACGTCTGTCTCTGTCTACTTTTCAAAATGGATCTGAAGTGGGAGAGGCAGACGTCACTAAAATGCTCTATAGCACAAATGGTAAAGTTCTTTTCAGGGTGATTTTTATCAACAAAATCGGCCACCCCCTGAAAATCGCGGAGAATGTCCTTGATGGTATGACGGCCTCCTCCTCTTCCTCCTCGCTGAATTGTTGCTGTACTGATGAGTGCTGCATCGCCTCCAACTCTTGCAGTTCTGCCATTGACAGCTCCTCTTGATGTTCATGCACAAGGTCGTTTATATCCTCCTCGTCGACCTCCAGTCCCAGGGCGGTGCCAAGATTTACGATCTCCTCAACCTCGACTTCTGGTTGAGGTTCCCCCTCCTCCTCTTCCTCCTCCCCTTCCTCAAAGTCTTCAAAATCTCGAGGGGCAACAGCATCAGGCCACAGCTTCCTCCAAGCAGAATTTAGCGTTCGACGACTCACCTCCCGCCATGCCAAAGAAATCAACTTGAGGTATGCAACGATGTCGAAATGATTTTTCCAAAATTCCCTGAGGGTGAGCTGCGCACTCTCTGTTATGTCGGAACACCGTTTGAACATGTGTTTCGTGTACAGTTTCTTAAAATTAGAGATCACTTGCTGGTCCATGGGCTGGAGGAGAGGGGTCGTGTTGGGAGGGAGGAAGAGAACCTTGATGAACGAGAACTCCTCCAGGATGTCGTCCTCGAGGCCAGAGGGGTGGGCGGGAGCGTTATCGATGATCAGCAGGCAGTTCATGGGGAGATCGTTCTCCTCGAGGAACTTCTTGACAGCAGGGGCAAAGACCAAGTTGACCCATTCGACAAAGAACTGTCGGGTCACCCAGGCCGTGGGGTTGGACCTCCACATAACCTCGAGCCTCTCCTTTAAAATTTTGTGTTGCTTGAAGGCACGCAGATTTTCTGAGTGGCAGACTAGGAGTGGCTTGACCTTAGAGTCCCCACTGGCATTAGCACACAGGGCAAGGGTAAGACGGTCCTTCATGGGCTTGTGGCCTGGCATCTTTTTTTCCTCCACGGTGATGTACGTACGCCGCGGCATTTTTTTCCAGAAGAGGCCGGTCTCATCACAGTTGAATATCTGCTGGGGGATGTAGCCTTCTTGATTTATGAGTTCCTCAAATTTTTTTAAAAATTCTTCAGCCGCCTCTTGATCGGAACTCTCTGCCTCGCCGTGACGCACAACGGAGTGGATGCCAGTCCTCTTCTTGAACCGATCAAACCACCCATGCGATGCCCTGAACTCTGGGGGGGTAGGGGGTCCCTCCTGCGAAGACGTCGATGCCGTTGGCTGCTCATCAGAAGCTGCCTTACTTACTAAATCATTATAAATTGAGGACGCCTTCTCGCAAATGATCATCTCTGTGAGGGTATCGCCAGTCCTTCCCTTGTCTTTAATCCAAACAAGGAGAAGCCTTTCCATCTCGTCATGTATGGGGGTCCTCCTTTTGGACATGACAGTGGTGCCCATTGAAGGTTTAGCTGCTTTGATGACTTCTTTTTGTTTTAGAATTGTTCCTATGGTCGAAGGATTTCGGCCATACTCGCGTGCAATATCACTAAGTTTCACACCTTGCTCATATTTATCAATAATTTCTCTCTTTGTTTCCATCGAGAGGCCTTTACGCTTCTTCTTTTCACTCGAATCACTTGCAGAAAGTTTTTTCGGCCCCATTATGAATGAACGATAGGCTAATTGCTAACTGCAACAACAATACGTCTTTCACGTGGAACAGCGAAACGCAAGTACGAAAGCCAAGGGGTTATCACATGATTCGGAAGGCATTGTGGGCATTCTGGGCTCAGCCAATCAGAGCCAGCGGATTTCGTTACGCAGGTATTTTGCTGTACCACGGGCAGAAGTATTGCCGTTAGGTGCCTTCGTAACTTGAATTTTTAGTTAAATGGGGTCCTCGTAAGCCGGGTTTCCACTGTAGCTTAATCTCAAAATTTAATTTGATGCCCAATGTAGGTAAATTATTGGTTTCTAAATGTTATGGAGCCATCTGCCACCAGATGGCGCATCACTGTTGAGAAACGTCATAAAACTGTTAATCTAGGCTGGACAGCCGCCCTGCCATAGCAATAAGGTGAAGAATTCTGTCATTCAGGAGTGTTTCAGACTACACCCGCTACTACTGTTCACTTTCCACATCGAAAGGTGATGGCTAAGGCTGTTGCCTCCTAGGTAAGGTGTTACGACTGGGCATGTCCTACTGCGAGGAGGCCCCGGCGTTGACCTACAAATCGCTGGAGAGATTATGTCTAACAGCTGGCCTTGGAAAGGCTCTATGTTTCCCCGGATAAGCTGTAGGAGGTGGTGAGCGGGAAGTCTGAGTTTCCCTGCTGGTGTGCCCACGACCTGACTTCAGATAATGTAGCCGGATGGGCTACTCGCCTTTCTTTTTCTCTCTCTCTCGCTCGCTCTACCGCCCTCGCTCTCTCCTGCGCTCGCTCTCTTGGCTGCGCAACTGGGTTAATTGGGAACCCACCTGAATATTGATTGCAGGGTGGCGTCAGCCTGTATAAAGTTAAGCCGGTGTTTTCCTGGATCATTCCTCCCGTGCGTTTGACAAAAAGCAGCAGTCAATGCTGGCAAACCGCAACAGATTGATCAGCAAGCGAGTAGATCATATGACAGCTACAGGTAGGCTCTCGCTTAACCTCCGATTCCCTCCGAGTACCGGAATTTGTATTAATATAGTTTTGCGGCCCTGTTGTAGCGCGGCCGTTTCTGTTTAACTCCAGCGTTGCGGAGAGAGGTGCACTGGAAAAAAAAGTTCTTTCACTTTAGTTGATTTTATTGTGTACATCGGTCCCACATAATATGAATAAGTATGACTGACTTAATTTTCCACTTTCCCTCAAGTAATTAATGCTTGTCAAATCAAAGTATTTTATTTACATCAGATTACTTAAAAAAAAATCATGTTTGATGTACATACTATTTATTTGTTACCATAATATCAATGGCATAATGTCAATATATTTTAATGTTTAACACCAACTTATTTTTGATTGCCAGTGGTATGCAATGATATTGTGTAATGTAAACACATTGCAATTATGTTCCTGCAACACAAATTATGGCTTTAAATCCTACTTAATTTTTTCAATTGAAATATTAACTGATCATTATTGACAAAAAAGGCAAAGACTGTGAGTGCTGCTGAACAATTCACCTTTATTAAACTGTAACAGCAGTGAAAGCAGCAAGCTGCCATGAACAACCCCAAAATCACATCCATATAAACTTGTTAACACATTTTTAAAGATAGCCTGCAGAAATAACTAAAAGAAAAATTTAAAACATTTGCAAATATTTCACAAAAAACTGACCTCAGCAGCAAATAAAAGAAAGTGCTTATAGATGATCCTGTCATCTCTTACATATAACATTTGTATTAATTACACAATTGAAAATTTAAACTAAATTAAAACTACCTGAAAAAAGCAACACGCTTTTATGAATAAACAGATTTACACAAATATAACTTGTGTATTATTTGACAACAGTTTCAGCTTCTGTACAAGTATTTACCTGTACAAGATTTCAACTAAGTTGAGCCTTAAATGACATTGTTACATAACTAATACCAAACACCTACATGAATCTTAATCTTCCTTTTTAACATGTAAGCAGGACATTAAGGTTGACTCAGAACATATTGCTAAAAATCGTCAGTAAATATTTCTTACAACATAATACCAGAAGGAAAAATCTTCCTGCACTGCAGTCACATGAGGGGAAAGCAATAAAAAGATAAGCAGTATAACGTTACAGAACACAAAATGAAAAACTGCAAAGAATTGCAGAAGTGCTGTCTTTGACTTCTTGCTTAACTTTAGAGAGTTTAGCTCCATCCAGTTCCATGAAAACCTTCTGGAAAACGTCAAAGGTGTAGCGGAGGTCAGCAGGGTAGGCAAGGTTTAATGCATACATGAGTCCAAATAGCATTATCACAGCAAATGCTACATTATCCAAATTCTTCGCCACCCTGATGCCTGCAAGGACAACTCTTGTTCTTCTGCTGAAGCTTGCTCTTTAAGAAGATAAATTCGAACAGTGGTGTCTTCAGCAGTCTCATTGATGGCACGTTCTTCCATGCCCTGTAAAAAAAAGAAGCCATGTTATTCATTTCATGCCAAGTAAGTAATATGACACACTGTGGAAAGTCAGAAAAAAAAGAAAAAGAAAAAAAAGACAAGTACATACCACATACTCCCGGATAAGCATGCCAGGGTCTTCACCCATGTAGATACACACTCCCTTGACACACTCACGTCCAGCATCAACATCTTCACACTGAAATGAAATGTATGTAATTAGCATCTTCATTCAGCCCTTGTCCTTGATTTAAGTTTTAATAGTGTACTTTACATGAATGTGTTTAAAGTAAAGGCACACAAATTAATAATAGGTTTACTGGCAATTAATAATAAGTTGACAAAGTGAAGGTTTAAAAAAAACAAGCAGATGTAAAAATACAAAATGAGAGAATTATCATGGGAAAACATTTGAAATCTTCCACAATTATAAAGTTGAATCCAAAGAGGATCATGTTAAGTGAGTGTTGAGGCTTTATCACTTACATTATCCATTTGTGCCACAATTCTTTCCAGTATTAGTCCAAGCTCTCCTCTTCTGTTGACCAACTTCCCCAGGTTGTCCAAGTGGAGATCCAGCTGAGCCAGGAACTTTGTTTGAGGGGGGATGGTGGCAATTCTCTTAAACTCAGCGTTGATCTGAAAACATGAGCACAGAGGAATGAGCTTCAAAGGTTTAATACCTGGAAGAAGGCTGCAATCACTCATGCTGAAGAAATGGGCTGTCAAACAACAACTGTTCCTTAACCATTTTAGGCTAATACCACAAGAACACCGTGTATGAGGCAAACGTTACCTCATGGAAATCAAATAGAGCAGGCCATCTTGCCATGAACGCCTCCCACCATTGGTACATCACGAACAACTTCATGTCTTCTGTATGAAAAAGTCTCTTCCATCTTGAGTTTCACCAACTCTGTTACTCTTTTTATGTCCATGTGGTGGGCTTTGACATGTCAATAGCTTTAAGAGTCCCTTTGTCTGCTACTTCTGAAACTGAGGTAAGATTAAGAAACTCATTCCCAAACAAGGAATCCATAAACTGAAGTCCAAAACTGCCCTGAAGACCACACTGTCTCTTGACTTCAACGATGAGATCCTCAGTTGATTCGGGCGCTCCATTAGAGAGTGAGCCTTCGACAGGTTCCGTCAGCCAAGACAGTCTTTAGGACCATAGGACTCTGTAGGCAAAAAAGAATTACATATCAGAGATTCAGAAAGAATCATTTCAGTTTAGTTTTCATACAGCTATCCATACCCAATAGTCAAAGTTATAAAGATCAGACAAAAAAAAGAAGAATTTATCTAATGAAATACATGCGACTGAACCTATTACACTTATCTGAACACCTTTTATTTCTATATGTCTTTTTAAAGTCACAATGTGGACTGATCCAATCTTATAGTCAACCAATGGATAAGTATCAAGGAGTTAACAGATTGAAACGAGAGTGAATATTCTTGTGGATACTGGGCTGAGCTCAAAAGCTCTGTCGTGCTCTCTGTACCAGCCACCAAGCTCTCTAGAATATGCTGTGGTACAATGCAGATATGGTTTTTCAGTATTCTGGCAATCCACCTGCTGCCCTTTGGGCCAGTACCATTCCCTTTCTATAAGTTATGCCCGTTAATGTCACACACTGTCCAAGGTTGACCTCTAGAATGTCAGGGAATATGTACCTAATGACTTAAGCTTTCTCCTCTTTAAGCAAATCCACTAGAAAAGCTGATACAGCTGAGACCTCTAATTCAGACTTGCCAAAAGATGGGGAGTTTAGATGGTAAGCTATCATCATCTGATGTTTTGACTTCTGTGATCATAAAGGTAAAAATTCCACCATCACAAAAAACATTAATTTTAATTGAAAAAAAGGTATTCCAGTCCAGAAGAGTATCAATCTTTCTCTCATTTATACATAATGTTTTGAGAAGCAGCTCACATATGTTCCACACAAAGTAGAAAAAAAAAGGGGGGGAAAAGGGTCCTAATTTTTGTTAGGACAATGTTGGAAAATTCACAATACATCACTTAATAAACTTATCTCCTTGTAGATATCTGCTGTATTATTTGGGCTTGACCAATAGAATAGTCAATAAGTGACACTTCACCTAAAACAATGACTAAATGGAAAAATGATTTGGCATTTATGGGCACAGGTTCTTAAACCCACGTCTAAGGTGGCAGGATCCTTATTATAACTTGAGTGCGTGTCAGCAGCAAGAATTAAGGTATGGCACTGTGGGGCTCCCAGCTTCTTAAACTCTGACGGTTACAGCCTGACTAATTAGCCACTGTAGCCATAACTAGCACGAGTAACACAAACACTATTGCGCTCTCTCAGTGACGTTTTAACTTGCTAAGCCATCAAAAACGCCAGTGCTCTCTGTCACAGAAATAAATTCCATATCCGACCGACAACAGCTGCTTTCTCCCGACTATGTGCAATTTGTTACTATTTTTCAGCTTTAGCCACGAAGCTAATACCAACCTTAGCTAGCACTGTAAAAACAACATGTAGATGCATTACAGATTACTTTTCATATAGCATGCACTACAAAAATTCTGTGAAAACGTACCTAACTAAAACAAATGTATTTAGATTGCTTACCTTCTCAGTATGCCTGACTCAGTGCCAAAGGTTGCATGTGGCTAAACAGTCTTCCAGAATCTGGCGGTCAATGCTCTCCTTAAATTATGTTGTTGTCTTATTGGATAAGACTCTAGGTCTTATTATCCAATCATATTTAGTTGTTGTCTTTGAATATATTGCATCATTTCCGGTTGTGGTCAAACATGATTACAATGGTTTTAGTATTCTAATTTAGTCACTTTAAATCAATGCAAGAAAAATGAGTAGTCTCAGTATTGTTTATAATCAAGTAAATTGTACTTTATTCAATCATGTAAATAAGAGAAACATGAAAGGCTTGTGTAGAATTAACTAAATTCATTTGTGCAAATTCAAAAGCCTGCCAATTCCCATTTTTTCAGTGTGCTTGAGTTATCTCCACCAGTGAAAGTATAGCGCCTCCAGTCCTGGGGTAAGCAGTTAAAACTACTTTTATTAGCATTCACAGCTACAAGAGGCTAAGGTTACATTTATCTGTTGTTTTAGGGTTTGATTGCTGCCTTCACCTCTCCGTGGCAAATCGCCCAACCTTAATTGGAGAATCAAGACGCCTGCCTAGTCACTGTTTGAGGGCTCCTCCTCGGTGGAGCTGCTGTCTTGTCTTGTCTTGTCGTGAAACTGTTTTTATTAAGTAGGCTTACCTTTTTCTGGTTCGCCTGGTTTTATTCTATTTTATTCTGGATTGTTGCTTGTACCCACGCCTCTGTTATCGGGCTGGAGCGATCCTCTGCCCGAGTGTCGTGCAACTGCCTCAGTTGCTGATCTCAGCCTGTGGGAAGCCAGACCGGCTTGTGATCGAGGCCTGGACAATTATCACCAGCACGAGTTGTAGTTGACTCGTGGGGTGCAAGCCTTCCAGTTTGGGGTGCGTGTGTGTGTGCATGTGTGATTTCTTTTATTAAAGCTATTAAAGATTGAAGTTTTAGTTTTTATGATATGTAGCGAGCCTGACGCTCAGTGTCCTTTTATTCTTTTAACGTATTGCTCTGTTTTATTTCAGTGAACAGAGGACGTGCCAGTGGCCCTGGGACCTCAGGTGGTGGGTCGTTTTCACACTTTCCTTTGTACAGCACTGGGTGCCGGCTGTAGTGATTTTCTTTTTGTGTGATTTTCTTTTGGGTCCGCGGCTGCTGGTAAGTCCAAGTTCCATGATTGTTTTATTGTACTTTTAGGACACTGTCAACAACGACGCTACATTTTGTTTTCTTAATATTTTACTCTTTATTTCTTTTACTATAAATAAAACTGTTAATATTTGAGCCATCCTGCCTCTATGTGCATCCTTGAATCTGTGCGGCCTCTTTTATCCACTTTTAGTTATTTTTCTTAAATATATATTTCCTAGGGGTGAAATTCCCCTAGGTGGCGTTGTCGTTTATTAGTTCTTTATCTAACCCTGCCGACCACTTGGTCACAATAAGGAGAAGAAAATGGCTGGATGATTTATTGTTTGTATTTTAGATTTTAACTTTTATTGATTTTAACTTTTATGAATTTTCAAACGGCGTGGATCATTCACAATGCATGGCACAATGCGCAACCCTTTCCAGTCACAATTTATGAGTTTTTTGCATGTTGATGTCAGAGGCTAGTTGTGTGGCTGACTCTTTAACTCTGTTGCAATAATGTAATATTGGAGTATGCTGCTGCAGCCTCTTCCTTAAATCAATCAGACCACCAGTCCTGCCACTTCTCTTCTGGGCTTACTTAAGGAGTTGCTTGTAAGCATCGTAGAGAATCACCAAGACGTTGTCTGACTGTCTGAAATATGGCCATGTTACCAATAAGAATCCTTCACATTGCTGCACACTTGGGCAGGAGTGTTACTGCCCCTTGATGAAAGCTTATGTATTGATGGCACTTGGGCAGGACATTTCTGATGTTACAGTCGTTAAAATTAACAGAGCATCTAGTTGTGCAGTTTCCTGCTTGCTGATGATGTAAATGGATTCGTTCTTAGATACATTTTCCAAATCAATATTATTTTTATAGTTCCAAATCACAACAACAGTTACCTCAATGTGCTTTATATTGAAAGGTAAAGACAATACAATAATACAAAAAAAACAAACAGAGAAAACCTCAATAATATGACCCCCCCCATGAGCAAGCGCTTTTCACTCAAAGCACTTCATACAATTTGCCTTATTCACCCATTAATACAAGTACTTTTTTCTCTGCTTCTTCGACGTTCTATGTATCTAATATTCACACACAATCTTCAATGGATGCATCAGAGAGTAACTAGGCGTAAGTATCTTGCCCAAAAATATTTGGCATGCAGACTGGAGCAGCCAGTCACCATTCAAAGCCCCCCAGTGAGGTCATGCTAACCCCTGCATCATGGAATATAAACAGCCAATGTCATGGTTCTGAGTCATTTGACCTAGCATTTTGAGTTGTATATTTGTGATTCTTATTGTTATGATTTAGTTTTCTATAATTTAGTATTGAAATTAGTCTTCTTCATGTCCCTGAGTTTATTTGTAATTTCTGGTTTATGTTTTCTTGTCTGTCTTATCCCTGTGTTCCCTGTGGGAGTCTGTCGTGTCCTCTGTGTATGTTTCCTCATTCATGTCCATGTTTGGTCTCCCTCCGTGTCTCTTGCTCCCTCGCTCTCCGGATCCGAGTCACATTTCTTCTTTTTTCCTGTTTCCATGCTCCCCTTCTTGTGGTTCTTGAATTTCCCTTTGTTCATTGTCAGGTCATCAGGTTTTCTTTCCCACCTCCAAGGTTTCATGTTCTCAGTTTATCTAATGCAGAAGCTTTGAAGAGAATAAATAACAAGGAAAGAAGATCAGACAAAGAACAAGGAACAGACATTGGTAGAGGGACAGATGAGAAAAGCAATTATCAGCTTGGAATACAAATGGATAAACTTCTCCTGTTTTTAGCAAATGTAATTAATTGTTCAGAACAAGACAAAACAAAAACAGAAATGAACAAAATAATAGTAAAAGCAACAGCAAAGTTCTTCAACATGAAGGATTTGTCTTGGGAGAAACGTGCAGATAGAACAGCATTAAACGCTTTATATATAGGTCTCAGTAGATCAGGTCTGGATTATGAGTGTCTTGTTTGCGACTCACCTGTCTGGCATCACACTCCTCTGGATTTCCACCGTCTCACCTGCCTGTCCTCCTGCCCACCGGTTTCTTTACTCCTGGAAAACAGTTTGGAAGTTGCTTTCTCCTGGACACTCACTCAGATTCCCTCCCCTCATGTCCACTTGCCTGTAGATTCAAGTAAGACACTCATCAGGCCTGTGTTACTTAGTTTTCTAATTTCCTCCCCTCCGATCATTGTTCTCTCCTTTGTTGTAGTGACTTTTCCCCAGAGACTCATTATCACTTGCACGGCTGAACTAGAGCTCTTAGATTCACACCACATTACCATAATTTAAATGCATAATAAACTAGTGAAAAGCAATTCTTGCCTCTGCACTGTCTCATATTCAGGTCCACGCTCTCTCTGTATGACCACCTGACCATAACAGCCCTAACTATATGCTTTAGCAAAAAGGAAAGTTTTATCCCTAATCTCAAAACTAGAGATAGCGTCCATCTCCTGAATCCAAACTGGAAGCTGGTTCCACAGAAGAGGGGCCTGAAGACTGAAGGCTCTGCCTCCCATTCTACTTTTAAATACTCTAGGAACAACAAGTAGGCCTGCAGTGCGAGAGCGAAGTGCTCTGATAGGGTGATATGGTACTACAAGGTCATTAAGATAAGATGGGGCCTGATTATTTAAGACCTTTAGGACATCCTGATAATAATGAATTACAGTAGTCCAACCTAGAAATAATAAATGCATGAACTAGTTTTTCAGCATCACTCTGAGACAGGATATTTCTAATTTTAGAGAGAGTGCACAATATCTCTGGTGTTTGCTCTCTGTAGTACTCTACTCTGTAGAGTATCATTTCCTGTTCCTCTTTCAAGACACAGTGTTGTTTTTGTGTAGCTTATTTGCATAGCCAATTTAATTACACTTAGAGATAACTTCTTATATCATAGTGCAATCTTTACGTGCTTCATGTGAAGCACACTCTGTGTATTCACTCACTAATTTATAGTCACAGTATTCACTTACTGTTTCTTTAGGGTTTTCCTAGCTAAGCTTAGCTCATAGCCAACTTGCTAGCACCATGGCTACTTCACCTGTCCCTCCTGCACTTTCCTGCTCATTGTGTCAGATGTTTAGTTACTCCTCTGCCTCCTTTAGCAGTAATGATACTTGCAATAAATGTAGCCTTTTTGTAGCTCTGGAGGACAAGATCACTGAATTGGAGACTCAGCTTCGCTTCACTTTTCCCCATTCAGCAATGCACCCACCAGGGATCAAATTCTGGTAATTGGTGATTCTGTTCTGAGACATTTCACGCTAGAGACACCAGCAACCATAGTAATTGTCTTCCAGGGGCCAGAGCAGGTGACATTGAGGGAAATTTAAAACTGCTGGCTAAGGGTAAACGTAAATTCAGTAAAGATATAATTCACGTCGGCAGTAATGACACCCACTTACGTCAATTGGTCGCTAAAATCAATATTGAATCGGTACGTAACTTTGGCAACACAGTGTTGGACTCTTTAGTTTCTCTGGTCCCCTCCCCAATCGGACCAGGAGTGACATGTTTCGCCGCATGTTCTCCTTAAATTGCTGGGTGTCTGAGTGGTGTCCAAAAATGATTTGGGCTTTATAGATAATTGGTAAACTTTCTGTAGGAAACTTGGTCTTGTTAGGAGAGACGGCATCCATCCCACTTTGGATGGAGCAGCTCTCATTTCTAGAAACCAGACAAAAACAACCTAAACATAAAAAAGCACAAAGAAAGAACAATACAGTATCTACATCAGTGCCAAAGAGTAAAACAGTAAAATGTTGATTATTAAACATTAGGCCTCTCTCTTCCAAGTCTCTGTTGGTACATGAATTAACAATTGATCAACAAATCAATTTACTCTCCCTTACAGAAACCAGCAGGATGATTATGTTAGTGTAAATCAGGGATGGGCAACTCCAGGCCTCAAGGGCCATGTCCTTCAGGTTTTAGATGTGTCCTTGATCCAACCCAGCTGATTTAAATGGCTAAATTACCTCCTCAGCATGTCTTGTAGTTCTCCAGAGGCCTGGTAATGAATTAATCATTTGATTCAGGTGTGTTGACCCAGGGTGAGATCTAAAAACCTGCAGGACACCGGCCCTCAAGGCCTGGCGTTCCTCACCCCTGATCTATCATCCACCTGGGCCTTACACAGAGTTTCTCTCTGGTTTCTCAGAGTTTTTATCTGATTTAGTGCTCAGCTCAGATAAAATAATTATTGTGGGTGATTTTAACATCCATGTAGATGCTTTCAGTTGCTGTGTATTGTTTAAGCCTGTTTTTATTACAGATGCACGAGTTAGAGACCCAATGTGTCTGTCTGTTTCATCCCCAGCCCCTTCTTTTCTCTTTCTTTGTGTCCTTTTTTTTTCTATCCCCCCCCCCTCCATCCCGTCTCTGCTTCACCATTTTACTGAGAATTTACTCAAAATGTGCACATTTTTATTTCAGAAAAAATGAAACGTTGCAATATTAGTTTAGAACTATTCCTCTCAGAATAACTTTCAAATACATTTTCATTTTACATAAAAAAGTAAGATTTATCGTTCCATAGTTTCATTTGGCAAACATTTTTATTTTATGTTTATCTACAGCTTTGGTGTTCAACAATGCAAAAAAGGGGCCAAGTGCAGAGGGACAGAGTAGCAGTCTTTCCTGAATCAGACGAAAAGTTTACAATACCACCATAATCATCCAAGAGATCAAATCATCACAGAATCACAGTTATAAGACACCTGAGTAACCTAGCAGCAAACAAACATGACACTATAAAGTCTAAACTTGAAATGAGACAATGTATATGTGACTATTTGGGCTGATAGGACTATGAGTGGATTTGTAGGAGTACTAGCCCAATTCATGGAGCTAAATACAAGTTGCCGACAGCTCCAGACAGCTCTTCTGAGTTGCTAACAATTCACAGGGTCACACACTAGGCCGTGAATTAGTGAAAAAATGTAAGAAATATGTGACAACTTTATTTTAAAGCACAAAGTACTTTATCTGTGAAAACACATCAAATATGAAACAAGCTTTCAGTTTGTTTTCCATCCTCTTCAAGTAGTGAAGATGATGACAACTTGGAAAACTTATCTCTGGAAAGAATTCAGTCAGGAGTTTCAAGGGGACAATCTATCCAGAGCAGCTGTTCACAACAACGACTGCAGTGCTTTGCACATATACTACAGCTTGTTGTGCAAGATGGACCAAAGCAGACACTTAACAGCCACCTCATAAGGATGCTGAATGCAACCCGTCACTTGGTTTGTTTCCTGACAGCACTGCAGAAGTCTTTGCAGACGTTTCTCCAATAAAACTACGCAGCTGCACTTGTGCAAAAACATCACGTCTCTTCTCTGGCTATTGGAAGAAAGTCAGCAAGAAAAGGGTGGCCCATGACTCGGTAAAGGCTGAACTTTTTCGCTACATCCAGGTGGCATCTGATGAAAATGAAGTTGACTGTCTGGCATTCTGGAAAAGTAATGACAAGGTCTTTCCAAGACTTTATCATGTAGCTATGAAAATGCTTGCTGTGCCGGCCACTGGTGCATCAGTGGAGCGGGTATTCAGCCATGGAAGTATTATCATGTACCCTCACAGAGCCAGACTTAGCACCAAGACACTGTCAGTATTGATATTTCTAAAATGTAACCATTCTGTTTAAAATATTCTAGGACTGATGTTCAACTAGTCAACCTGTTGCAGGCTTGTAATTTTATTTATTTGTTTTATTTTGATATATTTTTATTCTTTGCTGTTCTTGAATAATGCCAAGAATATCATGTTCATTCATTCAGTTTACTACTTTGGCAGCCCTAAAACAACATTTTTGTGATCAGAAGAATGTCAGTTTGCTTCTCAGGCTGCCAAAGCTCTCCTTTGCAGTGCTCCTATACTTGATTGACTCCAGATTTCATTAGCCCATTCAAACTAAAGGTGAATGTTAGTGATCTGTGAGCTGGTACAATTGTAACCCACTGTTAAAAATGTGATTAAAAATATAAATATTGATACTATTGTGATTAAAAATACTCATTTCACAATGGGAACAAAGATTGATGAAAAGCACGTAAATATAGTAAATACTGACAGAAAGCATGAAAACATAAGTTCAATTAATGCGTGGATAAATGGTGTGGAGGCAGGGATTTGTCATTTAGAGTGTTTTTCTTAGATACACTGGGCAACCAATCATTGACTGGTCTGGCCCATGGTCTGATATTCCATCAGCCATTAAGGTCAAGTGTCCCTTCACCAACCTGTGCGTGCTGCTCGGACACCTGTGTGTGCCTTCGTGTACTAGTCAGATACGCCAGATACACAGACGGAGAGAGATCAATTGCTCATGTGGTGAAGAAGCTAACGGGACAGTAGCAGCCTTTTCAGTGAAAGTACTCAGAGAGTCATAGTGAACCCTGAAGGCTGTGAGCCCACGTGAGCACTGGGAAGCCCCGTATAGCATGCGTTGCTTCACATGGTCAGGCTTTTTTCCTTCTTTTGTTTCACTTGGATTGGTTTCAAGAACCTGAGAAGATTAAAGGATCCCTTTTCCAGTACTGGATGGCGATCCCCAGCCCAAAGAGCCGGATGAACTGGTACATTCTAACCCAACTGGTTACAAAGACGCAGAACATTGGACATGACGCACTAAATTCACTTTAAAAAGGACACAAAGGCAATATAACATTAGCTATTTATTTTATTTTATTTTAGTTTCAAAAAACGCGCGCTACTTTTGTTTAATTGTGCACAACTTACTAAACTTTTATAATTGTTAATAAATGCTATTTCGTTTTCCATACCTATTGTGTGCAAGTCCTCTGTTGTCAGACACCCTTGGCTCCTTCGAATCTCGAACCTGTCTGATCTGGCCCATATTTCTTTTCTGTCCTCGTGCTGTGGTTTAAAGTAAATATACTGCATGCAAAGAAGGCACAAAGTAGCCCTAGCAGGACTTACATGTCCACTACTAGTGTTACACCACTACTACACAGTGGTCCTGTAGAAGAATGATCATGGCATTAACTATCCAGTCTGTAAGTGTTCAAAAAATTTCAAAATACACCAGGTGTTCCTTGACTCCAGCTCTGTTCTGTTGTGTTCAGAGAACCATTGTATTCTCTGAACACAATCTTCTTTCTTTTTTCCCCCCTTTGGATACAAAACAGCAACTAAAGCCACATGCATTGGTCTTTGTTACTCTACGATTTCAACTTTAAAGTTTGCTATATGGAAGGATTAGAAAACATCATGACTGTGCCTTTGTCATTCTTTTAGGGGACCAACATTTTTTTATTTTTGATTGGGTAGAAATTATCCATATTTGCTTACATTTTTGGCTTCTCACACTAGAGTGTATGGGTGTGTGGAGCTCTTTTTCCTTCCTTCTAGATGTGTGCATGTGTATGTTGGCTGTTGAATCAGAATCTGAATCAGATTCACTTTTATTGCCAAGTTTGAACAGAAACAAGGAATTTGTTGCAGTGTCTTGGTACAAAAAAAGAAACGAAGCCAAAAAAACAACAACTGTGGTACAGTAATAGAATATGTGGTGTGTGTATACATATTAAAATAATTAAAAATGCACACACACACACACACACACACACACACACACGGAATATAACTAGCTAGAGATATGGAATACAATTAGAAAATAAGAATAAATATGTACAATTATGAGCGGTGGGAGCACAAAATATAGATAGGACATGATGTGTTAGTGATTGGCAGCAGTCTTACTTGCTCATCTCTGTGTCCTGAAAAAGTCTTGTAGAAAAGGCAGATTGCAGCGAATCACCTTTTTTGCAGATGACAAGCTCCAGTCCGCCTTTGTCCTTGGCAGAGGCAGCAGCGTACCAAATGGTGATGGAGGAGGTAAAGATAGACTGAAAGACGAGGTTGTATTTTTTTCAGCAGACAGGTGGAGACTGCCAGTTGGCTGTTTTCATCACTCCAGTCACCTTGCTTTCGTTTTGCTGGCTGAGTTTACAGGGCCCAGACAGAAGAAGGTGAGCAGATTGATTGAATTCATGAGAAACTTTGCCAAATTCCAGTGGTTCTTGACTCTTCTCATTTTCTTTCTGCCTAGCAGCTCAATCTTCAACATCCTTTCCATTATTCCTCATCTATACATGTTGAAACCATCTCAGCCTAAACAGTCTCTTTAACTTTGTCTCTAAAGTGAATAACTTAAGCTGTCTTGCTGATAGATTCATTTTTAATCCTGCCCATCCTGGTTACTCTCAATGAAAGTCTTTCACTGAGAGAAACCAGTATTTTCATCTCTATTCCATTCAATTTATTCATTTTTATTAACACTGCCACATCCAGCTCCATCTCCTATCTTTTTCTCAGTGCAACCGTCTCAAAACCATGTGTCATAGCTGGACTCACTACCACCTATTCTATGCACTGTCTATTACTTTTGTCAGGGACCTGGTTCTGATGACCCAGGGCCCATGAGCAGTTTTGGACTTGTTTATATGTTGCTGGTGTGTACCGTGATTATGTGTTGTGCTAGTATCCCTTGGCTCCCTTTGTACTCTGTGTGTGTGTGTGTGTGTGTGTGTGTGCGTGTGTGTGGAGTCCTGGTTTTCCTGGGCCACCAGGCCTGGTGGGTGTGTCCCGTTGGGAGGCTGGCCACACCCAAGGAGGAGGAGCACACACAACTGCAGCTAATCACGATCGTAGGGGGAGCTGAGTGTGGCTGAGCGCACCTCAACCCTGGATTATTGTGTGACTACCTGTCAGTGTTTTCAGTTTATCAGTGAGTGTTCATCTGTCGCTATTGAGGTGTGTGCTAATGGCTGCCTCCGTGGCTTTTCCAGAAGGAGTGCAGGAACGAGAGGGTAGTGAGCACGAGAATCACAGGAGCGGAGACACGGAGCACAAGCACTGGGAGTAAGACATGGAACAGGAATTGGGGCGCACAGGGATTCTTTATTGTGTAATTATTTACTGCACTGTAAATAAATGCACTGTCTGTATCCAAGAGTCCAGCATTTGGGTCCTGCTTTCCCCACAACCCCATGGTCTGCCAGCGCAGGCATGACAACTTTGGATGGTTGGCCTCTATTAAATCTCATCCACCTTCATTACCTTTATTCCTTCCATCTTCCATTACAATTTCATCCTTGTCATTCACACATTCATTGCATTCTGCCTTGCCTCTATTCACTTTCACTCCTCTTTTCTACAGAGCTTTCAGTACTATACTATGACATATGGTTTTTAGACGGTGACACTGATGAAAACATCCAGCTACATCTTCTAATTATTTCCAGTTTCCGTGATCTGTCATTGATGTAAAAAAAAATTCCATTGAAGCGAACACAACTTTGTGTTCGAAGGCTCTGCATGGATTCCCCAGAAATTGTTTGTAATGCCCGGTGTTGTAGTGTATATTTAGAATAATTCCAGGTCCAGTTAGAGGTTTGGTTATTTAGGCAATGTTTGTGCTGATTTTGTACAATACTTGTATGATATATTTAAACGCTTGTTCCACGTTCAGTTTTGTTAACAATATGAAAGTAAATGGAGTAAGCTGAGACAGCTGATAAAAGCTAAACAGACATATCTATTTAAATCCCATAAATTAATTACAAGGACTAGAATTGAATTATTTTTTTATTTTATTTTATAAGGTTTACCCTAATCTCATACTAACCTGACCAGCCTGCACTCAACTTCCCAATTTTCTACCCTGTGTGAAAGTACTGTCCTAAATATAAAATAACAGTTTGTTTTAAATGTTTAGTCAAGTCAAGTCATCCTTATTTATATAGCACATTTAAAAGACATCAAGTGTCGGCCAAAGTGCTGAAAAGAGGAATATAGTAAAAAGAATTAAAATAGATAAAATGAAGACATTATAGAAACATTGTGAGACATCCATATATGTTTGTAAAAAATATGTGTAGATGCAAATATGCACATACGTATACAAAAAAAAAAAAGGTTATCTTTGAGGCTATCTTTAGGAACTGTGCATCAGAACAAAAGGAGGTCAACATCCAAAGAATATTCTGAGGAGCTTGGAAAGAAAGCAACTTGCCTTCTTTTTGAAAACATTTCACATCTCATCTAAGAGGATTCTTCAGTTCTAAAAGCAAATGGTGGAGAGTCCCAGCTATTTCAACCCTAGTGAGGGTTGTCCTTTAAGAGGGTTGTTGATTCACTGTTAGTCATGTGCCTCATCACACAAGCCAAGGTGTGAAAAGAGTCATGGGACACTATCACCAGAGGTTTTGGGTGAAAAGCACTGTGAGCCCTTGCCTCACCCTGTCATGTGTCTGTTTTTATGTTTTAGCTTTTCTGTGAAGCACCTTGTGATTTTTGTCTTGAATGGTGCAATACAAATAAAAATTTACTTACTTACCCTGTCATGTGACCTAATTACATCAAGACCGCATTGTAGATGGCAGACAGTGGGTGTCATAAGCCACCCACTCTGTTCAATGATGGCCACTGCTAGTGGACATAGATGGCCTGTTTTACTTCTCCTTCAAACCATCTGTTTTAAATGCAAACACTAGCAACCTCAAAAGCATGGCCTTTATACTTCAGGTGCAGATGTACAGCTGAATTTTGTCCTGTCGAGGTGGCTCTTCTATTTTGTGTTTATGGATTTTCTGATAAACTTACTGCATAAAGGATGACAATGTTTTTCCGTTTGTCATTCTGTTTTTCTCTGCTTCTCCGTATTCATGTTTCTATGTGGACAGAAAAATACATTTCACCAGTGAAAATACAAAAGCTAATACTTTACCATTTCTAGACTGTGCTGTGGGCATCGAGGAGGACGGAAGCCTCAACATTAAAGTTTATTTGAAGCCCACACACGGACCAGTACCTATTCTTTGACTCCCACCACACTCTAAAATACAAACTTAAGGTAATCAGGACTCTTCAACACTGGGCGGAACACATTCCAAGGCAAAGGGAAGGAAAAGGAAAATACAGCTCTTAAAACATGTGGTTACCCTTGACTCTTCATCAGAGAAGATGCACAGGAAAAAACACCAAAAGACACCAACTAAGGAGAATGTCCTTCAGGAAGAATAAAGAACTATTCCTGAAGAATGGGTGATCAGGCCTTTTTCGTGTTTCAACAGCTCTCTGCACGTATTTCCAAAGTTCCTAGTAAAATATAAATTTGAATAAATAATACCTTTTAATAAATTAATTTTTAGAAATAACTCTTTGTGAATCATTATATTAGTGAAAAAATACCATTTTATGTCTTTCAAATTGAATTCTTGGCTTCTTTTTTGTATATTCAACTAAATGAAACTTATTTGTTATATAAAGTAACAAGACAGAAACAAGTTTTAAAAACTAGTAAGCTTGTGGTTAATTTGTAACTTTCTGTTTTCCAAGAAACTAATTTACAGAAAAGCTTACAGTCTTAGTCTGACAGAATCAAGTGTGAGACTAAGAAGACTATCTGAAATGTCACAGAGCCCTCTAACTAAAGAAAACCATTTAAAAATGACAAACAACAGTCATCCTCCTAAACACCTTAAAGCTGTACTTTAATATTGATAACTGTATATTATATACTGTATATTAATGCTGATAATAATTTGGTCTTATTTGTTAAATTGTTTATATTCTCATACATGTAGCTAGTGTGCATCATACATACATAAATTATCAACAAATAAATAATCCCCATATTTCTGCTGACACAAATTAGTCCCACACACTTACACCACTCACACTGAGCTTCTGTACAGTAATATCTGAAACATGCTCGGTACACAGTGCTCCCGTGTTCCTGTGCCAGGCGGACAATGAAGTAACCATTTGTAAGCTTCTCAGCTTCATCCACTACTGCATGTCTGTATGGGTTGCTGTGTCAGTAACCTACATGGAATCTGTGCATCATACTGAGATCATAAAGAGACGAATTTATCTGCAGATTTAGAATTATACATAAAACATTCTAGTGTCGGAGAAAATAATGGCAACAAGCAACACACTGAACAGGAAATTGCGTGTATCCGCCATTGCTGCTCGTTGCTTCTTCTTCCACCTATCTGGTTCACACACAGACACACACACACACACTGAGGCCAAAGATGACGTAAGGCTCATGCTGCAGGTTCCTCTACGAGCGTCTCGTATAATGGAATAAATTTCCATTTTAGTGAACACGGTTTTAACGGTGTTTTATACGAATAAAAAAAAAATCCTCCCTTATGGCACTAGTTCTGTCTTTACAAGCAATACATATTCATCCGCTTCTACGTGAGTGTCAAGAACACAGCAGTACCCGGATGGACTGTCATGGCCGCCGTCGCTGTGGATCCACAGAGAGGAGAGGAAGAAGGCAAATGTTTCTGTTGTGTATTTTTTCAAGCTGAACATTGTCTTTATGATGCTGGACGTAGACGGGACGCCGCCTGAACTTCCATCGAGTTCATAGTAAGAAATAACTGGTTTCCCGTAACTTTGAATGTCTTTGCGTGGGTGGGGGCTTTATTTTGGTGTAAAATAACTGCTTATTAAACTCCACAGACACTAACCCTGTCGTGAAGTGGCTCGTATATTTCCGACTAAATGGGGAAAAAATAATAATAAAAAAATCGGGCACAGTACGCTAAACTGTCACCGCGTACACCGCAGACTCCTTTGTTGTTGTCCGTCTTGCAGCCTTTAATTCTCCCACTGGTGCAGCTCTCCCTCGCGTTTCCTAAACTTAAACGACTATAGAGCAAGTTACCCGGAAAAGTACGCAGAATTTGAATTAAGATGTCGAACTTTCTAGCTGTGATACAGCTTCATATTTTGTACACTTCAGCATGTTATATTACCTATGTTATATAGTTTTGACACGGTGCAACTTTTTCTCTCATGCCCAAGCTTCTTTAATATCTGCCCGATCTAGGTGTTGTGAGCATAGAGCAGCCTACCTCTCTGCATTCATGATGTTGAACGAAATCCTGGTCACTTTAAATGGCATTAGAATTACTTTCATGTGTCCACTTTTATAATGCACAATTAGAATTAACTAGGTTTATGTGTATAGCATATTGTGTTTTGATATTATTTTTCCATGCACTATGCTAGGGCTATATACACGTTTTTTAAAGTATTTGTCAGTATAGTTTTAATACAAAAAGGTTTTCTTTTTTCTCTTCTTTTGACTGAAGTAACTAAGTCATAAAATCACGGCAGCCATTTTTCCTCCCAACATGGCTTCCTCATCCACAAGGTTGAGTGAGACCTGGTCAGCTGCACACTGATGTAACCCTGTAGTGGCAGTAACAAAGTTACATTAATTTGTTTTATTTTCCCTGGACCACTGTCCATACACTACAAGTCAAAGGTTTGGACACACCTTCTCATCTTAAGCTGGGCATACACTGTGCGATTTTTTTATTTATTTATTTATTTATTTTTTCAGTCGCGTTATTCAGCTTCAGCTCAAACTGCACGATTGACTCGCAGGGGTTAGAAGTTCGTCGGTCACGATGCAGGGTCTCACACTATACGGCCCGATGCTCTGATGCGACCTGAGTGCTCACACTGTGCTCACACTGTGCGTCCATAAAAATGAAGGTTATAACGGAAATTCTGTCGCTCGCTCTCCCTCTCTGTCTTTCACTCACCACCATCAACTTTGCTAAATTGCTAATGAAAAACATTGATCAGGCAGCTGTGATTGAGCAGCAGTGTAGATCCAACTATTTTCACGGTTGTTGTGGTCGTGATAATTTTGTGAGCCACATCGAAAAGACTCAGATGAGCTTTCCAAAGTTCTACAAGTGCCTCCATCGCTTGTGTCCAGATCACACGCTGCACTGCTGTGCTACTCCGTCTTTTTCACCGACATTTATGTGGAGGATTTCAAACAGGTTTGAAATCCTCCCGACCAAGCAATTGATGATCGGGAGCTGGTTGTGAGGTGTTAATCGCTTCTCATTACCCCATGTATACTACACGATGAACAACGCACGATGAAGGCCAAACTCGGGCCGATCAACAAAACGGTCGCACGACTGAAAAATGGGCTCAAAATGGGCCAAAAATCGCACAGTGTAAGCCCAGCATAATGGATTTTCTTTATTTTCATGACTATTTACATTGTTGATTCTAACTGAAGGAATCAAAACTATGAATGAATACATTGAATTATGTAGTAAACAAAAAAGTTGGAAATAACTCAAAACATGTTTTAGGTTTTTCAAAATAGCCACCCTTTGCTTTGATTACTGCTTTGCACACTCTTGGCATTCTCTCAATGTCCTTCATGAGGTAGTCACCAGAAATGGTTTTCCAGCAGTCTTGAAGCAGTTCCCAGAGATGCTGAGCACTTGTTGGCCCTTTTGGCTTCCTTTTTTGATCCATCTCATCCCAATCCATGTCAATTGGGTTTAGGTCAGGTGACTGTGGAGGCCAGGCAATCTGGCACATCACTTTCCTTCTTGGTTAAATAGCCTGGAGGTGTGTTTGGACTCACTGTCCTGTTGAAAAATAAATGATGGTCGAACTAAACGGAGAAGCAGATGGGATGGCATGTCGCTGCAGGATGCTGTGGTTGCCATCCTGGTTCAGTGTGCCCTCAGTTTTGACTAAATCCATAATGGTGTCACCACCAAAGCACCCCCACACCATCACACCACCTCCATTCTTCACAGTGGGAACCATGCATGTAGAGACCATCTGTTCACCTTTTCTGCGTCGCACAAATACACCGTAGGTGGAACCAAAGATCTCAAATTTGGACTCATCAGACCAAAGCACAGATTTCCACTGGTCTAATGTCCATTCCTTGTGTTTCTTGGCCCAAACAAATCTCTTCTACTTGTTGCTTTTCCTTAGCTGTGGTTTCTTAGCAGCTATTTGACCATAAAGGCCTGATTCGCACAGTCTCCTCTGAACAGTTGATGTAGAGATGTGTCTTTATTCTGTGTTGCATCTATCTGGGCTCTAATCTGAGGTGCTATTAACTTGCCATTTCTGAGGTTGGTGACTCCGCTGAAACTAGCAGAGGTGACACTTGGTCTTCTTTTCCTGTGGACTAGTTTTGCTGTAGCGCTTGTTTTTCGACTGCACTTGGGGATGCATTAAAAGTTTTATCAATTTTCCGCACTGACTAACCTTCAGTTCTTAAAGTAATGACGGACTGGTGTTTTACTTTACTTAGCTGATAGAATTCATATTATGGCAAGAACCAAAGAGTTGTCAAATACGGCTGTCATCTCTGTACCAACCCGACTTCTGCACAACATAGTCGATGGTTCGAACCGATTAAGAGGTAAAGAAATTCCACAAATGAACCCTGACGAGGCATGTCTGTGAAGTGAAGACCATTTCAGGTGACTACATCATGACGTTCAATGAGAGAAGGCCACGGGTTTGCAGTGCTGTCAAAACAAAACAAAAAGTCAAAGGGTTGCTACTTTGAGGAATCTAAAATATAAGACCTATTTATCAACTTCTTTTTGCTACATAATTCCATGTATCTTGCTTCATATATTCGATATCTTTTATATGTATCTACAACATAGAAATTTGGCCCAAACAAATCTCTTCTGCTTGTTGCTTTTCCTTAGTCGTGGTTTCTTAGCAGCTATTTGACCATAAAGGCCTGATTCACACTGTTCTCCTCTGAACAGTTGATGTAGAAATGTGTCTGCTACTGGAACTCTGTGTGGCATCTATCTGGGCTCTAATCTGAGCTGCTGTTAACTTGTGATTTTTGAGGCTGGTGTCTTGTATGAATTAATCCTCAGCAGCAGAGGTGGGCTTCCTTCCCTGGGGCGGTCCTCATGTGAGTCAGTTTCATTGTAGCGCTTGATGGTTTCTGTGACTGCATTTGGAGACACATTTAAAGTTTTAGCAGTTTTCCAGACTGGCTGCCCTTCAGTTCTTAAAGTAATGATGGGCTGGGGTTTCTCTTTACTTAGCTGATTGGTTCTTCCCATAATATGAATTCTAACGGTTGTCAAATTGTGCTGCTAGCTGTGTACCAACTGAACCCTAACAAGGCTCACTTGTGAAGTGAAACCATTTCAGGTGACTATATCATCAAGCTCATCGAGAGAACGTCAAGGGTTTTGCAGCACTGTCAACAATGCAAAGTGTTGCTAATTTGAGGAATCTAAAATATAAGATAAGATACTTTTTTTTTCTTTGCTACATAAGAAGAAAGGAAAAAATAAAAAAAAAATGTAAGAATAAAGAAAAAACATTTAATGAGAAGGTGTCCAAATTTTTGATTGGTAGTGTATATCAGGCATAAGTAAAGAAGAATTCTGGATTTGAAAAGAGTTCATCAACTTTATTTTAAACACGATGTGTTTTTAATCTCTGTATAGTCTACTATATACAACAAAGAAACAACACAGTTACACAGTTAGTCTCACAGGCACCTGGTAAGGGCCTTATACTAAGATTGTGAAGGAATTTTAGTGATTAAAAAACAGGGAAGTAAAAATGAAATGGTTTAAAAGCAATAAAACTAAGACTGACATTTTACAAGAGGGAAGTGCAAATTGCATTAATAAATAACATGTAAACAATAAATCTAAGAAAAACAGCTGCATGAAGGTATAATACAAAAATATATTTGGGATCTCATGAAGTTATTATAAAGCTTTTTAGAGAATGGTACAAATAATTTCCCGAAGTGTTCTATAAGTAAGTAAACAGAAATTAAAATGTATTTATACAGCACCTTTCAAGATAAAATCACAAAGGGCTTCACAGAAGCTAAAACATAAAAACAAAGATCAACCAAAAGCAAGTTTAAAAAGATGAGTTTTTAGGTGTGTTTTTGAAAGACATGACTGAGTCCACAAATCTAAAACTCAGTGTGTGAGAGTTCCAAAGTCTTGGGGCCACAGTTACAAAAAGCTCTGTCACCTTGTTTTTTCAACCTTATGTGCTGGACAACTAGCAAGCCCTGATCACATGACCTCAGGGACCTGCTGGGGATGTAAGGATGTAAAAGATCACTGATGTATGTTGGTGCTTGTCCATGCAGAGCGCGGCAGTTATTTTCAGTCCGTTTGAGCGAGAAGGAGTTCTCCTGCCGCAGAAGTATGAAGTGGAGTGGGTGTAATGGGTTGTCCATGATGGAGTGAAATTTGTTGAATGACCTCCCTGTCTCAAACTGACTCAGACATCTCCAAATTCTGACCAATGATGCTTCCAGCCTTCTTTATTCTGATGGCATTGCTGGCACTGATGCTACCCCCCCCAACAACAACATGCTACAATAGGCTGGTAGAAGATCTCCAATAGCTTGCTGCATGCATTAAAGGATCTGAGCAAGCTTAGAAAGTAAAGTCTGCTCATCTTGTACACAGCATCACTGTCGATCTTCCAATCCAGTCTGTCATTCAGGTGAACGCCAAAGTGCCTGTAGCTGTCATTGTTTGCACCTCTTCACCCATGATCTTCATTGGCCTAGTCTCACAGCATTTTTTTTTTTTTCTTCCCCACCAGAAGTCAACCTTTTGTCTTGCTTACATTCTCAAGTGAGGTGATTTCTTCCGGAGCACTCCACAAAGTTTCTTAACCAAAGCCAAAGTAACCAATGGTAACTTTGGCTAATATTCGCTTGCGAGGTAGATAAAGGGGCCTGCACTGAATGGACGTGGTCTCTATAAGTCCAGTGAGCAGTGACTGTCTATCCGGTTGTTCAGTCTGACGTCACTGGCCGTGTCTGGGCCTAAACTCCGCTGCAGGTCCATATATCAAACGATCACTGTGGCATTACTGAGAGTTGAAAAACTGTCTAAAGTCTTTCATCTTTAATAAAATGATCAGTCTTCTTCTCTACCAGGTGTAACAATTGAGTTTAACATCCAGGCATCCATGAAAATGGAATTTATGACATTTAACGGCGTTAGAAGTTAGCAGGAAGTTAGCTCGCTAGCTTCTATCTAAATACAATATAGCATGTCCTGACTGCGGGGTTATGGAAAAAAATTCAAACGTACAGCTCTGCTATAACTTCCAACATAAATGAAGACAGAAAACTAAACAGCAGTGACGTTTGTAGGGTTACTGAAGTTTGGCTAGCTGGTATATAATGATGTGCTACGTGACCGCTAGCGACACAGCTATGTTAGCATAACATAAACAAGCTTAACTTTTTTTCCACTCGATAAAAGTTAACGTGAGTGTTCTCGGTGGTCAGGAACAAATGTAATCGCATGGCAGGATGCTGTAAAAGGACTAAACTTCAGCCAGGAGAAAAAGTGAGATAATCCATCCACAATACGAGGTTAGTCATTCATATACTGCTGCATGGGCTGTGCTGTAGTTACATCGTAAGGTTTTAAAAACTGAGCTTAAATAAATGATTAGCAGTAATAAAAGCCGAGGGAGGTCAACAGTGATCACTGACTGTTTTAGGAGCTTTCTGAGATTAAATAGAAGAAAATACAAAACATTAAACATGTTAACAACACAAAAGCCATATTAAACGCAGACTACTTTAGGCCCGGAAGCAGGATTCGTCACGTCATCACTGAACAACCGGATAATTCTGCTGTTATGGTACCAGCCCTGAAGCATATAACCACAGAGCCCACCGCCCCTTACCGGAGACGTTATTGCAGTCCTGGGGGTGTAATGTCCGGCCCGGTAGCTCCACTGAGGTATCTAGGATTTTTGACGGGAGCCAGGATTCAATCAATAGACAACACTCCCGGACAAAGCAGTTGCAGTAGATTTCTGATTGTAGCAGCTGTTTTTTTGTTGTTTGTTTGTTTGTTTGTTTGTTTTCCCCAATGGATCTGGGATTGGTGAGGTTAATGGATAGAAGCGGTGGTTTATGTCATTGTTTTCGCAGCTGGACGAGCTAGCCAGCTCTGCATCCCCACTTTTGTTTCATATCTCTGCACCATGGGGAATACCAAGAGCCCCAGGTGGGATACTGTGAGACCTATCCAAAGTAAATTCTGAGTACAGGCTGAGGCCGATGTCTGTTAGTTCCTGATAACTGAAAGTGACCAGTGCGTTGCAGAAAGATGCAGTTAAAATGCATAAAAAACACATAAAGGTTCACAGTTGGGAGCGCTGTGCTGCTCCGTATGTCTATCTTTCTATATTGAATGCGCTAAAGCTCAGAATTCATAAAAACTCATAGAAGGCGCACATGGAGCATTCAGGATTTGAAGGCTGTTTGTGTGGAAGACTTGGCCAAAATCACACCTGAGCAATGCATGTGACTAGTTTTTCTATACAGGAGGCGTCTTGTAGCTGTCATCATCAACAAAGGCTTTTGTACGAAGTGTTAAATGCCATTCCATAAGTGTGTTCATTACTTCTTCCCTCTCATTATTATGCATTACTTAATTTATGGACATCTATGGTTTCATTTCTCTGCATGTGTGGATTTGATTGGTTGTTATTGATATCTGCTGAGAATTTCATGTCAATCATATCTTTAGAGATATATTTACTAATATAATTGGTGATGTTCTCAATAATTATTTTCCGTGTGTGTGTAAAGATTTTAAAAAATATAGTGAAGAGAGGCAGTTGCCTGCCTCTTTACAACATAGCAGCTTCTCTCAGATAGCCGAGTAAGAGCACCACCTGGATTGGCTACAAGAAAGCCTGTGAGTCAGTGACCCACACATGGATACTGGGATGCTTGGCACTGTATAAGGCTAATTTTGTGCTAATAACATTCATCTGGATCTCACACAACACTAAAGCCCCTTTTCCATTAGTACCTACTCGGATCGACGCAGTATGGTTTTCAGGGTTTCCTTTAAGTCATAGTACCTGGTTGCAGGTACTTTGTTTGTTTGTTTGTTTGTTTGTGTGTTTGTTTTTTTTAGTACTGACGTCACATTTTAGTACCTGCTCGGATTGAGCAGGTACTAAACATACCAAGGTGATGCTGAGTCCCTGCTGTTTCACTTAGACTACCTGTGGGGTGTCATGTTTGGCTGTACTGTATGCCATGTAGAAGAGTATAAACAGCAGTTCATGGTCAGTGGGGCAATTGTTTTCGGTTTCTTATTATAAAAGAGTTTTTAACCTCCTAAGACCTGAACTCTTTCATGGCATGCATTTTTAATTTCTCTTTGCTATTTGGGCTGACTGGGGCCTGATGATTGTAAAAACAAAGAATTCTGTGTTTTGTTTTGTTTTGTTTTTCTTACCTGATTTTTGTTTCTGAGAAAAATGACATCCACATATGAGGACATTCGCTATAAATTTCGATAGAACAGTGGCAGTATAATGTCCTCGTAAGTGGATATCAGGGTCTTGTAGAGAAAAATTTAGTATTTTGGTCTAGACAGCCCAAAATGTGATGTCCACATATGTGGACGCCAGGTCCTAGGAGGTTAATGTGAAGAAGTCCCAAAAGAAAATGAAACAACTGATTTATACTCTTGATATACAGAACACGCATGGTTATTAATAACACTATTAAAGTTAATACTAAGGATTGTTGTTGAAATTGTTTTTGTGATTGTATGCCTCTGTCTTCCAGACATTGGGATCACACTACAAACTCCTTTTCTTCAGAACACTGGTTAAGGTTTTCCCAAAGGAGCACAGGTAACAATAACTGGTTATATAATGTCATTGATTCTTACTTAAGTAATGCTGTTAACTTCAGGCATGACATGTTTTGTTTGTTGGTTTGTGTTTATTGTCTCCCAGTGCTTAATGAATTGACTTTCAGTTTTTGTTGAAGTAATTTTCTCATTTGCAAAATAATATTTTCGGAGTAATCGTTATTGCGATCCACAGACTATATAATGGAGATGCAAATAGCATAATGTGAATTTAGATGGTTTGTCTGTGTAGGTAGGTTCTGAGTCATCCTGGACAATCCCACACTGCTTCATAAATGTTGATGATGTCCAGGCTCTGGGGAAGCCAATCCATGACTGATTGCTAGTGTCATGGGTCCATTCTCTCTTAAGCCATCCAATTTTGAAAGCATTTTCTGCTCAAAAAACAAAAAAATGGTATCTGTAATTGGGATTGATGCATTAAAAATGTAAGGAATTTGCTGGTTAAAATATGAATAAACTTCAGTCCTGTTAAGCTCCGTATTTGAGCACACACTAGTCAAGAACTTTACATTGTGATAACTAGTGACAATTTCTGCATGATATATAGCTTTATTTTACTTAGACCAAGTAAACTCTAAAATACTTCTTAACATGCATTTCACGGCAGATTGTATTTTATGCCGATGATTAGTGAAAATTATCGTCAGTGAAAATAAGTGAAAATGCAGCAAATGTCCACAGAAATATAGGTTTAATGTCATTAATAAGCTTTGAGGCACATTGTGTGATAGTGATGTCACAGTATTAGATTTATTTATAGTTATTTGTATACCAGTACTTTAAAACAACTGATATTTGATAGACTAGAATAGCCTTTATTGTCATTGTACAGGGTACAACGAAATTGGAGTGCCACTCCCTTGGTGCAAAAATACAATAATAAATATAAATGTAGAATATAAAAGGTACATTAAAACAAACAATAGTAAGTACAATATATACAGGATAGCACAATATATACAGGATAGCAGCATTAATATAATGACAGTAAGAATAGCTGCATAATAATAATTGACGGTGACAGTATGGTGTAGCTAAGCAGTTTCAATTGTTTTTATGCTTATTTACTATGGTGATAGCTCTGGGAAAGAAGCTATCCCTGAATCTGTTCTGGTTTTATGTGACCTGTACCGTCGGCCTGATGGTAATAGTTCAAACACTTGATTGCTGGGGTGAGAATGGTCCTTGATGATATTGCCAGCTCTGCTGAGGTACCGAGAGTTTGCAATGACCTCCAGGCTGGGCAGAGAGCAGTCAGTGATCTTCTGGGCTGTGTTGATGACCCTCTGCAGTGCTTTCCTGTCTGCAACTGAGCACCCTGCATACCATGTTGTTATGCTGTACGTTAGGATGCTCTCTATGGTGGCTCTGTAGAATGTCACCAGCAGCCTCTCCTCCAGGTTGTTCCTCCTGAGCACTCTCAGAAAGTGGAGACGCTGCTGGCCTTTTTTACCACCGCCGTGGTATTTGCAGTCCAGGAGAGATCATCAGAGATCTGCACGCCCAGAAACCTCATGGAGTGCACCATCTCCACACAGCTCCCGTGAATGTACAGTGGGGCCGGGTCTGCTCTGCCCTTCCTGAAGTCGAAGATAAGTTCTTTAGTTTTCGTGGTGTTCAGTTGGAGGTTATTAACTGAACACCACTCAGTCAGTCTGTTGACCTCATCTCTGTAGTCCGACTCATCCCCCCTTGAGATGAGTCCAATTCTGAATGCCATTCTGAAATAAATATAACCAAACTAAGAGTATAAAATTCGAGGATATAACTGTGTGGGGAGAGGACTAAAAATAAAGAGTTTCAAATATTCATGATCCGGGGGTGCTGGGGCTCAAGACGCATCACAATATTAATCCTATATCACGATATAGCCCAAAATATTGCAATATTAGATTTTCCTCATATTGCCCAACACTATGGGCAACACTCTTTATCCTATCGAGGATATTCGAGTGATCAAGATTGAAAGGGTTTATTGTCATGTGTGCAAAGAAAAGCATTTCTCTGTACAATGAAATTCTTTCTCTGCTGTCCACACGCAGATTCCGGTTAATATGTACACATAGATTAAATACAAATACCAGGAATAAATAAGTGGAGACAAAAAAAAATTGAAGTGTTAAATAGATTTATGTGCAAAAGAGCTATGAGCTTAATATGCTGGTTATGTGAGATGACCTGATGTGCAAAAATTATTACTGTTAAAATAGGTCAGCTGTTAAAGACTCTGATAGCAGTGGGGAAGAAGGAGTTGTTGAGTCGGGATGTTCTAGATTTCACACTTCACCTGAGGGCAGAAGTGTGAACAGTCCGTGTTGAGGGTGTGTCGGGTTTTTGAGGATGGAGGCAGCTCTCCTCTGGACTCTGCGATGGTAGATGCTCTGCAGAGAGGGCAGCGGGGTCCTGATGATCTTCTCCGCAGTTGTTATTCAATTTTATTTATATAGCGCCAAATCACAACAACAGTTGCCTCAAGGCGCTTTATATTGTACAGTAGATCCTATAATAATAGATACAAAGAAAAACCCAACAATCATGTGACCCCCTATGAGCAAGCACTTTGGCGACAGTGGGAAGGAAAAACTCCCTTTTAACAGGAAGAAACCTCCGGCAGAACCAGGCTCAGGGAGGGACGACCATCTGCTGCGACCGGTTGGGGTGAGAGAAGGAAAACGCTCTCTGCTGGCGTTTGGTCCATGGCAGCAGTGCTGGCGTACCATGCAGTGATGCAGCTGGCCAGTGTGCTCTCCACAGTGCAGCTGTAGAACCTGCCGAGGATCTTGGCTGACATAGCAAATTTCTTCACCCTCCTCAGGAAATACAGCCACTGCTGGGCCTTCTTGACCAGCTGTGTGGTGTTCAGTGTCCAGGTGAGGTCCTCAGTGATGTAGACGCCTAGGTGTCTAAAGCTGCTCACCCTCTCCACTTCAAGGCCCCGGATAAACAGCGGCTGGTGAGGCCTCCTCTTCTTCCTCGTGTCCACTATCATCTCTTTTGTCTTATCAATGTTGGGGGTGAGGTTGTTGTCCTCACACCACGACACCAGACCGGCCACCTCTCTCCTATAAGCCACTTCGTCTCCTCCAGTGATGCGACCAATCACTGCAGTGTCATCCGCCAACTTCAGTATGGTGTTATTCCTATTGAAGGTGACACAGTCGTGTAGAGGATGGAACTGAGGACGCAACCCTGTGGAACTCCAGTGTTAGTAATAATGCTGGCTGAAGTCCTGTTGCCGATCCTGACGGACTGGGGCCTGCCAGTCAAAAAGTCCTGTAGCCAGTCACATAGGGTGGGGTGTAGGCTGAGTGTTGCCAGCTTTTGAGTGAGTTTCTGTGGGATGACAGTATTGAAGGCGGAGCTGTAATCAACAAAAAGTACCCTGATGTATGAGCCTTTGTTTTCCAGGTGGGAGAGGGAATAGTGAAGGGCAGCAGCGATGGTGTCTGATGTGGACCTATTGGGACAGTAGACATACTGCAGGGGATCCAGAGTGTCTGAGATGTTGCTCTGGATGTAGGCCAGCACCACTCTCTCGAAGCACTTTGTAATGATTGGACTGGTCTACAGTCATTTAGGCGGGTGGCTGGGCTTTTCTTGGGAGTTTGTCCAGCCAGTCTACTTGTGTTTTGTAGATTTGGAGAAGGCATTCAACTGCATCCCTCAGGTTATCCTGTGGGGAGTTTTATGGGAGTATGAGGTGTCTGGCTGATTGTTACAAGCCATTCAATCTCTGTACAACCACAGCTAGAGCTCAGTCCGCATTGACTGCAAAAAGTCTGACTCATTTCCAGTGGGTGCTGAACTCCTCCAGGGCTGCCCTTTGTCATTAGTTTGTTTATAAATTGTTTGGATAGAATATCTAGGCATAGCCAAGTGGTGGCAGGCTTCGGCCTTGGTAACCTCCGAAGCTCATCTCTACTTTTTGTGGATGATATGGTCGGGTACTGACCTCCAGATCACACTAGAGTGGTTTACATGTGAATGTGGGAGACCTCCAAGTGTGAGGCCATGGTCCTCACCAGGATTAGGGTGGAGTGCCCACTCCTGGTCAGGGAGAAGTTTCTGCCCCAAGTGGAGGAGAAGTATCTTGGGATCATGTTCACAGGTGAAGGAAGAGGGCAACAGGAGATTACGAATTGGGGCTGCAGCTGCAGTGATGTGGTCATGGCACCAGTCTGTCGTGGTGAAAAGAGAGCTAAGTGTGAAAGTGAAGCTGTGAATTTACTGGTTACAAGCAGCAGAAATGAGCTTTCTCTGAAGGTTGGCTGGGCTCTTTTGGTTGGCTGAGCTCCTCACGCTCTTAGAGAAAGGGTGAGGACCTCAGAGTAGAACCGGTACTCGTCTGGGTGAGATGTTCTGGGGGCCCTGGGGTTGACCCAGGACACAATGGAGAGATTAGACATATCTCGGCGGGCATGGAACACACAACACTTTGTGATGTGTCAGCCAGTCGTGCACCTCTCAATTTTTGTAACTTGGCATGTCACACCAGATCTGCTGCATGTGGATTGAAGACACATGTGTATGATGGTATTGATTTCATACCATGATTTAAATGATATTCCACCTCAGGACCTCAGAGACATACAGATATACAGGGGGAGACGTTGGAACACTTTGAAAACTGTGGAAAAAATCAAGTCAAAAATCAAGTCTTGGTTTACAGTTTTGACGACTTTTGGCTTCCTCCGCCATAACAGCAGGTATAAATACAAAGTTCAAAGTTTCTTTTAAACGTGGTTGTAGCCATTACCCAGTAAAGTACCCAGTCCCGGATAAGTGTGTGTGTGTGTTGGTGCATCTCTCTACTTGTATTAATCAAGAATATATTTGATGTCTTACAGAAACCTTCATACTTGCAACAATGGAAGAAGATGGATTACCATACGACTCTCCAAAAAACTGCAACAAATCTGTAATAGAGGATGAAAAGGAAAAAGTAAAAGACTTTCTGTATAAGCATTTCAGAGATGTAACAGATGGGTCGCTCTTCAGTAATGCGGAAGAATCTGCCATTAAGGATAATGGGACTTCCACTAGAAAAGATAAAAACTCTCTTAACAAAGCCCATTGTAAAAATCAACAGGGGGCTGTATTCTCTGGCAAAATTTTGAGTTTTGGATGCTCAGTTTGTAAAGATAACTGTACTTTTAGCCCCAATGACCTTCTTAAACATTTTAGAGCAGTTCACAGAGGAACCCTTCCTACATACCCTTGTGATTTATGTGATTTCATCACAAATGAGTTCCCTGCTCTTCAGCGCCATCGGATTGAGCACAGAAATACTCTGGTTGCATGTGAACTTTGTAATGATGATGTACAGTACTCTCTTCTTTTGCTTACCAGACACTACATCATGTGCCACAGTGTAAATGGACAGTTCAGCTGTGACTGGTGTGAGTTTACAACTGTGGATGCAGGGACATTTGTCCAGCATATCCATCATCATAATGAAAGTCATTGGAAGTGTTTGAAATGCAAACATATTAGCTTGAACGAAGAGGATCACCAGAAGCACATGAAAGCTCACACGGGTACATTTCCATTCACATGTCAAGTCTGTGGATATGGTGCAGCACGAAGTGAGTACCTTAAAAAACACATGGCAGCTGTTCACAAAGAGGTGACAGAAAGAAAAAATGCATGGAAGGCTATAGAAGACAATGGCTCACCAGCAAATTCATCTGTGAACTTGAAATTGATGGTTAAAAAGAATAGTGAGTCACAGGAGGCTCAAAGGATATCAAAACAATATCAAAGTGGCAAACTAGTTAAGCCAGACAAATCCTTAGAGGACACCCAGCACTTTGTTGATGGGACTGTAGCAAAAAAGGACAAAACTTTGTGCAAAGTTTCCCATAATACAGAACAGTCAACACCAATCATGTTGGAGGAATGTGATAATTGTCCAGCTTCTGATAGTGGAAGTCACAACAATGCTAATGGACTGACTGTTCTAATGGTTAAGAACAAAATCTCCCTCCCCCCTAACTGCACAACCAAAGTTATGGGATTCAAGATGGTCGACGGAAAAAAACATTTAGTTCTCAAAGTAATCCCAACAACAAAGCAAGATCAGAACCATTCCATTGCGGAAGGGGGCTTCTCCTCACTAAATTCTGTGTTTGATAAAAGTAAAATCTCTGAGACTGAGCTTTGCTCTGATAGCAGGAGCTCGACATCACAGTGCTTAGCTGTTTCACCAAGAAGTGGATCTTGCATACAGATAGATCAAGAGGATATTTTGGCAGTTAAAGTAAAAATTGAGGAGGAGGAAACATCAGTTGGGGCCCTTAGTTCCACTCCACATATCGAAAGTGTTGGAGAACAAACAAATGCTATATTAGATACGTCATTAAATTATGCAGATGTCTCATGTCCCACAAGAAATGAGTTGGATCAGGCGCATCATCCAAATGAAACAAACTCTATGGAGGAAATGAACTTGAAAAGTAAGTCAGTTACCCAAACTTCCAGTCCTTGTAGAAACTGCCATAGTGTTTCCAACCACCCTGCAACAGTATGTTCTGTTAAGGTCAGTGGTTTATCATCACCTTCAAAGTTTGCTCAAGATACACTGCTTCCCAAACCCATCTTTAGAAAAATCGACGAGGAGTCTAAAGCTGTAAATGAGCTATCCATACCTGACGGCATTTGCCACCTAACTGATGAGCACAAAGGGAATTCTGCTTTTAACACTATGGAAAATGGACATCAGTCTTCCCACGTTTCTTCAGATAAAAATGACAGGTTTAGAACTGAGATGGTACATAAAAACAGACCGCAAAATGCAAAACATACATCATGTTGCCCGTCACAGCTGTCTCCACCAAATTCAGTTAGCTGCAGAGAAAATGCCATTGGCTCGGAGAAATGTAATCAGGACTCACCAAACCAAGAAGTATTTACTTTTCACAATTATTCGAAGGATGCTTTCAACATTTCATCAAACGTCACCCCAAACTTGGAGAATAATTCTGATGATAACTCGGCAAATAAAAGACATACCTCTAAATCATCACACTTCAACTTGACGTCAGCAGGATCACCAGAACATTGCACAGGAAGTGCACATGGTGACACTGAAGTTGATGAGTGTATATCTAATGTTGATGGTGCTCTGACAGAAGAAAATCCCGATGTAGTGCTCCAAGACTTCAATATTGTCAAAATTGAGGAAGAGACCATTCCGATATCTAAAAGACAGCCTACGAGTAGTTTAACATCCCTCGGCAATTTTGTGGAAGAACATTCTAATGCAATCATCACCCAACAGCTTAACAAGGAAAAAACAGGTTCTTCAAGTGCAAACGATGATTCTTTAAAACCAACAAAAAGAACTGTGCGAATTCTTCAGCTACCAGAGGCTAATCAGCCAGTACTCCTGACAAGGGGTAGTGAGAACCAATTTGCAATGCCAGTGCAGGTCAAGGCTACCCCAGGCTTTAAACTCATAACAAATTCTGCAAAGCCTCAAATCAATGTGTCTTACATTGAAAGTTCAAGTAAAACAACAGGTCTAAATCCAGACAGCAAAAGGATAGGTGTACAAGCAATAAAACCTGGAACTGTTGAAAAAGGGACAGCTCTTCTTTCTGGTGTTCAACCAGGTTTTGGTACCGGTTTAAATCACTACCTTATTAACAGTGCAGGTTTAAAATGCCCTGTACTCTTTTCAAGCACATCACAAAATGCAACTTCAGACAAAACTGCAAAGTCACAGTCAACGTGCTACTTGGTACAAAGGTCTGTTCCTTTTGTCCAGGCCCCTAATACTCCTGCCCTCAGACTGGCAAGTGCCCAGCTTCCACTCAACTCACGGCCAGTGCTAGCGATGCCAGTGAGTTGTGCAGACAAACCCAGCGCACTGCAGACTGGTCGGCAAGCCTTCTTGCTGCGGTACATTTCTCAACCCAAATCAAGCCTACTCTTGAACAACCAAGAACCAAACAATGGAACTCATTGCAGCCAGACGAGTGAGGGCTCTGGAAACAAAGTTATATTTAAAATTGTCACACCCACTGGTAGCCTTCTTACAAATGGCACTCCCACCTCAAATAATCAACCTTTGTTTTTGGCCACCAGACCTCAGACTCAGTGTTTCCTGGTGTCAACAAACAAAAGTAATGCAGCTGCTTCCACTGGAATAAAAAAGTTGATCACCATTCAGAATACCAAACAAAAAGATGTCACTGATTCCTGCAGTGCACCTTCTCAGACAACTGTAAAGGCACAACAACTGTGTGACTCAGAGAAACCTGTCCTAGCCCCGAGGCCAATTCGGCCTCCAAGCCAAAGGAAAAGGCGCAGGAAAGCATTGTTTGATGAACTTCCAGGAGCAGTGCACAAGGCAAGAAGATTCCTGAGTAAACCACCAACTGAGAAAGATACTGTGTTATGGAAACCTGTAGCCAAAGAGGTAGAACGGACACTTAGACTTGCCCCATTGAATTCTCTACAGCAGATCAAATGCCCTAGTAGAAACCAGCCTGTAGTGGTGCTCAATCATCCAGATGCTGACATTCCTGAAGTAGCCAACATCATGAAGGTAGTAAATAGGTACAAAGGTGCTGTCACTAAGGTGTCTCTGTCTCAAAAAACAGTCCAAGCACTCTTAGAGCTTGGCACCCAAGGGAAGAATTCCTCAACCAAAGACGCATCTCATTTCGACAATCCAAAATCTCGACCGGTGCAGAGTTCTGTCCGGGAGCGATTCCTCCTTAAACTGAAACTCAAAAAAAAAAGCAAAAAGAAGTATGAGGTTGTAAAGACTTTATCAGGTTGTAGAGAAGAGCAAGTAATGTTTGACTGCTGGTTTTGTGGTCGGCTCTTCAGCAGTCAAGAAGATTGGATTGGCCACGGTCAGAGGCATCTCATGGAGGCAACTAGAGACTGGAATAAACTGTTCTGAAATTTTTCTACTATGTTAAGATGGGTGGACATATTCTCCTGAGTGGAACTGTTGTTCTGCTGCTGGTTGTATATTGTATATTTGCGCATTAACAGCCTTCCACTATTAGTTTGTTCTCTGTATGTTCTCTGTAAATTTAAATATATATTCTTAAGTGAGTCATAGTTTGTCTTTTAATAGGTGCATATTCTGGTAAATGATGCACTGCATGCATGATTTGTCATACATGCAGATGTCAAATTGAACTGTGAAAATGGTACACTGTAATTAGGGTTGTATTAAGAGCACTGGCTGAACAAAAGAAACATAAGCAAAGGTTGTATGTCGAGTTGGATTGAATTCCTCAGGTAATTTTAGAATTCATTTTGTTTATCATGTGTCATTTTTGTAAATCATAGTTCTAGTTTAAGGGACTTTTGTATTTTTTATTATTCTGTACTCAAGGACATGAAGCTGTTATTTGTATAGTTAACAATAAACCTTATAAACGAGTTACATTATTTTATGTTTGTGAAGGAAGGGGGAAAAGCAGTTCTTTGTCTGAATGATTTTTTTTTCCCCACATATAGTTATAACTGAAAAGTGTATCATTCTATACTATGTTTACAGTTTACTTATCAGGATTTCCCTGTACCATACTTGCATCATAACATGAGCTGCACCTTTTCATAGTTACCTGTCTAAAACACCCAACAGAATAAATTGTTGTGAGTCATTGTTTGAGTCTAAATTTAATGACAAATCATTAGGATGATTTTTCTTTCAGCCTATGCATTTATTTCTTCGGTCTTTCAAAGAAGCTTTTGGTGCACTATGTTGCTACCAAGAGAGCTGAAAATGTCAGTCAAGTGTTGCATGGCTTGACAGTCAAGTTTGACATCCACTTCCACGAATTCCAAAATGACTGGCTTCTTTAAATAATCTGTGAGTTCATTAGTGACTGAGGTAATGGGTCCAAGATGCAGACCAAAACCTGTTTTATTCATGTTTTTGTTCGGCCTGTTTGTGTTGTTTCAGGAGGGGTTGTTTTGGGGGGTTTTTTAAGGTCTAGTTCAGTAATCTTTCCACATAAAATTTAAGGAATATACAAATAGTTTTTTATATGAATAGTTTACGTATTACTTTAAAGTGGCAAATCGGAATACAATAAGCTTCAAATAGTAATGGAATAAAACTGATCCTTCTTACCTGTCACTTATCCTTATTTTATTTGTTTTTTCTTTCCTCATTCATGATAAGCTTCTTTAAGTTAAAAACACCCTGGGCTGATATCACATGAAAAGCATTTCGTGAAAGAAAAGGCTGTACAAATGTATGCCTAAAACCTACTTTTACTGGCAGTAACAGACTAAAATAGATAAAAATAGAAAATGACAACAGGGTCATTCAATATCAAATCAACATGGGCCTTCTGTTTGACCATCTCTGATTTGCATAAAAATTTTGTCTAAAGTTGTCTAAAGCTTCAGATATCAAGTTTTCAAGAAATGTTTTTCAACCCACTTTAATTTTTTCGGCAAATGGAATACATTTCTGAGGATTCGAGGATGGTACTGATAACTAAGAAAATTTTTGTTAAATATGTGTATATTTTTCATTTTCAACATCTGGATTACAATTTTAAATCATTTTTTAAAAAGTGTTTTCTAAACTATCTTCGAAAATTTGAACATACATGATTGCTTGTGAATTTTAGCTTCATATATCAAATACTTTAAGATTTTTTTTCCAACAAAGGTCCACCCACCTATTATCAGGTCCTTTGCAGACTGTCCAATCTGAATATAACAAAATTCTGGATTGTCCACATGGTACATAAAAAAGATACAAGGTGCTAACCCTAAAACACTCATCCTAACCCTTATGGCACCACTGATTAAAAAATTAATTTATTAATTAAAAAAGCCTCTGCACATTTATACCTCCATACATCTGATAACACATAAAGTTATCTCTAAGATAGGGCATTGCTACTGTTTGCTGGGTGCTTCCTGACCTTACCTGCTGGCATTGCAAGTCCACATATGATATGATGTGTGCTCACCTCTTATAACAACTTTATGATTACAGAAACCAGAACTCTACATTGAACCTCAAACATGCCCAAAGATGAAAGTCCTTTATATGTCTAACAGTATGTTGATGCCTGTGTCAATCCTGTGTGTTCTATGCTGATATGAGGTGATGTGTGTCAGTGTGTATAGGTGGGCGTGCATATCTCCGTCTGTGTGCTCATGCCTATATGAGGTTATATTTGTGTCTAGGTGTGTATGTGTATGCTTGTTTATCTAGAATAAAAGGTGAAAGAAAAATCATCCCAACAGTCCCCCCTTTTTTGTGTTTTTCACTATTTTGTCGTAGTCCTTTCACCTTACCAAGTAACTATTAACCCTAAATTCCTCTACTACATATGCAATGACCTAAAATATGCCCATTCAAAAGTACACAGATACCTTAAATGAATTAATATCAAATAGGTACAAAATAAAGATTACATGATGACAAACTCCTCCAGGCTAATTAGCTCTATTTATGCTACCTGTGGTGGTTTAATTACATTAATCAAGCATGTAAATTATGTTTAACTATCAGAACAACTGTCATACTGCCCGCACCTATCAAATACCATGCATTTTGTTTGTATGTCTGTAAGGGTTTTCACTGAATGCTTCCTAATAAATCCCCTGGTCTCATGCACTTTTCTGATGAGATTTTGAACAAAGGTCATGTTTGTGACCACAGTAACTGGCTTCAGTATGATCGCCCTTAAGATGGGCAACAACTCAAAATTAATTGAGTTGATACTGCGATCATCACCAAAACCACGGAGCTGATTTACACCATGGCAGCAGTGATCACTTAGATGCTTGGCTACAAGATGAACAGCCACAAGGAGCAGTACCCTCCATGAAAAAGGAGACTAGAGGCCAAGAATAAGGCAGCACTAAGGGGAAGTGAAGAAAGGAGCAGGGGCGTATTCGCATTCTAGACAGCATCTAGGATGTGGGGTGGCTCATTTCTAGACCATTTGATTTCAACATTTCTTGATATCTATATATTGCAGCTTGCTGGCTGCTGACAGGAATGTTTTGAAGCAAACTGACTGATGATCAGTCTCCTTCTCAACTATCAGAATTGACTATGCTGCTTGAGGTCACCGACAGGCAAACAGGTGACCTAAAGCAGCATTGGGTTTGAGTGTGCCTCAGTGTTAGCATTTCCTGTTTTATCATTCCCCTTCAATTCCTTGAGCAGAGAATATTTTTGCCGTCTTTGACAAGGAGCCACAGAGTGCCCCACCACTGTTTTGCAGCCTACTGATAAATGACAATATAAAACAAGGGTAAACTTTGCAGAAATGTGGGAGCGTGCAAGTGTTGTTTCTTAAAATGTTAAAATGTTGGAAACGTGTGTGTGTGTATAAGACCAAAAACACATAAAGTAAGTAAACATATACAGAAATACACACAAAAAAACAGGTCATGTAGACCCTCTACATGACCTGGGCACTGAGGGCACAGTGATCTTGATTGCAGTGGTCAGTAGGCACTAATTTCATTCCTGCTGCTCTCTAGTCTTGAAAATGACCTTCTCTGGACTAGGTTTGGTCTTCAAACAAGTTACCTTTGTGAAGTACCACAGTAAGAAGTGAATCCTCCTGGCACTTTGTGCTGGGGGACCCGATCCTTGGGACGGACTAATTTTTGGTGCAGCATGTTTTGGGGTTTGAAAACCACAGAGATGTGGGCGTTTAGAGAAAATGTGTCTCAGCTGTTCCAATACTCCTGACACATAAGGGATCACTAAAGGTTGTACAGAAGTTGTCCTTCTTCTTTCCTGGATCGCCTGGAGCATTCTTTCGGTGCCTTCCCAGCTTTGACGAATGTCCAGCTGGGATAACCACATTTATTCAGGGCCTTTTTGATATGATCTTATTCTGCTTCCCTGGCCGCTGTGTCTGTGGGGATGGTGTTTACTCTGTGTTGTAGCGTCCTGATGACACCCAGTTTGTGATGACAGTCAAACCTTAAATACTCATCCGTATGTGTTTGTTTACAGTACACATCATCTTTAAATGTCTCACATTACTGATGGAAATCTGACAGTCTCAGACTAACCTGTCATTTTACATTTCCTCCCTGGTGAAGTTGATGTATTGGTCTGCCGCGTTAATGTGATTATTGAATTATGGTACGTCCTGAGATTTGATTTTCATCCAGGTATGTCATCCACAGGCCTGAAATAATGACTTGGTGGTTTTCCAGGGTAGGATAACAGAGCCCACTTTTCCACTTCTTCCATGTACAAGTTGGCCACAATGGGTGAAACTGGGGAACCTATTGTACACCCATATTTCTGCCTGTAGTACTGACCCTTGTACATGAAGTATGTGGAATGACAACAGTTCACGAGAGAAAACACACTTGGTCAGTACTGAGAGTGGTCCTGTTGCTGAGGTCTGGGTAATTCTGTAATCTCTTACAAACTATCCCAAAAAGTTGATTCTGTTCATCAGGACAAAACGTTTCTTCCACTGAAAACGCTACGTCCAGATGAACAGAATCAACTTTTTGGAATTTAGTTACCTGGATGATTGGGCATGAATCAAGACACTCTTACGAACTACATCCACTACTTCAGTGACTGGAACACAAGTCAAGAGAGATGTAACCTCATACAAGACCATTGTTTCATCTGTCTACATAATAACATTTCTCACCTTCTCAACAAAATCCAAGGTGTTGTGGATGTGGTGTTTAGACCTGCCTACTAACAGATTGAGGATCAAAGCCCGACATTTTGAAATGTTATAGGTGACTGAGGTGATCATAGAGACAATTGGTCGTAAAGGTGGTCTTTAATCAGTGGTTGTTGATCAAGAAACTGACCTCACAGCCCATTGTTAATCAGTGGTTAGTTTCAGTCATTATGTAAATGTACTGTCTAAAGGTTGGGGAAACCTGTGGTCAGCTGAGACTGAGGAAGTCCCTTGGATGAGTCACGAAAGATTTCTCCCACTGAAAACGGCCTGAAATAATGAACAGAATCAACTATTTGGGATTTCCTTACCTGGATGATTAAGCATGCATCAAGACAAGAAGTCTAAAACAGCATCTAACTGTAACCAGCTACTGCAGTCCTTCAGCTGTTAAGATGATGGTGATGTTCCCTGTGATTTACTGTGTTTAATGAACAAAATTTTCCCCAATTTAGAGAAATTATTAAATTCTGCACAGACACTGCAGATTGTATTTTATTGCCTTTATATTGCATTTACCTGTAGGGGAAGGATTTGGTTGACAGTGACAGTGGTTATACATATATTCACGTAGGTCCTGCATTTGACAAGTGTCTTTGCCACTACCATTTTGATCAGGCTTCTGACTGTTTCCTATATAACATACAGACTTTATTTCGACTTTGTTTATGTATATATATTAGTGCTGTCAAAATTAACGCGTTAATTGTTGAGATCAATGCGAAATGTTTAATGCGTGAAAAAAAAATTTATGCTGATTTTTTTTTTTTTTTTTTAAATTTCCTGTAATCTAAGAACTCATGAGCACCTCTGGAGGAGGGGGCAACAGTGTGCTATGCTGGCGTTTGGCCTGACAGAAATGATTAGAAGAAGAAGAAGTGACACCATGTTAGTATCTAGTTAACACTAGCTAACACACACAAGCATGGACGAGGGCGAACTTTTGGGTGGAAAGTTTCTCTTTAAGAAGTTGTCTGATGGCTTGTTGGACAAAACAAGAGTAAGATGCACAATTTGCAAAGCTGAATTCAGGTACCACAGAAGCACTTCATCACTGGCGTATCACCTGAGAGCAAAACACCCAACTGAATCCGGCTCTACGGGGCCTCGCCAGTCTACGCTTCAGGAGTATGGTGCTCGTGGACGAATAACAAAAAATGTGACAGAAAAATTTGAAAAATTAACCAATTCCTTGGTTGTTTGGATAGCTGCCGACCAATTAGCATAGTAGAAGATGATGGACTGAGAGAAGTCATTCGCGCTGCATCAGGAGATGTGTGTTACAATCTGCCCTCGAGAGGAACCATTGTGTCGAGACTGCACACTTTGTATGAGGACCAGAGGGCTCAGCAGTGCAGCAAGCTTGTGCAAGTAAGGAACGTCGCTCTCACCGGAGACCACTGGAGACCGACAGTGCTCTTAACATGGTTGCAGCCGCCAGACTACCTTTATTTGAACACATGCCCTGCATGGCCCACATTCTGCAAAGAACAGTCACAGTTTCTCTTAATGACAGCGCATTTGAAAGGGCTCTGGCCAAATGTCGCAAGATTGTTGGACATTTTAAGCAACCGCTCAGGAATTAAAGGCACATGGACATCAGACATAACCGCTTGTTCAGGATGTTCCAACAAGATGGAACTCCACCCTAGAGATGATCAAGCAGATCCAGAGAAACAAATCTGGGCTGACCACCATCCTGACTCAGCAAAACAGCAAGGTGACCATGTTGACTGATCAGGAGCTTCACAGACTGCAAAAGCTGGAGGAACTACTTGAACCTTGCAGGCAAATCATTTTGTTTCTCATGATTGTGTGTCCTATCTTTGTGTTCTAGCTTTGTCTTCAAAGCTGTTCTCCACCTCCACCTCTCTGTGTATTTTCATATGTGGTATTTATGTTTGTCTCTGTGTGATTAATAGAAAAATACAGACTTGATCTTTCTATTGCAGATATGTGACCAAACTGCTGGGGGGAGAGCTGTATGTCTCCTGTTCCATGGTGTTGCCAACCTTGTTTCATTTGTTCAGGATTATGGAGCCCTCAGATGATGACCCAGTCTACGTTTTGAGGTTTAAGAAGGTTTTTACCACAGACCTAGCTCAGCGGAGGGACAGCAGCAATCTCACATGGCTGAAGATTGCTACTGCCCTTGATCCCAGGTTTAAAGACCTTAAGTGCCCTTTCCAAAGATGAAAGAAGAGAGGTGTGGGCTTCAGTACATGACTTTCTGATGGCAGAGACGCATACACATCAACCATCTGCTCAGACAACAGAGGAACCATCACCAAAGAAGAGCAAGATGTCCATCTGCTTGCTGGGTTCTTCTGATTCAGATACAGAGGAAGAGGACGATGCTATAGACCGCTGTCTGAATCTGTACAAAACAGAGCCCAAAATTGACATAGGAGAGTGTCCACTACAGTGGTGGTTAAAGAGAGAAGGAGCACATGCCAGGCTGGCACCAATTGCACGCAAGTACCTGTCAACACCTGCAACCACAGTGCCTTGTGAGAGATTATTCTCACTCTCAGGTCACATCATTCAAAAGAAGCGTGCTTCTTTGTCATCAGACAATGTAAACAGAATAGTCTGCCTCAGTAACTGGCTGAGTGCAAAGAAGGACTAAGCCAGATTGCTCCTTTGAAGTGAAAAATGTTCAACATTCTGGGTTTTCAGCTGTGTCTTTTTGTGTTTTAAATACTGAGTTTTGTGCACTCTTTATTGTTATGGTATTCACTTTAACCTGTAGGCCTGGGTTCAGTCACTGTTGATGGCCTTAAAGGTTTTTTTGTAAGTTTTCACTGTGTTAAAGATTGATGAAAACTATTAAAATTCTCTTTGAATTTCAGCATACATTCTTTGTGTTTATTCTGCATTTACTTTATTGTATTGCATAAATGTCTGTTACAATCTTAAAATATAAAGTTGAAAAAAGGCTTAATTCATCCATCTTCCTCGCCCCTGGCTGCTGGCTTGTTTTTTGTGGGAAAAAAGGACAGGACGCTCAGGCCCTATATTTGATTTCAGGGGTTTAATGAAATAGCTGTTAAAAACAAATATGCTCTACATCTAATTTCTTCCACTTTTGTTTTCACAAAACTGGACCTCCGAAACACCTATTACCTGGTGCAAATACAACAAAGACAGACCATTGCAAAACTAAGGCAATAGTAGTATTGCCGACTCCCTCCACATGTAAGCAACTTCAAAGATTTCTAGGCTTTGCTAACTTCTATTGCCACTTCATTAGAAACTACAACCAAATAACACTCACTTATCCCATTTCAGTGTTGGGAAGGTTACTTTTAAAATGTATTCCATTACAGATTACAGAATACATGCCCCAAAATGTATTCTGTAATGTATTCCGTTACGTTACTCAATGAGAGTAACGTATTCTGAATACTTTGGATTACTTAATATATTATCATGCTTTTTACAACTACGTGAATGTACTATTGCTGTGTGATTTATTACTATTACTGAAGGTCCGCAGCTCCGAACCGTAGTAAAGGGACCTCTGACTAATACGACGGGTTCCGTGTCGGGCTCTTGGCGAAAACTAGCTTTACTTTGTTGTCTGGGTCAACTTTGCTTGCGAGAGACAGAGAGACCCCTTGAAACACTGCTCCAATGGAACTTATTATTTTCGGAGGAAAACACGAACACAGTGTACAGTCGAGTCTTAATAGCATACTTACAACTGGGCTCGTCAGGCACTCTTCTTGGCTGAAGTGGTTATTATTATATTTACATGCCCCCCCCCCCCCCCCCTTTTTGAGACACTCCCATGTGTCAATTCACCAAAACTAGAAATCAATTTAGTTATCATCTTAAACTCGTTGAACTCTTGGCTCTGCCCTGAGCCTGCATCTGCAGAACTGCCTAGAAACAAAACCTGTATGTTAATATGAAATTCACATTTGTAACTCTGTTTTTTTTTCCCCCACTGTCTTTCCACAGCAGGGGAATTTATGTCTTGAATCAGCTATGAATTCAGCTCACCTGATTTATCACTGAGCCCAGCCGTCACTGGCATCTGATAGTGTGGCACTGCATATTCTTTCCTTAGTGTCGCTGTTTTCAATCTGTCAATTAGAGTCCTTTAACATGAATTAGACCGCGTCCACAACAAGTCAATAACTGTGAATATGGCCAATTATCAATCAGTTACCAATCAATGATAAAATAATAGCTTTTATTTTCTGCATGCTTCAGTCAACCACTCACCCAGAGGATCTTCAATCTCAGAAAATTCCTTCTCCTCATTTATTAATGTCTGTCGTCCTTCCATGCCCTGGTAACTGGCCCATCTGGAGCTGTATCATTTTGAAATGTACATACAACAAGCCAAACCACACCTTGGTCACACCAACCCTTTTTCCACCCGGAGGATGTCTGACGCCATCCTAGTCTGGACTGTCAAAGGTGACTTCAACGCCAACTGTTCTGACAGTCCCGTTTGTGACAGTCAGGTTAGCCAATCTTTGCACATTGTAAGGAACATAATCAACCTGGTCTTGGGTATTATTTTAAAATATTATATATTATAGATTATAGAATTTATGGTGTTATCACCCCCATCAGGGCTTACCTTTCCCACTTTTGGTGATATTACCCTCCTTTTGCATGGAAACAGGTGGCGTGGTCAAGTGGCTGCTATAGGAAACAAAAGCTCAGGACAGAACAGTTATCAGTCATGTGCTTCATACAAAATTTAAATATATTTTAATTTCATGTTGATCCTCTGAGTGCAATGGTACATTTTAATTTGAAATTATCAAAGTTCAACACAATTTCTTTATTTTGCTTTTGTTCTTTTGCAGTACCACATCCTAGCACATGCCCCTGTCAGTTGTATTATACTTTTAATGATTGACTATTTTAAGGGGAAAAAACCTCAGTCACGTGGACCAGGGTTTATCATGGTTTATCATTACACAACTCTATTTTGGACGTGACAAATCATACCATACCCTTTGTTTTTGTTATTGTTTTGGTTTTGGCGATTTTCCTATAAAATATTTAATTGGCCTTTTACAATGGCCTGCCATGCTGAATGGTAAGATGTTTCAGTGATTAACCATGACAGAACTTGTTCTCCACTTCTTTCAATTCAATTCAATTCAATTCAATTTTATTTATATAGCGCCAAATCACAACAAAAGTCGCCTCAAGGCGCTTTATATTGTACAGTAGATAGCACAATAATAAATACAGAGAAAAACCCAACAATCATATGACCCCCTATGAGCAAGCACTTTGGCGACAGTGGGAAGGAAAAACTCCCTTTTAACAGGAAGAAACCTCCGGCAGAACCAGGCTCAGGGAGGGGCGGCCATCTGCTGCGACCGGTTGGGGTGAAAGAAGGAAAACAGGATGAAAGACATGCTGTGGAAGAGAGACAGAGATTAATAACAGATATGATTCGATGCAGAGAGGTCTATTAGCACATAGTGAGTGAGAAAGGTGACTGGAAGGAAAAACTCAATGCATCATGGGAATCCCGGCAGCCTCGTCTATTGCAGCATAACTAAGGGAGGATTCAGGGTCACCTGGTCCAGCCTAACTATATGCTTTAGCAAAAGGAAAGTTTTAAGCCTAATCTTGAAAGTAGAGATAGTGTCTGTCTCCCGAATCCAAACTGGAAGTTGGTTCCACAGAAGAGGGGCCTGAAAACTGAAGGCTCTGCCTCCCATTCTACTTTTAAATACTCTAGGAACAACAAGTAGGCCTGCAGTGCAAGAGCGAAGTGCTCTAATAGGGTGATATGGTACTACAAGGTCATTAAGATAAGATGGGGCCTGATTATTTAAGACCTTGTATGTGAGGAGCAGGATTTTGAATTCAATTCTGGATTTAACAGGAAGCCAATGAAGGAAGCCAAAACAGGAGAAATCTGCTTCTCTTTCTAGTCCCTGTCAGGACTCTTGCTGCAGCATTTTGGATCAGCTGAAGGCTTTTCAGCGAGTTTTAGGACATCCTGATAATAAAGAATTACAGTAGTCCAGCCTGGAAGTAATAAATGCATGAACTAGTTTTTCAGCATCACTCTGAGACAGGATATTTCTAATTTTAGAGATGTTGCGCAAATGGAAGAAAGCAGTCTTACATATTTGTTTAATATGTGCGTTGAAGGACATGTCCTGGTCAAAAATGACTCAAGGTTCCTCACAGCATTACTGGAGGCCAAGGTAATGCCATCCAGAGTAAGAATCTGGTTAGATACCATATTTCTAAGATTTTCAGGGCCGAGTACAATAACCTCAGTTTTATCTGAATTAAGAAGCAGAAAGTTAGCGGCCATCCAGGTCTTTATGTCTTTAAGACATTCCTGCAGTTTAACTAATTGGTCTGTGATACCTGGCTTCATGGATAGATAGAGCTGCGTGTCATCTGCATAGCAGTGAAAATTTATGCTATGTCTTCTAATGATGCTGCCTAAGGAAGCATGTATAATGTAAATAGAATTGGTCCTAGCACTGAACCCTGTGGAACTCCATAATTGACCTTAGTGTGTGAAGAGGACTCTCCATTTACATGTACAAATTGGAGTCTATTAGATAGATATGATACAAACCACTGCAGTGCAGTACCTGTAATACCTACAGCATGTTCTAATCGCTCTAATAGGATATTATGGTCGACAGTATCAAACGCAGCACTGAGGTCTAGCAGGACAAGCACAGAGATGAGTCCACTGTCAGAGGCCATAAGAAGATCATTTGTAACCTTCACTAAAGCTGTTTCTGTGCTGTGCTGAGCTCTGAAACCTGACTGAAACTCTTCAAATAAGTCATTCCTCTGCAGATGATCAGTTAGCTGTTTGACAACTACTCTTTCAAGGATGTTTGATATGAAAGGAAGGTTGGAGATTGGCCTATAATTAGCTAAGACAGCTGGGTCTAGAGATGGCTTTTTAAGTAAAGGTTTAACTACAGCCACCTTGAAGGCCTGTGGTACATAGCCGATTATTAGAGATAGGTTGATCATATTTAAGATTGAAGCATTAATTAATGGCAGGACTTCTTTGAGCAGTTTTGTAGGAATGGGGTCTAAAAGACACGTTGATGGTTTGGAGGAATTAATTATTGAAGTTAACTCAGAAAGATCAATTGGAGAAAAGAGTCTAACTTAACATTGATGGTACTAAAAGTAGCTGTAGATAATATTACATTTGTGGGATGATTATTGGTAATTTTTTCTCTAATGATAAAAATTTTATTTGTGAAGAAGTTCATGAAGTCATTACTAGTTAACGTTAAAGTGATGGTTGGCTCAGTAGAGCTCTGACTTTTTGTCAGCCTGGCTACAGTGCTGAAGAGAAACCTGGGGTTGTTCTTATTTTCTTCAATCAGTGACGAATAGTAAGATGTTCTGGCTTTGCCGAGGGCTTTCTTATAAAGCAGCAAACTATTTCTCCAGGCTAAATGATGATCCTCTAAATTTGTGACACGCCATTTCCTCTCCAGCTTACGAGTTATCTGCTTTAGGCTACGTGTTTGAGAATTATACCACGGAGTCAGGGACTTTGGATTTGAGGCCTTATTTTTCACAGGCGCTACAGTATCCAGAGTCGTACGTAGTGAGGAGGTAAAATTATTAACAAGATAATCGACCTCTGTTGGAGTAGTGTTCAGATAGCTGCTCTGCTCTGTGTTGGTACAGGGCATTGAAGATGATAACAGTGGGTGGATTATATTCTTAAACTTAGTTACAGCACTTTCGGAAAGACATCTACTTTGATAAAGTCTACTCTCCACTGCTGTGTAATCAATTATTGTAAATGTAAATGTTATCAGGAAATGATCAGACAGCAGAGGGTTTTCAGGAAACACTGTTAAATGTTCAGTTTCTATGCCATACGTTAAAACAAGATCTAGAGTGTGATTAAAGTGGTGGGTGGGTTCTTTGACAGTTTGAGAGAAGCCAATTGAGTCTAATAACAGATTAAATGCGATGTTGAGGCTGTCATTTTTAGCATCTACATGGATGTTAAAATCACCCACAATAATTATTTTATCTGAGCTGAGCACTAAATCAGATAAAAAGTCTGAGAAATCAGAGAGAAACTCTGTGTAAGGCCCAGGTGGACGATAGATGATAACAAGTAAGACTGGTTTCTGAGTTTTACAGCTGGGGTGGACGAGGCTAAGCATCAGGCTTTCAAATGAATTAAAAGTCTGTCTTGGTCTTTCGTTAATTAATAGGCTGGTGTGAAAAATTGCTGCCACACCGCCCCCTCGGCCTGTGCTTCGAGATTTCTGGTAGTTAGAATAACTCGGGGGTGTTGATTCATTTAAACTAACATAATCATCCTGCTGCAACCAGCAGGATGAGTAAATCGATTTGTTGATCAATTATTAAGTCATGTACTAACAGAGACTTGGAAGAGAGAGACCTAATATTTCATAATCCACATTTCACTGTTTTACTCTTTGGTTCAGATGTGGATACTGTATTGTTCTGTATTGTACTGTATTGTTCTTTCTTTGTGATTTTTTATGTTTAAGTTGTTTATTGCTGGTTTTTGGTTTGTTTTTTGTCTTTTTGGGAGCTGACACAGTCTCAATGGAGATGGGTTTTTGGGGGGGTAGCAGGAGGAGAGAAGCTGCAGAGAGGTGTGTAAGACTGCAACTCTGCTTCCTGGTCCCAACTCAGATGTTCGTTATTACAGTGGAATCTCTTGTCTGATTTTTAATGGTTATCGGTACTTCATGTCTTGGTATCAGTTCATTTCACAGCCATTTTATGACTGGGTTTGCGTTTTTTTTTTTTCTGTGTTGCTTCTTCCTATTTGGTGAATCTGTCCACCATCACAAGAAGATTTCCATGTTCTTCGTTGTCTTTTGTCAGCTCCTCGTGTCTGTAGAATCCATTTTCATGTCCCCAAAAGGAGCCTTCAGTGTTGTAAACCTCCCTTTTTGAACACTGGTACAGCTGCTTTGGGTTGGGTTCATTACAGGTGTTGCATTCCCTCACACAGTTTTCCACCATCTCTTCCACGTGTGGGTGTCACTTACAGGCCTTCCATGGTCTTCTGAGTCTGTTTTTGCTCTCATGTGAAGGACCATGTGGTCATTTTAACAATAGTTGTCCAAGTTTGTTGGGGCAACTTGATCTCTCACCATGTACTTTCCAGCGTCCAATATTCTGTGTTGTTTGTTTCTCCATCCGCTCACTGATCTTGTAGGCTCCTGCATCTTTGTTTTAATGTCATCTTCTGTCAAATGATGGTAATGACTCCTCTGTTAGAGCATTCATTTCTCAGGTCTGCTGAGTCTGTGTAGATGTTTTACTCCTTCCTCCTGAAAGTTGTATTGCCTTTGGTGAGAGCCAAAATTTCTGCCACCTGAGCTAAGGCAGACGTGTGATGTTTCCTTCTTTCCATCAAGGCTCTAATTCACCATAGCAAGATCTGGATGTACCCTTGGCTCAGTTTGTAGATCTGATGTCAGTCTGATGTCCGTAACTGCTTCTTTTGCAGTCATGTTGTTGATGTTTCCTTAATGTCATTCCTTCAGTCGTGTTGATTACTTAAGTGCCATAGGTGATATGCGGCTGTATAAGCTGATTTTGATTTTCCGCTGGTTTTCCATGTTGTCCAATCTTCTACTTTCTCCCTCCTTTTTCTGAAAAAGTACGGCATTTACACTTTTGTCTTTTTCAGAAACCTCCACACTGAGAGCGGGAGTCCCCTCCTTTGCATTTCCCAACCATGCAATGTGATACCCTAATCAAAACACAGCCAATAAAACACAGTTTTCTTCATGCAAAAATCAGTAACTCAGAATTAGCAGCCAAAGGGTCAAGTCTGCAGTTCCACACTCTCATGTGAAGCTACAGTCCGTCTCCCCTTCTGTCTCTCTTGTCCTCCTGTTCCTGCAAAAAACAAAACAAAGCATCCACCCTTTTCTTACCGGCTGGGTGAATTGTTTGTCAACATTTACTAATCCTAAAGTTGGTGCAGTATTTGTCTCAGTATCGAGTCAGTCAAAACTTCAGTCTACATTGTCAGTCCATCACAGTCCAGTCACTTCTTCCCAACTTTAAGTGTCATTCCGTGCTCTGTTACAATCATCCACAAATCTGCCCAGGCTTCTTGTAACAGAGTGTATGTGTGTGTGTATGTGTGTGTGTGTGTGTGTGTGTATGCAGCATTTTGCGTATCAGCATAAGCATTTGTTAGCAAAGCATTCTTCATTGCATCAGCATGTGTGTGTGCATCAGTCTTCATTTGAGCTTGTGCATGTGTATTTTCTGTGTGGATCATTTCTCAGTGAATCAGCATTTCAGTTTAGGTGTGTGTGTCATTTCTCACTCAATCAGCGAGTGCACATGTGTTCATGTGTGTGTATCACTTCATGATGAGTCAGTGTGTGTGTAGATGTGTGTGTGTGTTCATCACTTTCCTGTTCTGGTGTCTTGGGTAACCCACGGACTGAAGCGCGCCCTGGGGTCCTGCCCTCCTTCTTTTCAGTCTGTTTGCGACCATTGCTGCTGCGGCTCACAGTTCTGTTCATCCTCGCCGCAGGTGAAACCTGCATCCTCTTCTGCGTTTTGTCCGTTCTGAAGTGGCTCTTGACCTCAGTTACTCCTTCTGTCTCTGCCACGCCCTTTTCTCTGCTGCCCGATCATCCGTGTTGGTCCGTCACTGCCCTGCACAATGTTAATGCAGAGTTATCAAGCCATTCTTTTGCTCGGCCTCACTTCCATCCGGGCTTAATGGGCGTCTCATCACAGCTCTGTCAGCTGAAGCTGTCTGGGAATTTCCCCCGTGTAGTGAAACGGGCCTTGGGTTTAGTGCCCTCCATCTCCGCTGTATGAGATCCCTTTCCTGCAGCACTGTTGACATTTTCAGGTTGTTGTTGTGGGTCCAGCTGCTGCAGCATTTTGTCAGGGTCACGTCGAAGAGGGGAGAGGGGAGAGCAGGAGTCCAGGTCAGCCTCGGCTTCCAGGGCCTGCAAAGCAGCCTGTAATGGGGCATATAAGAAAAACAAAAAACAGAACAAAACAAAACAGACAGGAGTGTATGAACAGGAAAATGATGTGCTGTTTGCTGTGTTACATGGAGAGGGGAGAAACGCTAGGCCGGTGTCAGCCTTCTCTCCCCCTTGTTTTTTAAAATAAATAAATAAATAAAATCAACTCATAGCTCACCAAGATGACAGGACAACAGAAATGCATATTTGAAATATTACCATATTACCACAAAATAGAATTTTCTTTATACAGTAATCACTTGTGTTGCTCAATCAGCAGAAAACATCTCACAATTTGACTATCTTAACCTCTAAACTTATTGTTTCATCAGTGGTTGGTCATACCAGTCTCCTTTTTTTAAGTTAAGCTGTTGTCTTGCAACCCGGAGAGTTTATTTGTCAGTAGTGGATAAACTCAGCATTTGACAACAAGTGTGTGTTAAGTTTCCCTGCTTTAATACTACTGAAAAGTATTGACGTGTTTATGAGTTCCAATTTTTTATGAGCTCCAATTTTTTCTCCAAAAGGCATTTCCTTAAAAGGTGCCTTTCTCTCACAATTCTCTGCCTGTGTGTTTCACCTTTTGTTGCGATGCTCTGGACACTTTCTCAACCTCCACAAGTCAGTTGGCCCCAAATTTCGACCCAATTTTGATGTACTCTTAAACCCTTCATTTCTCCTTTAATTCTCTGCTGTCCATTCCACTGCTGCTGATTCTTGCTGGGTTATGTTAATCTATCATTTTGCTCCGGCCGCTGTGCTCGTGGTGGACGGTTGATCCAGGTCCGTAGCTACCTGTATTAACACACTAAGAGATTTATTTAATATCATTTTCATCCCTGGTTATTTGACACTCTCATTCCCTGATTCTTTGAACACATTTCCCCTTGTTGCTAATTTAAATATTCCCTTGCCTTCTTTTCCCAATTCCTCCCATTCTGCTTTAGTTTTTATGCATAATTAATAATAATTTACCCCCTTTTTTATGGTCTTGACTCTCTGTTTTAGGCACTTTCCCCCTGCAGTCACACAGACTGCTTCTCCTAGCTCCTCCTTGAGTCCACCTCACACTCTGCTCCTCCCCTCTGAGTTGAGCTGCCTGCCCCTCCTTCTTCTGTCAGTCTGCTTCACTCTGCTCTGGGAGACACTTCTCCCTCACACTCAACACACCATACAGAGCGCGTGTCTCGCTCTGCAAAACCCAAACACACGGTTTTAGTTGCAAATTCAACTTTAAGCCTAATTTACTAATCCCAAAATTAACCCAGACAGTCTATAAGCACTACAGCGGGCCAACGGAACTCAGCTCAGAATCTAACCGGCGAAAGAACTCAGCCCCACTGTCAGGCAGACTGTCAACTGCAACAAATTTTAACTTTTTATACACGCTCACAATCTAAAGACACTGTAGCAGGATTTCCCAATCTCTGACTCGGAATCTAACCGACTAAAGAACTTGGGACCACACTCATACAGGCTGTAAACTGTGGCGAATTTAACTACTCGATTTCAATCAAGACGCGACCTCTCGCGCTTCACATACACACACACAGCCGAGAAGCGCTGCTGCAGAGACTCTGCTCCACGCCCCTCCGTGCCCCAATCTGTTCAGCAGAGTACTTGGGGGGGGTTATTCTCATACACACTTCAACTGTGACGAGGATCCCACACCTCGATTTAGCTATTCGGGCGAGTGGAGCAACCACGCCCTAGGATAATTACTCTTACTCTCTTACTTTCAGCCGTCATCCGCAACAACCAATTCGTTTACTCGGCTTATTACACCCCAATTTAGTTGCTCTAACGCACTGGGACGGATGATGATCACACACCGCCTCTTTGCCTACTGCCGCAAATTGACACTGAGTATTCGATCAACTTAGCGAACAGACAATTTAGATAAGCTCCAATATGCACACTTTGATTTAACAGGTGGTGCTTACCTTTAATTTAAAATGACCCAGGTCTCCGTTCGCTTTGCTGGTCGTGCCCCAGACCGCTCAATCTGTCTTCCTTAGCCTCCTATTGGAATATTGGAATCCCGGACGAGCCCCCAATTGTTAATATCAACATTTCACCGAGTTCTTCTGATTCTTCAGAGGCATCCGATGGAAGACAAAATACTGCTCAGTAGACCATTTAACACTTAATTTCTCTTTCACAATACTTCTAGAAGGGAGATGCGTCCTGCATGACACGTTGCCGCGGAGTCCGCAATACATTTGTACATGATACATACTGATACATTTGTATATCAGTCTCCTCCTATGTGTGTACACAAATTCATTTTTACAAGTCTAAACTGATTTCTTTAATTTTGGTCAAATGCTTTTTGAGGCGACAGCTCAAACTCTTGCTGAAACTTTATACTGTGTGTAAATTGGTCGGGCTATCCAGCCGAGCAGCTAATCCCATGACTGCACAAAGGTTGCTGGATAATGTAGTTCACCCTAACACAGACTTTTCTACAGCCACCCCTGTATTTGTGCAACAAATACATATTATAGCAAAAGGTCTCTGTTGGAGGTCTTCCCTCTGGCATCTGAAGCAGAGTAACAAGCTTAGCCACTGGTCATATGTAAGTGCTATCCTTTACTTGCACCTCTGCCAGCTGCACTATACCATCTCCCCAATGAAACACTTTTAAAATTTTCCCCACCGGCCACATGGCCCTGTGCAGTTGAGAGTCCAAAATCATGACGACCTGGTCTACGGCAAGGTCATGTATCACTTCACCCCACTTCTGTCCCAGCTGAAGGCTTGAGAGGTACCTTCAAATGAGCCGGCTTCAGAAGTGATCAGTGATAACCTGGCATTCTATCTTCGACTGCCGATAAAATTACTTGGTCCATAAAAAGATCATCAGGACTCCGCTGCCCTCTCTGCAGAGCATGTACCATCTCAGAGTCCAGAGGAGAGCTGCCTCCATCCTCAACGACCCCACAGACCCCCAACACGGACTGTTCACACTTCTGCCCTCAGGACGGAGGTTCAGGAGTGTGAAATCCAGAACATCCACACTCAACAACTTCTTCTTCCCCACTGCCATCAGACTCTTGAACAGCTGACCTATTTTTGAAGATTAATAATAATTTTTTTCACATCAGGTCATCCTGCGTATTAACACTAGGTTTACTATCCTGCGCAAATTTGCGTAGCTTCCCTAAACCCAACACACCCTAGAATTACTGGCTTTTGTATTTTCTGGTGCAAGTCCCGAGGTCTCAAGCACCCCTGCTGAGATTTTCACAGGTCGTCAGCTTGTTTCTCCTACTGCTTTTGTTGTGCAAACTGTATTATCTTTGTCTATATACTGAGTTTCTTATTAAATGCACGCACACACCGATCTCTGCTCCGATTCCACTTTATTTCCTATTCTCATTTTTTCATCCTGGAGCTTCTTGCTCGCCAGTAGAATACACACATTTCAGCAACACAGTGCCATCTAGTGGCTGATACGAACATAGGACAACATGTTACATCTCCCTTCTTAAAAAAAACAACAACAAGCAACTCAGGCTTGTAAAATTTGTAAGGCAACTGAAATTACGGGAATAACATCCTGAGAAACATCTATTAATAACATAGCATTCGGCTCGATACTGGCTACTTCATTATTATAATAAACAGATGCATTTAGTGACATCATTGAAACAACAAACATGTGAACAGCCTTTTTCCTTTTTTTTAGGGCAGCGATCCGCCTGCACCCTTTACAATATTACAGGTCCAGAACCTGTCTTGGTTTAGTAACACGCCCATAACGAGTTGTGTATCCGGGTGTTGTAATGTCTTTATCAGGGGGCTCCACAGGCGGGGGCTGAGAAACCACAGCACTGTCCTTGCTGTTGACTGTTGGTTGAATGAACTCCTCACTTCCTACGCTGTTTCTGCTTTCCCGGAGGTGTCGGCGGTTACGGCGATAAACTTGTCCTGTATCTGTGGTGATGTTGTAGCTTCTGGACGTGTCGGCACAACGTGTGACCACAGCTGGTTTCCAGGAACCATCTTGTTGCCGGAACCGGACTGGTGTGCCAGGATATAGTTGAGGCAGAGGTCGGGCTGTTCTGTTGAAATAAGTCTGCTGGCGCTGCTGGCAGACTTCTCTCCTCTCACGCACTGTTTGCTGGCAAACCACTTGGGGTTCCAGCTGTTTTGGTGTCGCAGGGAGGATGGAGCGGAGTCTCCGGCTCATGAGTAGTTGTGCAGGCGACTTTAGGTTGTCCACAGGGGTGTTCCGGTATTCTAATAGGCTCAAGTTGGGATCCTTATGTTCAGCTTTGGCCTTGTCCAGCAGTTTTTTTGCTGTCTGGACCGTCTTTTCGGCTAGGCCGTTGCTCTGTGGGTAATGGGGGCTAGTAGTGGTGTGGGTGAAACTCCATGACTTTGCAAACTGTTGGAACTTACTTGAAGCATAGCACGGGCCGTTATCACTAATCACTGACTCTGGAATACCATGCCTGGCCATGGCTGACTTTAGTTTGTGGATCACTGCTTCCGCAGTGCAGCTGTGCAGTCTTTCCAACTCGAAGAATCTACTGTAGTAATCTACGATGATGATGTAGTCTTCTGAGTTCCAAGTGAACAGATCGGTGGCTATGACCTGCCACGGTCGTTCTGGTATTGCATGTGACAGAAGGGGTTCCTTGGGGTTAGCAGTTTGTCTCTCCTGGCATGTGCTGTAGGCTCCGACTGCTTCCTCGATTTGCTTTCCCATGCCTGGCCAAAACAGAAGGTCTCTTGCTCTGTTTTTACTCTTTTCTATGCCCATATGGCTGGAATGAATCCGATCTATCATGTCCTTTCTGAGCCTTTTTGGGATGATCATTTTCTCACCTTTAAACATGATCCCGTCTATCAGTGAGATCTCACCCCTGTGGTTCCAAAACTCCTGGATGTCAGGCGGACATTGAGACCTTTTATCCGGCCATCCACTCAATGTGGTCCTTCTCAGAGTGTCGAGCTGAGGGTCCTGGGCTGTTTCATTTCTTATCTCTGAGAGTCTCTGATCACTGACAGGCATGTTGCTGAGGACTGAGTGGATCTGCGCATCCATCCCGTCACATAGTGATTTATCGTGGAACTCTATGGATTTCCGGGAGAGCGTGTCAGCTACCGGGATGTCTTTCCCTGGCTTGTGGATGATGCTGATGTTGTACTTTTGCAGCTGTAGTATCATCCTCTGTAGCCGTGGTGGTGCTGATGCTAGAGGTTTTTTGAGTATGGACTCGAGTGGCTTGTGGTCCGATTCAATGGTCACATGTCGACCGTACATGTACTCGTGGAACCGCTTGCAGCCAAAGAGAACAGCATACAGCTCCTTTTCTATTTGGGCATAGTTCTGCTCAGTGCTGTTAAGTGACTTGGATGCGTAGGCGACTGGCTTGCCGTCCTGCAGCATCACAGCACCGAGGCCACTTTTGGATGCGTCGACCTGGAGTCGTAGCGCTTTCTTGGGGTTGAAGAATGAGAGAACTGGGCCTGGTTCTCTAGTGATCAGCTCCTTCATTTGTTGAAAGGATCTGTCATGGTTCTTGTCCCATACAAACTCACTGTCCTGCTGTAACAGCTGGCGGAGCGGTGCATTTATCTCTGACAGGTGTGGGGCAAATCTTGCTAAATAATTAACCATCCCCAACACTGTTTCCAGTTCTGCCCTGTTCTGTGGGGCGCCATGTCTTGGACTGCTTTTACTTTTTGTGGATCTGGTTTTAGTCCTTCGTGTGACAATGTGTGACCAAGTAACTGACCTCTTTGACGCAGATGGTGCACTTGTCAGGGTTCAGTTTACACCTTCTCCCTGCTGCGCTGCAGCATGGCCCTCAAGTTGTCGTCATGCTCCTGTTTGGTTGCTCAAGACCAACACATCGTCCACAATGGCTGCCACGCCCCTCAGGCCCTCGTAGGTCTCATCCACACGTCGCTGGAATTCATCCTGGGCTGAGATTATGCCGAAAGGCAGCCTGAGGAAGCGGTACCTGCCAAACACAGTATTAAATGTGGTTAACAGAGATGATTCGTGGCTTAACTTAATGGCCCAGTAGCCTGATCTGGCGTCCAAAACACTAAAATACTTGGCCCCAGCAAGTTTTGTGGTGACATCCTCCAAGGTGGGTAGAGGGTAATGGGGTCTTTGTATAGCCTTGTTGAGGGGTCTGGGGTCCAGACATACTCTGAGTCTGCCTGTCTTGGGTTTTTCCACGACAACAAGTGCATTCACCCAGTCCGTAGGATCCGTCACCTTGCATATGATTTGATTCCTTTCCATGCTGTCAAGCTCGTCTTTGAGTCGGGCTCGCAGAGCGATGGGAATCCGACGAGGTGGGCTGACTGTGGGTGCAACGTCTGGGTTTACATGGAAACTGCATTCACCAGGAAATTCTCCTATCCCTCTGAACACGTCAGCATACTCGTCTAGTATTGCCTGCGAACTGTTGGTTGTCTTGTTTCTTTCCTCCGTCACTGCCATCACGATCCTGACCAGGTTTAGGTCACGGCAAGCTTTCATTGCTAATACAGGTGGGGCGCTTGTGTTAACAACATGGAATTCCAACGTGCGGGTTTTGTCTTTGTGTTTGCATTTTAGCTGGCATTTCCCTTCCACGCTGAGTGAGTGTCCCCCGTAATCTGTGAGCTTGTGTGTGACAGGCTTCAGTGCCACATGTGGGAAGAGTGTCTGGAACATGTTGGCTGGAATTGTGTTTGCTTGTGCCCCAGTGTCAACTTTAAACCTCACTGCCTGTGGGGGGAAACCAAGTTGCATGTCTGCATATGCTTGCTCATCATTTCTTCCTTCATTTTCTATGGTGATGCTGTCAATGTAGAAACAGTCCTGCTCCTCATCTGTGTCCTTAGTTATCATTTCTATGTTCTCTCTCACAGTGTGTACTGATTTGAGGTGGGCTTTTGCCTGCGAAGGGAGTTTTGACCTGCATGCTCTTGCAAAATGGTTCATTTTCTTGCATTTTGCACATTGCTTCCCTTTTGCTGGGCAGATGTCTTTATTACTGTGTTGTCCGGCACAATAGCTGCACGTTTTTACATTAGGTTTCACGCTTCTTGTTTCATTTTCTTGTCTGTGCAGTTTCCTGCCGATGGCGTGCACAGTTTCTTGGCCCCTGGAGTGGCCCATAGATCTTAGCTGTTGCTTTGCTAGCTCGTGTGATCGTGCTATATCTATAGCTTTCTCTAGCGTGAGCTCTGCGCCTTGGCTGAGTAGCTTTTCTCGGACGTGTGGCGAGTTAGTGGCAAATACGATGCGATCCCTGACCATTTCATCTGTATTTGGGTACCCACAGTCTTTAGCAAGCAGTTTCAGTTCTGTAATAAACTGTTCAAACGCCTCATTTTCACCCTGCATCTTTTCATGGAACTTATATCTGGCGTAGATTGGGTTAGCTTTCGGTGTGATGTAATCAGTGTACTTATCGTAGTACGTCTGAAGCTTTCGGGAGTCGTCTGCAGTGAGCGTCCACGTGTTGTAGACGTCCCGTCCTTTCTCACCGACCCACAGAAGAAGGTAGCTGCATTTGTCTGCCTCCTCCTTCCCCCGAAGAGGACCAGCGAACATTAGCTCGGCGTGCTGCTTAAAACGCCGCCATGCCTCGGGCAGGTTGCTAGAGTCCCAATCCATGCGCGGTGTGGGAACGCCGTAAGCCTCCATGTCTGCGCTGTCCGACGGCGAGGGATTGCGTAGAAAACCGCTACTCTGACACCATGTATTATCTTTGTCTATATACTGAGTTTCTTATTAAATGCACGCACACACCGATCTCTGCTCCGATTCCACTTTATTTCCTATTCTCATTTTTTCATCCTGGAGCTTCTTGCTCGCCAGTAGAATACACACATTTCAGCAACACAGTGCCATCTAGTGGCTGATACGAACATAGGACAACATGTTACACAAACCACCCATTATCCTAGAGGCCTGGCACATTTGCATTTGCTCACTCAGAGTTGCTAAGATCCAAGGCAGGCCAAACCTCTGTGTTACAACTTTCAGAAATGCCTGGTAGAAATGCTTCAACTTACTCATGAGATTTTGACCACATTTCTTGCGGAAGTCACAACTATACTGAATGCACGACCGTTGTTGCTAGCTGCAAGAAATGCTTGGTAGGGAACAGCTGTTCCCTGCCAAGGTTCGTTGTCCATTCACACAGTGTATTGCAACCAAGCCAGACAAATTTGGGATCAAGTTCTGGATGGCCACGGATTTGGACACCAAATATGTCTGCAGTGCATCTCCTTACTTGGGAAAGGACCCCAGTCGTCAGAAGGGAGAGAGGCTGGCAGAGAACGTGGTCATGAAACTGATGGAGCTGTTTTTGGATGATGGGAGAAATGTCACAACGGACAATTTCTTTACTTCACTGTCACTGTCGCACAGACTGCTGCAGCGCAAAACAACGTTACTGGGCACGGTGAATAAAGTCCGGCGTGAACTTCCTCAACTTGCAAAAGATACTGCAAAGCGAGAGGTATTCTCCACTTCAGTGCTTAGAAGTGGCAGTGTCTCCTTGACAATTTATGCACCTAAAAAAAACAAGACTGTGTGTGTTCTAAGTTCCATGCACCAAGACGTGACGATCGGTGACGGCAGAAAGAGGAAACCCAACACGATAACAGACTATAACCACTTGGAGGTATGTGAATGTGTGTACAATTTTACACCAGTGCTACAATGTTTTCTGATGTGTGCTATACAGGCCTATAGAAAAAAACATATACTCATGACTCTCTCTGCTTTTACAGTGTGGTGTAGACGTGTTGGACCAAATGGCACGGATGTATTCCGTAAGATCAGCAACACGCAGGTGGCCAGTAGCGGTTTTCTACAATATGCTGAACCTGGCAGCAGTGAATGCCTACATTTTGTACAAGGCATGTACAGGGTGGACAGGCAAAAGAAGATTGTTTCTGAGTCTTCTAGCTCAGCAACTTTGTTGCCGATTCATGCAGCACAAGGAAATATTAGCACAGAGGCAGCTGCTGTGCCAGGGACGGTAAAGACAACGCAGTGCCAGGTGCAAGAGAGCTGGAACAGGAATCGCAGCAGGTTTACCTGTGCAACATGTCAGAAATTCACCTGTGCCAAATGCAGGGATGATGGACACTGGGTCTGCAAACGCTGTAAAGGTTGAAACACTTTGAAATAAAACAGACTTGTGTACCCATATATTGTGAATGTGTGTCTTTTGTATGTAGGTTGTAACACAGAGGTTTGGCCTGCCTTGGATCTGAGTAAACAAATGCCAATGTTGCACAAACACACACACACACACACACACACACACACACACACACACACACACACACACACAGCAAACCTGCATTGTCATTGCAAAAAAGTGGACAGAGCACGGTATAGAAAGTGCACTATACAAACAATCTGGAAACATATATATGGACACGAGTATTCAAAAATATTGGTGTATGTATACACACACACACATCTATCTATCTATCTATATATATATATATATATATATATATATATATATATATATATATATATATATATATATATATATATATATATATATATAGATGTGTCTGTGTGTATAACTAGACTTTATGCATATTATATAAGGTGTGGCTATATAAATCTATAAATATATGTACAATATGTACAATATATATACACTCTGTGTATATATGTTTATGGCCAGGCATCCAATGTAGTGACAAGGATTGACAAGAACTAATATTGCATATGAGAAATATTGCACATAGAAACTACCATGGTGTATAGTACGCTGCAGGTAAGGAAGGAAAGTAGCCTTGCAGGGAAGGAAAGACCTGAATCTCTCATGGTTAGGGGTTGGGGGAGGGTGTGTTTGCACAACAAAAGCAAGAGAACAATGGAGCTGAAGACCTGTGAAAATCTCAGCGGAGTGCCAAGAGGTGTTAAGGTCGGGGGGAATTTACGCAAATTTGCGCAGGCTAGTAAATCTAGTAGTAGGGACTTGCACCAGGGAAAAAAGGCTCAGTAATTCTAGTGTTAAACCAGCATGTGGAGATATCATCTGAATTTCAGGAGCGGGACCACTCCTCCTTCATGCCCCCTCCGGCTATAAAAGCCCTCCTTCACCAATACCTGCTGTTCTCATTTTCATGTCCCTTTCTTCTCCTCTTCTCCTCTCTTCCGTTCCTTCATTCACTTCTCGTTAGTACATGGAGATCTGCCCGGCCTGGGAGCCGTTGCCAGTCCCCTTGGAGGCCTTTCCCAAACCGCAGCACCAGTTCACACTTCCTCATCCCTCATCGCCTATCGTTACCGAGGAAGTGGTCCCAGCTAGTGAAATTAAGCTCATAGCTCTTTTGCACACAGCTCTGTTTCACACTTCAATATTTTGTCTCCTTTTCTGTCTTCATTTATTTGTTTGTACTATTTGTATTTATCTGTTCTATTTCTATTGTATATATTAATCGGCATCTGTGGGTGGACAGCAAAGAAAGAATTTTATTGCACAGAGAAATGCCTTTTTTCTTTGGACACATGACAATAAACACTTTGAATCTTGAATCTTGAAACCACCCCGCTGATCCTTCAGGATGACCTGGAGCGCTTCTCATGCTTCCAGCCTATGTTGATGGTGTAGGGATCAAAACCATTGACTTCAGTTGACGAGAAAGCAGGTTTGTGGATCTTGCATCTGGCAAATCAGCCATTTTAGTGAGAACAGGCCTCCCGTGCCATTTCTGGCACTCTACACATTGTCTCCGATGCCTCCGAATTACTTTTCGTCCTCTGATGATCCAATAAGTGACGAGCATAGTGAGTGGTTTTTGCAAGCTCCTCCCAAGATGTTAAGTTGCCAGGGTCTGGAGTAGAAGACTTCGCCACTGTGACAAGCCCACATCCATTTTCGCAGCTCATCTGTAGCACTGCCAGTAGGTTGAGAGGGCCAGTGCTCCAAAATTTGTTGTAAAAACTCGGTGCCTTGTGCCCAACAGTTGGCTGATGAAAGACTACAGAGTTTCTTCTTCCTTGAGATGTCATAAGCCAGGTTTTCCACTGTCGTGACATACCTCCATTGGTGAAAACTGGTGAGCTCCTGGATTTCAGCAATTTCAGTCCCAACAAAGACCTTGTAACGGCAAGACTGAGACTGTAACCAAGTCACCACCATAGTAGAGTCCGTCCACAAGGCAGTGTTCTGTAAGTAAGCTTGGTTTGGGGAGTCTTAGCGAGCTGCGCTCCAGTGAGAGCACCAATGAGCTCCAGATAGGACATGGACAATCTCTTCCGAGGAGCAACTCGGGATCTCACCATCAGAAATGAAGTGCTGACATGTCTGTGGTCCTCAGATAAGCTACAGATACATATGCTTTCTCTGAGGCATCACAGAACAGATGCAGCTCAAAGGTGAAACTTAGAGAGTCTGTAGCAGGGGGGATATAGCATCTTGGTAAGTTAATGTTCTGCAGGTAAGGTAGCCCCATCTCCCATTCTAACGAGGTGAGAAGAAGGACACCGGTGACAGGTTCATCCCAACCCATCTCCTTTTGCCGCATAGACTGTACAAGAATCTTCCCTCTAGCGGTATAGGAAATGATAAACCCTAGAGGGTCATATTGGCTAGCAAGCACCTCAGTGGCGCTGTCACTTGGTGTTCACTCTCTCTGCGGTAGAGTATCACTTCCTGTTCCTGCTCAAACACAGTGATGTTTTTTGAGTAGCTTATCTGCTTAGCAATTTAATTAAAAAGTTTTAAATACATTCCTTTTTTATAGTATAATCTTCACGTGTTTCATCTGAAGCACACTTTCTGTGTTGTCACTACCTAGTTTATAGCCAAAGTATTCACTCACTGTGTCTGTACTGTTTCGCTAGCTTAGCTTAGCTCGTAGCCGACTCGCTAGCAGCATGGCCTCTTCACTTGTCCCTCCTGCACTTTCCTGCTCATTGTGTCAGATGTTTAGTTACTCCTCGGCCTCCTTTAGCAGTAATGATACTTGTAACAAATGTAGCATATTTGCAGCTCTGGAGGCCAGGATTACTGAATTGGAGACTCGGCTTCGCACCCTTCATTCACCCGTAGCTAGCCAGGCCCCTGTAGCTGGTGCAGCCGAAGAAAGTGTAGGCACCGCTAGCTGTTCCCCGCCAGACCCCAAGCAGCTGGGGAAAGAGGGTGGCTGGGTGATGGTGAGGAGGAAGCATAGTCTTAAACAGAAGCCCCAGGTACACAACCAACCTGTTCATGTGTCTAACCATTTTTCGCCACTCTGCAACACACCCACACACCCGGTTAATCTCTGGTAATTGGTGATTCTGTTCTCAGACGTGAAGCTAGAGACACCAGTAACCATAGTCAATTGTCTTCCAGGGGCCAGAGCAGGCGACATTGAGGGAAATTTAAAACTGCTGGCTAAGGGTAAATGTAAATTCAGTAAAATCATAATTCACGTCGGCAGTAATGACACCCGGTTACGTCAATCGGAGGTCACTAAAATCAATATTGAATCGGTGTGTAACTTTGCCAAAACAATGTCGGACTCTGTAGTTTTCTCTGGTCCCCTCCCCATTCAGACCAGGAGTGACATGTTTAGCCGCATGTTCTCCTTAAATTGCTGGCTGTCTGAGTGGTGTCCCAGAAATGATGTGGGCTTCATAGATAATTGGCAAACCTTCTGGAGGAAACCTGGTCTTGTTAGGAGAGACGGCATCCATCCCACTTTGGATGGAGCAGCTCTCATTTCTAGAAATATGGACAAGTTTATTAAACCCCCCCACAATATGACTATCCAGAGTTGGGACCAGGAAGCAGAGTTGCAGTCTTACACGCCTCTCTGCAGCTTCTCTCCTCCTGCTACCCCCCCAAAAACCCATCTCCATTGAGACTGTGTCAGCTCCCAAACAAACAAAAAACAAACTAAAAACCAGCAATAAACAACTTAAACACAAAAAATCTCAATAGAAAGAACAATACAGTATCCACATCTGAACCAAAGAGTAAAACAGTGAAATGTGGATTATTAAATATTAGGTCTCTCTTCTCCAAGTCTCTGTTAGTACATGACTTAATAATTGATCAACAAATCGATTTACTTTGCCTTACAGAAACCTGGTTGCAGCCGGATGAGTATGTTAGTTTAAATGAATCAACACCCCCGAGTCATTCTAACTACCAGAAATCTCGAAGCACAGGCCGAGGGGGCGGTGTGGCAGCAATTTTTCACACCAGCCTATTAATCAACGAAAGACCAAGACAGACTTTTAATTCATTTGAAAGCCTGATGCTTAGCTTTGTCCACCCCAGCTGTAAAACTCAGAAACCAGTCTTACTTGTTATCATCTGTCGTCCACCTGGAGTTTCTCTCTGATTTCTCAGACTTTTTATCTGATTTAGTGCTCAGCTCAGATAAAATAATTATTGTGGGTGATTTTAACATCCATGTAGATGCTAAAAATGACAGCCTCAACATGGCATTTAATCTGTTATTAGACTCAATTGGCTTCTCTCAAACTGTCAAAGAACCCACCCACCACTTTAATCACACTCTAGATCTTGTTTTAACATATGAAATAGAAACTGAACATTTAACAGTGTTTCCTGAAAACCCTCTGCTGTCTGATCATTTCCTGATAACATTTACATTTACAATAATTGATTACACAGCAGTGGAGAGTAGACTTTATCACAGTAGATGTCTTTCTGAAAGCGCTGTAACTAAGTTTAAGAATATAATCCACCCACTGTTATCATCTTCAATGCCCTGTACCAACATAGAGCAAAGCAGCTATCTGAACGCTACTCCAACAGAGGTCGATTATCTTGTTAATAATTTTACCTTCTCACTATGTACGACTCTGGATACTGTAGCTCTGGTGAAAACTAAGGCCTCAAATCAGAAGTACCTGACTCCGTGGTATAATTCTCAAACACGTAGCCTAAAGCAGATAACTCGTAAGCTGGAGAGGAAATGGCGTGTCACAAATTTAGAGGATCATCATTTAGCCTGGAGAAATAGTTTGTTGCTTTATAAGAAAGCCCTCGGCAAAGCCAGAACATCTTACTATTCGTCACTGATTGAAGAAAATAAGAACAACCCTAGGTTTCTCTTCAGCACTGTAGCCAGGCTGACAAAAAGTCAGAGCTCTACTGAGCCAACAATCCCTTTAACGTTAACTAGTAATGACTTCATGAACTTCTTCACAAATAAAATTTATATCATTAGAGAAAAAATTACCAATAATCATCCCACAGATGTAATATTATCTACAGCTACTTTTAGTACCATTGATATTCAGTTAGACTCTTTTTCTCCAATTGATCTTTCTGAGTTAACTTCAATAATTACTTCCTCCAAACCATCAACGTGTCTTTTAGACCCCATTCCTACAAAACTGCTCAAAGAAGTCCAGCCATTAATTAATGGTTCAATCTTAAATATGATTAACCTATCTCTAATAATCGGCTATGTACCACAGGCCTTCAAGCTGGCTGTAGTTAAACCTTTACTTAAAAAGCCATCCCTAGACCCAGCTGTCTTAGCTAATTATAGGCCAATCTCCAACCTTCCTTTCATATCAAACATCCTTGAAAGAGTAGTTGTCAAACAGCTAACAGATCATCTGCAGAGGAATGGCTTATTTGAAGAGTTTCAGTCAGGTTTCAGAGCTCATCACAGCACAGAAACAGCTTTAGTGAAGGTTACAAATGATCTTCTTATGGCCTCTGACAGTGGCTCATCTCTGTGCTTGTCCTGCCCTTAGTGCAGCATTTGATACTGTTGACCATAATATCCTATTAGAGCGATTAGAACACGCTGTAGGTATTACAGGTACTGCGCTCCAGTGGTTTGTATCATATCTATCTAATAGACTCCAATTTGTACATGTAAATGGAGAGTCCTCTTCACACACTAAGGTCAATTATGGTGTTCCACAGGGTTCAGTGCTAGGACCAATTCTGTTTACATTATACATGCTTCCCCTAGGCAGTATCATTAGAAGACATAGCATAAATTTTCACTGCTATGCAGATGACACGCAGCTCTATCTATCCATGAAGCCAGATAACACACACCAATTAGTTAAACTGCAGGAATGTCTTAAAGACATAAAGAGCTGGATGGCCGCTAACTTTCTGCTTCTTAATTCAGATAAAACTGAGGTTATTTTACTCAGCCCTGAAAATCTTAGAAATATGGTATCTAACCAGATTCTTACTCTGGATGGCATTACCTTGGCCTCCAGTAACACTGTGAGGAACCTTGGAGTCATTTTTGACCAGGACATGTCCTTCAACGCACATATTAAATATGTAAGACTGCTTTCTTCCATTTGCGCAACATCTCTAAAGTTAGAAATATCCTGTCTCAGAGTGACGCTGAAAAACTAGTTCATGCATTTATTACTTCCAGGCTTGACTACTGTAATTCATTATTATCAGGATGTCCTAAAAAACTCCCTGAAAAGCCTTCAGTTAATCCAAAATGCTGCAGCAAGAGTACTGACAGGGACTAGAAAGAGAGAGCATATTTCTCCTGTTTTGCCTTCCCTTCATTGGCTTCCTGTTAAATCCAGAATTGAATTCAAAATCCTGCTCCTCACATACAAGGTGTTACGTTCCCTCGAAGGGGTCTAGGCATGCGAGTGAGGGGACCAGTAACAAATGAGTCCGGAAACAGAATGAAAAGGAAAACAGACAGAGTTGTTCTGTAATAATATAGTTTTATTACAAATGATATAGGTGTAGTGAAGTAGATTCTGGGTTAGGATGTTACATGATGTCCATAAACGCATCACTGACACACACACCTTCCCAGCCGACAATTACCCGGCTATAAGAAACAGCTGTGCTGCACTACTGAGAGAAGGCATTTGGCAGTCTTGACAATCCAGCACTGCATATCTCTTAAGGAAAGCTACTCAGAATTGCCCTTTAGAGAGAATTGCCCTTTAGAGAGTGGTAAGTGTGACGTTTGTTTATTATACCGTGGCATAGTAGGGTGGACTTTTGACTACTGTTTTCCTCTTTTGTTGCAGGTGTATATTATACTGCTGCTGTCTTGTCAGATGCCGTTTCGTTTGTTATGCACTACTTTTAATGAACAGTGATTTCGGATGTGTTGGTTTTATGTGGATCTTTTACTGAATTCTTTAACGTTTTATCTTTTCTTTTATTGCTTTAGTGGAGGTGCGGCCGCTTGTTCAGAAGCTAGGCACGTGAGGTGGAATCCCCTCCCCGATGCATGCGAGTGTACACACCAGGCATAGGCCGATTGCACCATTTAGAGTTTAGTGTGAGTGAGTTGCAGTGAAATCACACGGGTGAGTAATTGGTGGCACCCTTGGGCACTCCTCCTTGTAGGTTGCCTCCTCAAGTGGCCGGTCTCCACCATTTTGTCTAGTTGTTCCTGTAACATGTTGTGCTTATTGTTTAGGGTAGCATTGTGGTAGGGAGTATGTTGTTTTAATCATCGTTTGTTAATAAAGTGTTTTAATTAATTATTTTACTGTCTCACCCCTGCTACCCTAGGTGCCTTTTTGATCATATAGTTACACGTTTAGTAGTTTCTCTTAATAAGAGTTTCTCTTAAAATTGTAAACTTCCTTTGTCTCACCTCTGCCTTTAAATAACGAGTCTGTGGGCTTTGGTAGCCAGTGCAATCCTTTCATTGGCTAGAGAAATCTTTCCTGGGGGTGTAACGTCCTCCCCCAGGTGGCGTTGTCACTATTTTAGTAACCGTCCCCAGTTATTTCTCCTTCGCAACACCACATAGGTTTATTACAAACGACATTAACTTAAAGAGCCGGCAATGCCGTTTTACCAATAATGCCAAAGAAACAAAGGAAACACTCGCAGCAACAAAAGACAAGAAAACTACTAAACAAAAAAGGGAGGCACTTCCCACACTTCCTACTCTACTCCTCACCACGGGGAGACACTCTCAGGGCCCACAAGCCCATCTACTCACTAGTCAAAAGGAGGCTGTCTGTCCAAAACCTAGCACAGAGGGAAAAACCACCCTGCTCACAGCTCATCCCCAGTTTAAATAGCCTGACTGGAGTCAGGTGGCAAACGAAGCTAATCACAAGCAGCTGTGTCCTGGGGAGAGAGGAGAGTGAGAGAGACAGAGGGGGTAGGAGTGGCAAGAGAGGAGGAGGCGGAGAGAGCTGGCAAACACCCCACCCACACACTCACACAGCCTCACAGGATGTAACATTCCCCCCACTTACATTAAAGCTCTACCAAAACAACAACAACACCTTATTATGAGCTGCGTGAGAGTGCATCAGCCACTATATTGTCAGTACCTTTTTTGTGTTTGATCACCAGATTATAATCCTGGGCCAGGAGTGCCCAGCGCTTCAGTCACTGGGTGTGGTTGTACATCCGGTCAAGAAAAACGAGGGGATTGTGATCTGTGAACACGGTCACCGGGGAAGAGCTGGAGCCCACATACACTGCGAAATGCTGCAGAGCTAGAAGCAGAGCTAAGGCTTCCTTTTCTATAGTAGAGTAGTTCAGCTGATGGCGTTTGAACTTCGCAGAGAAATAACAGACCGGATGGCACACACCCCCCCATCATCCTGCAGTAGAACAGCCCCGGCTCCGGTGGCACTGGCGTCGACCTCTAGCTTAAAGGGTCGAGAGAAGTTAGGAGCTGCCAAGACAGGGGTGCTGCACAAGAGGGATTTTGCCGACTCAAAGGCATGCTGGCACTCAACTGACCATTCAAAAGGCACTACACAGTACACGACCACAGAAAAGTTCTTACAGAAACACCAGTAATATCCAGTCATACCTAGGAACCGCCTTAGTTCCCGTCTGGTGGTTGGAATCTGGTAGTCCAGGATTGCAGCAATCTTCGCCTCCACCGGGCGGACCTGTCCAAACCCCACCTGCTTACCTAGATAAGTGACTGTTGCCTTACCAAACTCGCATTTAGCGAGATTGAGGGTCAACGAGGCCTCGGCTAGCCGCTGAAACACTGTCCTCAGGAGGGACATATGATCTGCCCATGTGTCTGTGTATAGCACTACATCATCTAGATACACATTGCACTGGGGCACATCTCCCAACACCAACTGCATCAAACGTTGAAAGGTAGCTGGGGCATTTTTCATGCCAAAGGCCATCACTGTGTATTGCATGAAGTGGTCAGGGGTGACAAATGCAGAAATATCTGAAGCTCTGGAAGTCAGAGGCTCCTGCCAGTAGCCTTTAAGGAGATCGAGTTTGGTAATGAATTTGGCAGGGCCTATGCTGTTGATGCAGTCTTCCATACGAGGAAGCGGAAACGAGTCAGAGACCGTTACAGCATTTACCTTCCGATAATCTGTGCAGAAACGGGGTGTGCCATCAGACTTAGGCGTCAGTAGACATGGGGAGCTCCAGGGCCTACAACTAGGTTGTGCCAAGCCGTTTTCTATTAAGTACTCAACTTCCTTTTTCATCACCTCACGTTTGGCGATGGGGCAGCGGTATGCATGCTGCTTGATTGGGGCTGCGTCACCAACATCAATGTCATGCTCACAAACATTGGTACGGGAGGGTACGTCACTAAAGAGAGACGGGTAGGAGTGCAACAAGCCAAGTACATCTTTACACTGGGACGGAGGAAGATGAGACAGGTGGGTCTCGGCCTTAGCTAAAAAAAAAAACAGAATTTGACAACCACCCACATTGCTGTCCCTCAGAAAGGGTACCCAGATCATCATCACCCTTAACTTCTACACTTAGCAGGATAACAGGGACTGAACCGGGGACAGCCGTCCCAGCAGTGTCTGATGATTCTGTCATGCTGGTGTCTCTGGTATGGTATGGTTTCAGCATGTTAACATGGCATAGGCGAGTCTTCCTTCTGCGTTCTGGGGTGTTGAGAATATAGTTGGTGTCAGACACTTTTTCACTATCACATAGGGGCCTGAGAAACGAGCCATGAGGGCAGAATTAGGCATGGGCAGCAACACAAGAACTTTGTCCCCAGGCTGAAACTGTCTTTCCACTGCTTTTTGATCAAATCGTCTTTTCATGTTTGCCTGGGCTACACAGAGAGCTTCTTTTGCTAACAAAGTAGCCCGTTGCCACCTGTCCTTGCATGTTTTACAAACTCCACCACATTAGTTTTAGGCACACAACCGCTGAGAAAACTCTCCTTCAGCCCCTTTAGTGGACCCCGCACATCATGTCCAAACACCAGGGTAGCTGGGCTGAACCCCAAAGACTCCTGCTTCGCATCACGTATAGCGAACAATACAAAAGGGACCCCTTCATCCCACCTTTTTCCTGTGTCATGGCAATACTTACTCAACATTGCCTTGAGAGTTTGATGCCACCGCTCAAGTGCGCCTTGTGACTCTGGGTGATAAGCGCTAGACACAGAATGAGAAACTCCAAAGGACTGTAAAGTCTGTTTAAAATCCCTGGACATGAAATTGGTACCCTGATCTGTCTGCACAGTTTTCGGGAGGCCAAAGGTGGTAAAGAATTTGACTAGTGCTTTGGTAATGCTTGCTGTGGTGATTCTCTGCAGCGGAATTGCCTCGGGGAATCGAGTCGACACACACATTATGGTTAACAAGAACTGATTCCCTGCCCGTGTCTTTTGTTGTGATTTGGCGCTATATAAATAAAATTGAATTGAATTGAATTAAGGGGCCAACACAGGATATGCTCAAATGGTTCACCGACAGCGGGGATAGGACGTAGAGGGGCGGGGGGCACCACCTGGTTCGGTTTACCCACAAGCTGGCAAGTGTGACAGGTGTTACAAAAGTGCACTACATCTGCTTTCAATGCCGGCCAAAAGAAATGCTGCAGTATACGGTCATACGTTTTGGTGACACCCAAATGACCTGACCACGAATGATCATGTGCTAACTGTAGCCTAGGCCATCGCAGACTTGTCGGAACCACTGTCTGCCGCACTGTACTCCAGTCTTCTCCAGGCCTTGGGGTCCACTTGCGCATCAATAAACCTTCCCAAATGAGAAATGTCTGCTTCTTGCTCCCCTCACCACCATTATCCTGAGCTGCAGCGGCAAAACACTTAACTAATGAAGGGTCCTCTTTCTGAGCCTTCACAAGTGCTTCCCGGGTGAGCAGAAAAGGAGCTTCAGACTCAGGAGCTGGCTCAACCACACTTTGAGCCGACTCCAAGGCTCCATTATCTCCCTCATCAGTACAGGGCATCACATCCTTCTCTAGAATAGAGCCAATCACTGATTCTGACAAATCAACCCCCCCCCACCTTGCTGCTGGGCACGTAACCGAGTCAGAACGCTCACCGGGAACACATCCGGGTGTTGCTGGCCGAGGGCATCGACCACAGGCTCTATAACAGGATTGTTGGTCACCTCAGGGGTAGGATAAACTTTCCCACCCGCTATATCATTTCCCATTATAAAATCCACCCCATTAATCGGGAAAGAAGGCCGCACACCCACTGAAAAGAAACCACTCGCCAGCTCACTCTGCACCCAAATATGATGGAGGGGAGCAGGCACAAAACTCATCCCAACACCTCTCACAATGATGCTAGCGTCACAGTCAGACTTCTGATCAAATTCAAGCACACTGGCTAGTATGAGGGACTGTGAGCCACCAGTATCACGCAGAATGGTCACTTCATGCTTGTCCTCGGGCTTACCAGACAGCGAAACTGTCCCCTTAAAAATGAAGGGCTTAAAACACTCATCCGGGGCCTCAGGGGAGGGGGGCCTACTGACAGGAGGCATGGTTTTAATCAGCCCGACCCCTTTTGGTTTACGTGAAGTCGAGACTGATTGTTTCCGTTTATAAGCTTCACAATCTGCGATCAAGTGGCCAGACTTAAAACAGAAAAAACACTTTCGGTCTGCCTTGGGACGAGACACAAGTACCTCACTCTTTGGGTGCTGTGCAACTGGCACCTCGCTAGCCTTCACTGGGGCATCGCGCCAGTCATACCTACTGACACTGGTTTTTATGGACGAGCGCGAACTCATCAGCCAGCGTCGCAGCCTACTGTAGCGAGGAAACCTTCTGTTCATTAATATATACTGCGATGCGCTCAGCAAAGCAGTTCTTAAATTCCTCTATGAGCATTAGTTCCCGGATCGAAGCCAGGTCAGTGGCTTTGCAGGCCGCACACCACCGATCGAAAAGAACACTTTTCCCTGGTAAAATCAAGATAAGACTGACCCTGTCCCCTTTTCAACCCCCGGAAACGCTGCCTTTAGGCTTCTGGGACCAGCTCATAAGCCAACAGAATAGCACTTTTCAGCTTGTCGTAGTCTAGGCTGTCCTCAGCTGACAGCGAGGAACAAACTTCCTGAGCCTTACCCACCAGCTTACATTGTAGCAAGATGGCCCACGAATCCCGTGGCCAGTGCAAGGCTGTGGCTATTCGTTCAAACGACTCGAAGTAGCTGTCAACCTCAGTGTCACGGAACACCGGAACCAGACGACTGTTTTTACCTACATCAAACGGTGTGTCTGCCTGGCGAATGGAGGCAGTCAGAGGAAGGGAAGTCTGCTGGAGTTTCAGCTGTCGCAACTTAACAGCTGTCTCCGCCTCCACCTTTTTCAATTCAACCTCCCTGGCTCTGGCAAGCTCTGCGTCTGAACGCCTAAGCTCCAACTCCTTCTTTAGCTGGAACTCCCTCTCACGATCCTATTTTTCCAACTGGAGACGAGCCAGGCATACACGGAGCTTAGCATCCTGCTTCGAGCCTACACTTGATTCAATGGAGAGAGGTTCGAAGCGAGGCAATGTCATGGGTTTGTCCTCAGGCAGCCCCTGAGCAACAGGTGTAGACACCGATGGACCTACAGCTTGAGCTGGCACCTGCGGAACAGGCTGAGATGCTACACCATGCTCAAGTGGACTGGCAGACACTGGCAAGGCCATTATCCCTTTCTCCACCAAACCAGAGACAAGAGCAGCTTTCAGCTCAGCCTTACGCAGAGCCGTGGAGACAGAAATGCTATAAAATGATGCCACCTCATGCAAATCCCTCTTCTTACAGGCGTCCAGCTGGACAAGCGAAAGGTTTTCCTTAAACACGGCAATATCAAAGGTAGCCATTAAAACTAAAACAAAAACTACCTGAGGTTAACAATAACAACAAAGAAGCACCACCTCCAATACACAAATGAAAAACAGGTGGGAATTATTGGCCACAGGTTAACCAATAAATAAAAATAAAAATAAATAAATAAATAAAAATACCGCCGACCCTCTCCCCAGACCTACCTACTAAAATTTCAGCCTAGTTAGCTTCTGAAGTGTACCAGGCTCGAGGCAACTTTAAAGGCTACGCATCAAGTGCACAAAGCACCGACAAGCCTACCCCCGACAGGGAACTAATCCCCACCCGGGATTACTCAGAAAATAAAAAAGGTAAAATAAAAAATGAGTGCCTGAAAGAGGAGCTTACGCTCAGCTACACACTCCCCTTTGCTAACTGGAGAGAGAGCGCAGCAGATACAATACAACTAAACAAGCCACCGGCAAACAACTCACTAAAACTCAATTGCTGTTCCTTCCATTCATATCCCGGACGAACCCCCACATTGTTACGTTCCCCCCGAAGGGGTCTAGGCATGCGAGTGAGGGGACCAGTAACAAATGAGTCCGGAAACAGAATGAAAAGGAAAACAGACAGAGTTGTTCTGTAATAATATAGTTTTATTACAAATGATATAGGTTTATTACAAACGACAGTAACTTAAAGAGCCGGCAATGCCGTTTTACCAATAATGCCAAAGAAACAAAGGAAACACTCGCAGCAACAAAAGACAAGAAAACTACTAAACAAAAAAGGGAGGCACTTCCCACACTTCCTACTCTACTCCTCACCACAGGGAGACACTCTCAGGGCCCACAAGCCCATCTACTCACTAGTCAAAAGGAGGCTGTCTGTCCAAAACCTAGCACAAAACTGTGTAGAGCCACAGAGGGAAAAACCATCCTGCTCACAGCTCATCCCCAGTTTAAATAGCCTCAGAGGTGATTGCTGACTGGAGTCAGGTGGCAAACGAGGCTAATCAAAAGCAGCTGTGTCCTGGGGAGAGAGGAGAGTGAGAGAGACAGAGGGGGTAGGAGTGGCAAGAGAGGAGGAGGCGGAGAGAGCGGGCAAACACCCCACCCACACACTCCCACAGCCTCACAGGATGTAACACAAGGTCTTAAACTAGAAAAATTTGCATTTCCTGAGAAAATGCTGTGTGGATGCCTTAACGCTGAAGCTGTCTGCTGAAAAGCTGAAAAAGATGAAAAGTTGCAAAAAGTTGTATGGTGGTGAAAAAAAAATGTCACCCTGAGCAGGATTCGAACCTGGACCGCCTGGGCGCAAGGTGGCTACTCATCTCACTGAGCCAAATTCACTCGCACAAGGTAAGAGATGGAGAGACTGACAATTAGGGTGAAATGAGCAGAAACTGCTGAGAATTGCGCTGATAAGAGGTGAAATGGTTGAAAATTTTGCAGAAAAGAGGTGAATCAGCAGAACGTTGCGCTGAATAGAGGTGAATCAGCAGAATTTCTGCTGAAAAGAGGCAAAACAACCTGTTTCTGCTCAAATTCACCAATCAGAGGTACTGCCTCTGTCTGCTTCATCAGGTGGGTACTTGTATGTATTTCTGCCATGGAGCGTTAACAAGAATCTGAGGTCCATATTAGAAAAGCTGCTAAAATCATAAAACTTGCGCTGAAAAGAGATGAATCAGCAGAGTTTCTGCTGAAAAGAGGGTTTTTTTCTGAAAACAGCCAAAAAAGCTGGAATTTGTGCTGAAAAGGGGTGAAAAAAATGAAAATTTTGCTGAAAAGGGCTGAAGAAGCTAAAGTATACCAAATCAAAGTATTTGTACCAAAACATAGTGTTTCTGCCATATTGTGGTACTACTACATTACAACATGAATACGGATTAAAGATGAAAGAAACTGGCAACAAATTCCTCCACTACAAACCAGTCTGATACCACTTCTTTGCAGTGTTCACGTTTACTAAGGCACTACCCAAAAGGTGCCACAAGAGGGCACTCCAACACAACAGATGACCTATGTACACTGATGCACTTAGTAACAGTCAGCCTCCTTGAATTGGCAGAAATACTGTGATTTAGTAGTAATACTATAACATAACAGATATACTGTGATGTTGCAGACATAGTATGTTTTTGCACTACTCATTTGTAGTGAAAAAAATTAGCAATATAAATTACAGGTCTGTGATAGTGTATAAATTTGTAGTGAAAAAAAAAACATGTGGACCAAGGTGGGATTGAACCCACGACCTTTGAGCTGCAGAGCCGTGTCATTACCGATTGCGCCACCTGGACAGGGGGCGGGCGGCTGAAAAACAGATTGATGACCAGTCACAATTAGATCGCGGTGAGAGGCGAAAAACGCCGTTTTTTGGAGTTACAAAACGTCGTGTAACTCAAAAACTAGGAGGGCTAGCAGCATAATTCTTGTACTGGGTGAATCAGCGGACTTTGGTGTACTTTGACTGCGATTTTCACTGCTCTTTGTACCTCCGTCGCGGACATATGACGAGAGAAGAAACGGCTTCATTTTCGGAGTTTGAAAACTGAGAGGAGGACAGATTTCCACCCCTCAAACAAACGTAATTCATTGCTCAACGGTAAGATAATTGTAAAAACTGCTTCCACTGTGAGTGTCAGCAGTGTCTGAAGATATATTGGCACAAGCCTCATGTCCTAACTTTGCTTTGTTAAAGAGATACGGCGATTTGAAAATGCCTCCCGTTACAGAATTTCAGCTCTGAATTTCAAAACCTCCCCATAGACTTTGAATGGGGAGTTGTCAGACCTTGTGTCACTCCGAGGCAAATTGCGAAAAAACGGTAAATCTCACAATAAAGATAGTGACATTTTCTGAAAGCCAGCAAAAATACCTACGTTTTGATGTATAATTTGTGGGGGTTGAGTGGAAATTGAGCGAGTAGCAAGAAGTTGTTTAGACATGAAGAGAAAATTTTAGAGAACGACTGGATGGTTCGAGTAACAGTATAATTTTAGCACTTACAGATCCGACAGTGAGTGGTTCCCGTTACTCATCCAGTCTGAGAAAGCACTGGTTAGTGTTTGTGTATTTATTGATTTATTTTAAGTAATTGTGTTTTATGTATATTATGGTTTTATATTTTTACAAATGCTTTATATACTTATTTATCTACATATATATTTAATGGTTTATACCTTGTGTTGGGGGGGGGGCGTTGTGTGTGTGTTTCTGTCTTGTTTTTATGGACATGAAGTCTGCCAATAAAGACTGAATTGAATTGAATTGAAAATTCAGAATGGACCAGCACTCACTCTGACTTAATTGCATAGCAACCATAGCAACGCATGTATTTTCTGAAAAATCACAATTTTGCAACTGAAAACTTCAAGAGAGATAAGATTAAAACGGTAGAAGATCTGAAAAAGCTGAATCAGACAGGAATAGCCCAATAATCTGAGAACATTTTAAAGTTTGAATGGAGTTTCTAGGTGAAAGCATGAGGATGTATTTAAGTTTCAAAAACAAGCAAGTTTTAGCAGAATTGTGGAAGTTTTCCATTCATTTCAATGGGACAAATTAAAGGAAAAAAGTGTAATATTTTAAAAAAGTATAATAGTAATAAACACCAAAAGTCATTGCCGGAAAGAGCAGAAAGAGCAGAACAGTTTAGAGTTTGAACGGAGAAAATCGGCTGAAAACTGAGGAAGTAGTTAAGTGCCAAAAAGTGTACGGAAGCAACTAGAATAATATAGTGGAATAAAGAATAAAGAGAAACAGGAACTCAATAGTGTGGAAGCCCTTTAGGGCATCCACACAATAATCAGGCCCCATCTTATCTTAATGACCTTGTAGTACCATATCACCCTATTAGAGCACTTCGCTCTCGCACTGCAGGCTTACTTGTTGTTCCTAGAGTATTTAAAAGTAGAATGGGAGGCAGAGCCTTCAGTTTTCAGGCCCCTCTTCTGTGGAACCAGCTTCCAGTTTGGATTTGGGAGACAGACACTATTTGTACTTTTAAGATTAGGCTTAAAACTTTCCTTTTTGCTAAAGCATATAGTTAGGGCTGGACCAGGTGACCCTGAATCCTCCCTTAGTTATGCTGCAATAGACACAGGGCGTTTATCAATATGCGTACTTGTGCGTACTTGCGTTCTCGTGTACTCGTGATACGTCATCAGTCGGAGACCAAGTACTGTTCCAATTGGCACGCGCATCAAGCCGAGAACGCGAAAAAGTCCCGGATGTGTTCTCGATCCGCCCGTTTTATCGAGCATGCATCGGTGTGGACTTGGGACAACTATATATCCCAGAATGCATTTCGTCCAAAACTCAACAGCGGACTCCCGGCACATCGTTTTCAACCCCCGCCCCCGCCATGGACTTCTCACTACTCAGGTTAAAGAAACCCCAGCAGCTGTCTATAGTATTGAGTGTCCACTAGAATAGAAATAAAAGCGTTCTAACATCTCACCTGCTTGTTTTTATTAAGGTATGTACACGTATGTACACGTACACTATTTTTATTAATAGAGGTTTCAGTACTGAGGTTAAAAATGATATATAAGTCACTTAGATCACTTCTAAATGTTAATGTTTGGTTTATTTCAGTGTTTTATTTGTTCCTGAGTAAACCGGTGTGGCTGTGATTAAAGTTAAGCTTCATAACATGTTACTCACAGTTAAATTAAGAGGGGACGGCAGTAAAAACTCCGGACCTGTGACATCATCACGTACGCAGGTGTTCCAATTTTACAAATCGCGAGTCCGTGCTCGCGTTCTCGGCGGGTACGTACTCCCGTGCGTTCTCGGCGAGTACGTACTCGCGTACTTGGGCATTGATAAACGGCCATAGGCTGCCGGGGGATTCCCATGATGCATTGAGTTTTCCTTTCCAGTCACCTTTCTCACTCACTATGTGTTAATAGACCTCTCTGCATTGAATCATATCTGTTATTAATCTCTCTCTCTCTTCCACAGCATGTCTTTATCCTGTCTTCCTTCTCTCACCCCAACCAGTTGCAGCAGATGGCCCCGCCCCTCCCTGAGCCTTGTTCTGCCGGAGGTTTCTTCCTGTTAAAAGGGAGTTTTTCCTTCCCACTGTCACCAAAGTGCTTGCTCATAGGGGGTCATATGATTGTTGGGTTTTTCTCTGTATCTGTTATTATAGAGTATACTGTACAATATAAAGCGCCTTGAGGCGACTTTTGTTGTGATTTGGCGCTATATAAATAAAATTGAATTGAATTGTACACATTGTGGAGAGTTGGTGCCATGCAGGAGACTGGGCGATGCTTCTACCCCAAGGTATTAGTAGGGTAATGCCAACATAACCCAAGCATCAACTCTTGTGGATCAGCTTGGTTAAAGGTCAGTCAGAGCTCACAGCGGTCAGAACCGGTGGTACTAGGCAGGTGGGACACCACCTCTGGCAGATTACTGGCCCACTGCTGTATCTCAAATCCTCCAGTAGCAGGTAGTTGTCTCATTTTGTCCAGGAGTTGGTCTTTTTCCAGGAGAAAATGGTCTTTATATCACCGCTTATGGCCACAACATGCTGTTGGAATCGGAGTAACACACCGAGAAGCAAAGGGCTAGGAAGGGGTCTGGCAGCAGGAGGTCATTAAGAGCAGTTTGATGGAACAGAAAGGAGCAGTTAAAGACTAGGCGGGTGTTGGATCTGACTTCAGCAGACCCGCTAGTTCAGAGACTTATCACTCATGAAGAAAGCAAGAAAACGACGGGACCGGGTTTTTACTTGCTAGCAAGGGAAGGCCGGTCGGAACCCAAGCTCTTGGAGCTGAACGCTCCTCACCTGTTTCCTAGTATTGAACCCAGTTCTTTTATTCTTCTACTGGACAGAGAAGATGCAGACTCAGAGTTGTCAAAGTATTTATAATCATTTTATTCAATTCACTTCCGGAAGAGAGATGTGCACAGTGCAATCGGCAGATGTGAAGAGCCGTCCTTGGATCTGTTACATTTGTAATTTCAGCGTTCCTCATCTAGCCCCCACTCCTCCTGTTATTTTGGTACTTCTTACACGTCATACACAGTTTCGATCAAAACAACCTCTTTACCTCTGGCCTTACTTGATGTGTGTGTGTGTTGCCTAGTTCCGCTTTTCTATACATCCTGTTCTTCTGCAGCTCTGCACAAGACTTCCTGTGACCTCTGACACAGTTTATAACTGAAAGGTGTCCTTTAATAAATGTTGAGTCTGTGTTTCCACAGGCCCCGCTAGTTTAGAGACTTATTCCTCATGAAGAACGGAAAACAAGACAGAACATCTTCAACCGGTCTTTAACTCGCTAATGAGGGAGAGCTTTGGTCAGAACCAGGCGGTGGAGCAATGCTCCTTACCTGTCTCTAGCCCAAATCCTTCAAAGAGCAGCTCTCCTCGCAGCTATTTACTGACATGACAGTTACAATATACAATAGTTTACACAAGCACCTACCCTCGTAAAACCCCCCTTGGTTACAAAGACAAGGCACTGTATGTGTGTGTGTGTGTACACGTGTAAGCGAGAATGTGTGTGTGTGTGTGTGTGTGTGTGTGTGTGTCATGGGGGTGTGTTTGTTTGTGTGACCTCCTGCTCACCAAAAGCATCACAAAGGCAGGAAGCTTACAACACAAGAAACAGATCTTCCAGATAGGATGCATCTACAATAAAACCTCCCCCAGCACGAAGTGGCTGGAGAGGTGGTCAGGATCAAAGGAATCTCTTTGATCCTACTGCTTGAACTAAGACTTTACAAATTTAAGAAACACAATGACAACATTCAACAATTTGACTTAACATTCCCCCCTTTTTGTCATTGCATGCTTAAATTTCAACTTATGCACCCTTGGTTTTGGCAGTGTCAGTGTAGACTTCATTCATACACAGCTCCCGACGTCATTCACCTTCTATCGCCGCAAAAGTTCACAGTTAATACATGTAAGCAGTTAACCTGCTTCTCATTGATCGCATACACAGTAAACTACATCCTGCAAGTAAACAAATGAATGTCAACAGTCAAACAAGAAGAATCAACATTCTCAAATCATATGTCACTACAATCCAACTGTATACAGACATAGGCATCCCAACACATCAGTTTATTTTATTGTTTGTCCATGTGGCTTTCAGCTATCTTCAAAGTTGTAGCTTGGTCAACACTCTTCTTTATGACTCCTATCAATCCCTCAAATCTTCTCCACTGTAGACATCCTGTGGGGGTTAGAGTCAACTGGTAAATCATCTGCATTTACAACTCTTCTCCTTTCCTGTTGTCGCTGCAGAAAAAGCTTTGTAAAGGAAATTGGATCAAGTTGTTTATGATCTTCTTGGCTCAAAACCTCAACCAGCTTAGAGAAGTGTTCATGATGTAACTGTAAACAAAAGGCTTCTCTGTTTACATCCCTTCTTGTAGAGGGCAAAAAGAATAGGTGACATTGCACAAATTCCATGGTAAATCCCCAACTTGGACTGATCCATTGCCCTTGATACACATGGGTAACTGGCCTGCTTCCAGTTTGTTTAGCAGTATAATGTCCGGCAGTGGATCAGATACTTGGGGCCAGGCCAGCAGGTCTGTCGTACCAGAACAATTCACCTTCCCGGCTACTGGCGAATCAACCTTTCCATTCAGGTTCAGGGGAGTTGAAAAGTTGGCACTGTTCCAAGTATGTTTACTCCTGGGTGTGTTGCTAAGGCAAGCAAACAAACTGTCTCACTCCCTGTGATGCTATATGGCCACAGCCCAGAAGAATGTGTAGACAGTGGCATCACAAGCATAACAATTGGTCTTGTTGTTTATGTGAGCAGTTGTCTTCATAAACTGCCACCAGTAGTTGGTTGAAAACCCATGCGGGTATTGGGTGTGGTTTGCTCTGTCCCAGTGCGCTCCTGTTAATCCACTCAGGGTCAACAGGCTCAAGAAGGTGCACAGCACATTTCTAGCCATTCTGAATTGGGTTCTGGATCAATTGGTTTCTTCACCGGGATTGAGACAAGAGGCCCTGGAGACTTTCTCTCCCCTTTGTACTCCGGTCTTTTCACCATTACCCAGAGTCGGCCAGGAAGTGTGTTACCTTCTTGCAGTGCGCTTGATGTATCCAAATGTTTCTCTCAGCAATCTTCACCCCTCTGGGCGTCGTCAGTAGCACCTGATAGGGACCTTTCCACCGTGGACTGGACCAGCACTTCCTCTTTATGGCCTTTATTAGCACCCAGACTCTCCAGACTTCAGGCTCTGCTCCTGTAGAGAAACAGAATCATCTGGCAGATCATTTGTTCTCATGACTTCTTCACTTTTAAACATTTTAAGCATCCAATCTGCTAATGTGTTCTCTCTTCTGCTTTTCTATCATCACTACTGAAAACTAGAACCCTAAATGGTCTACCATATATAATCTCAAAGGGTGTCAGACCATTCTCAGTTGGAGTAATCCTCATGTACATCTTAACTAATTCTATACAATCTAACCACGTCCTGCCTGTCTCTTCCATTGTTTTCCTAAGTCTTAGCTTTACTGTCCCATTAGTCCTCTCTACCAACCCTGCACTTTGTAGGTGATATGAACAATGATGTTTTAGATGCTGTGCCATTAACCCAATCACTTCATTTACAAAATGTGGACCATTATAACTATAAATAATCTCCGGAATCCCGTGTTCCACAATGATATTCTTGCATATTGCTTTGGTAACTGAAATGGCATCTGCTTTCCTAGTTGGGATGATTTCTACCCACTTTGAAAAAGGCACACAGTACTTGTAGCTATTACAGTTGGACAGCTCTATAAAGTCCATGTGAATAACTTGAAATGTGTGACTGGGTCTGGGGAATTTCCCTCTCTTAGGTCTCAAATTACCCCGAGAATTGTGCTTGCAACATACCATACATGACCTACAATTTTTATTTTTAAAGTATTAAATCCTAGAGTATAAAAATGTTGCTCTACTGCTGCCATCATCCCTCCTGTTGAGACATGGCATGGATCATGGCTCAAAATCGCAGCAGTCTTATATAAATTCTTAGGCAGTATTGGCTTATCACATACATAATAAACATCATCCTGCAAGCTTGCACCATTTGTGAACCACAACTGTTTCCCTGCAGTATGTAAGTGGGCCTGCATGTCTGCCAATGCATCTCGCATAATAGGCAATGTCTACTGGTGTTGCACTGCTAAAATGTGAACACCATGTGCTCCTAAAGCTGCCTCTTTTGCGATCTTATCCGCAAAAGCATTCCCTAATGCAACTGGATCTTTCCCTCTGGTATGTGCTGCACATTTACAAACGGCAATTCTACTGGGCAATAATACTGCTTCCATCAGATTTTGCAGGAGTTTGGCGTGTTCTACAGGTTTCCCTGTCGAGGTTGTCATACCTCGTCTTGCCCACTGCGCTGCAAAGAAATGTAATGTAGCAAATGCATATTGACTATCAGTGTATATTGTCACATTTTGTCTCTCTGCAGCTTTACACGCTTCCGTTAAAGCTACTATTTCTGCTGCTTGAGCAGATATGAAACAACAACAACAACAACAACAATCTTTATTTATAGAGCACATTTAAAAACCAACGGTATGCCAAAGTGCTTAACATAAAACAAGGAAATAACACAAGTATAATCAGGGTCATAAAAATGTAAAAATGTAAAATTGTAAAATTATGTTCACAGGAAAATGCCACCAATACACAATGGCGATATGACATACACAGCGCAAATAAAAGCATAATAGGAAAATTAATAGAATAAATGCTAACATGCTAATTGTCCTGCACAGATAACTTTCTAAATATCTCCTACAGTAAAACCTATTTTAGCCTGTCCCTCAGCTGTTGTAAAGCTCAAACCATCAACAAACCAAACCGTTCCCTCAATGACTGGCACATCTATTAAGTGATTTCTTGGTTTACACTCCTTCTCCATGTGCTCTCTACACTCATGAGGAGTGCCCTCTTCCTTCGTTGGCAAAAGGGTTGACGGATTCAGAATTGTGCACCGCTTTATGGTAATATGTGGTTGTGAGAGTAACAATGACATTTAAGACAAGTGTCTTGCAGGTGACAGAAATGTAATTTTAGTCTGCAGTAGTAAAACATCTACCTCGTGTGGAACTAACAGTGTCAAAGGATGAAATAAAACAATTTCCCCAGAACATTGTACAGCTTGAGCTGCTGCACATACTTGTAGCGCCCCTGACTCAGTACTCCACTATAGCCGGGTACGCCCTGAGTTCTAGTTACCTTGAACTTACCCAGTTGCCCTCAGTGCAAGCTCCCCTTAGTTACACACGTATAACACCTTTATCTTACTCTGAACTATATATAAGAAACAGTACAACACACAAGATCTTCCGTTTCAACTAAGCGGGTTTACTGAATGGATTGATAAACACCCACAAAATCATTAAAGTAAACAGTCTCTTGCAATGATAAATTATAACAATAACAACAGTTAAACAGTTCGTTACCGTAATGGGCCCCACACACTCACACCCCAATTTCCCAAGTCCCCTCGGTGCAGGCCTGGATCGATGCTTGTGTGCGTAGGAACCAACAGTCCTAGAAGAAAACAAAATGGTGCTCCTACCTGGAACTCTCAAGCTGTGTCCAAATTCATGGGCTGCATCCTCCTGAGGACCCGGCCTTCGCGGTCTACGTGGGCCGGGTCCTCAGAAGGTCGGGTAGGCCGGAAGTAAACGGCTGTGAAATTGGATGGTCTAGCCTTCTGATTAGCGTCACCGCTGTCTCGGTGGAGTTTAATAAACTCAGCCGTCTGCTCCTTGCTATTTAAAATATAACAGGACACTGGCGTAAATTCTCGACCGTCTCATACTTCTGTTTAATCAGTTTTCTGTTTGACGTTTATTCAGTGGTGTAAAAACCAAGGAGGAACCCACCCGGGGGATTAATAAAGTTTTATTTTATCTAATCTAATCTAATAACTTTAATCTCAGCCAAACCGATTTACTCACAAACAAATAAAACACTGAAAAAAGCCAAACAATAACATTTTTAGGTTGTCTAAGTGACTTATATATTACGTTTAACCCGAGTAGCGAAAGTCGGCGGTGATCTGAAAATGATGTGCTGGGAGTTGTGCCGTTCTTGGCAGCTTCAGTGACCCTCGAGCTATCGGCTAGCTATCGAGCTGGTGGGTAACAGACGTCTCCGAAAACGTCGAAGCACTTTTGCAAATATGCGATATCTTGATAAACCGAGCAGATATTTCAAGTTTACACAGCTACATTCTCGCCTGAAAATATGTTAAAAGTTTATTTTGTGACCCAGAAGGATTAATAACAGTAATTTTAAAACTTAGTAGCGGCCGCCATTGCCGGAAACTGGAGTTCGGCTGGGCCGCGCTATTAATTCTGGGATATGGAGGGCCACGAAGGACACACCCGACCCATCCTTCAAATTCGGGGAAAAGGAGGACGCATTTGTCGGCTGCATTTGGAGGAGTCTAGGAATTTGGACAGCCTTCGGCGCGTCGCTGTGACGTAATCGGTCTACAAATGCATCCTCAGGAGGATGCAGCCCATGAATTTGGACACAGCTACAGTCTCTTTCCACAAACTCACAGCAAGCCGAGTGGTCCGTCCTTAGTCCATGCAGCTGCACACTTACTCCTTCCGAGCAACAAACCTGATCGGTCAGCCTCAGCAGTTGGTAGCCTCTCGCTCTGTACAGGTCCGGTGATCCTTAGCGAAGTCCGCCTTGAGGGCTAACTCCGGTTAGCCAAGTTAGCACGCCGCTAACTAGGAGATTCCGAGGCAACAGTGCAAGCCAGTCCGGGCAGCACTACCTCACAGTCCCATACACTCTGTTACTCCGCCGTCGACGTGGGATGATTTATCCTCGCCGTCCCGTGGGAAAAGTCTCCGTAGACGCTAGCCGTATCTCACCCATGCTTCTCTCTCTCCTCCAATCTCCCGTGGCTGCTGCCTTCTCCCTCGTTTCTTTTTCTCCCGGCCCCTTTCAAAATAAAAGCACCTAAACACAAACTAAGTTATGAATAATACAAATATAGAAAAATGAACAAGATAACTATTCAGATATATATACATATAACTAGAAATAAAACTTAGCCCCATCAAATATACCCGGGCTACATACTGATCTCACACACGGAGGCAAAGCACAAGCAACTAGATCGAATCTTTTAGGATAGTAAGTTACTGGCTTCACTTTTGGGAAAAGTGCTGTTAGTTATTTCACAGTCACCTGGCATTTGTGCTGTTCACAGAACCACAAGTCCATCGCTGAACTTGCTCCTGCCCGTCAGATGGAGCTTGGCACGCTCCTTCATCCCTCAGGTTCTCACGTTCCAACACCGCGGACGATTTAAGGTAGAGCACGTCGTACACCTTAGTTGTCTTCCTCAACATCAATGCTGAATCTCTTTCATTTTATTTAAGATTTTGCTGTGCGAAGTCTCCTCATGACGATCTCCTGGAAGCCCAGTAGCACAGCTCTCTGTGGGATGTCTGCTGTGCTGAAGATGATCTCTGATCCTCCTGAAGCCTCTCTCCTGGCCTCAGCTTCCATCTTGTGGACGATCTTCCTCAGTCACTCCTTCTCGTCATGGCACCTCACGACACCTGCAAATCAAAAATTGACACTCCTCTTGTGCCACACAGCTCTCGCCATGTGTCAACTCCACACAATGAGACATGTACAAAAATGTCGCACATTCTCCCTAAAACAATCTCCAGGGTTTCCCTCTTGGAGCAGCTCCACTCCACCTGTAACCCTGTTTAAAAACATTAGTCAGTGGTTAAATTTGCAGAGTCATGTGACCCAAGTTTCCTCCTGTGGTCTCCTCCTGCTCCTGCAACAGAGACACACACAGAGATACATCCACACCTTTGTCACATCGGCGTGGGGGTTAACTTCGCATAGTGGTGTTAAGTCAGTCAAGTCTTGTCAGCTTTTGTCAGCTTTAACCAGTCAGTCAGTTCCCCATTTTTTTTATTTTCACTCATTCATTCATTCATTCAGTGATTCTTTCTTTGCTGATAGTGGAATTTATCGTCGCATTTCGTTTCCACCCTCAGCAAAACGACGACATTAAAAAGAAAAAAAAATTTAGACTGGATTACCTCGCTGAATCCTTTTAGAAAAGGGACTCACTTCCTAATTGTCCCAAATAAGTGGCTTTCTCCTGAGACCATTTTAATTTTGGAGAAACTCACTTTGCAACCGTTCGCAACAACATGTTGTGTAGTTCTTCCTATTCAACGTTCAGATCTGCTTAGATGACAGAAAAATTATCAAACAAAACTTTCAGTGCACTATGAAAGTAACAAAAGAAAAGAAAGGAAAGAAAAGAAAGGAAAGGCCTTGTTAAATCATGACACATGTTCTTCAATTCGGGAGGGGGGGAGGGATAAATCATACCAAACCTAATTGGCAGGCTCAACTTAGTAACAAAAGACAAATCATCAGCCAGTTTAATCTCAAACGTTCATCCAATCAGCCACACACAACATACAGCATAACCCTGTTGTCTCATCACATAATAAGTTTCTTCTCATGTAACCAAATGTGTGCCATGTTAAAACTTCTTCACACACCAGAACCTCAACAATCAGCTCGCTCAGCTCACTCATTCAAAACCCCTCATCAGCATTCTGTTTTCTCCCTATGATGCAACCATTTGTCCTACTAATAATATATTCAGTCCACTAGTCTATGTATCACTTTTATCTTACTACTGACTTGGACAAGATGACAAACAGAATCTCGTGCTTAAGATGCTGTCTGGTCTTCATGAGTTCATTGTATGTGTATGTGCATGTAGGGTTAGTATGGTTAATGCATTTTCTGTTTGTGTGTGTTTTATGTACCTCTCTCATCACATTTTCATTATTCTCATCACTGCTTAAAACACACATCTCTCTCTCTCTGTTTTTTTTAACTCTCCTTTCTTAAAAACAGAAAGTGGCATTACAGTTGTTTCAGGCTGAGAAACGCCAAACACTCTTCATGTTATCATTCATATTTCATCAGCACAAATATTTCTTTCTTTTGTGTCCACTGGGCAGGTGACCTGCAGAATCATGTCTGCCCCAGCTGGATACTGCTTCACTCACATACTTTCACACCTCTCTGTAACTCACACACAGCATGACGTCAGACAAAATCACCTGCTTTTCGCTAAAACAAAAACATGATGCTGATGTTACAAAAGTCTCACACACATGAATCAGGATGCAGAAAAGCTGTTGCCCATATGAGGTGTGAGGAAGAAACTGAACTCACGGATAGCTGCATGCTCGAGATATCATAGCTCTGTTTCCCTCCCCTCTGATACGTTCAACCAGCTCCTGCTCTGAAAATGTGTAGCTTGCTCATCAGCTCAAAAGCAACTGCATACAAAATGACAATCAGACTCACTCAAATAGACCACATCTGGCACACACACATAAAATAGACACCAACAAGAGCTCTGACCTCCTTCCATTTGGTGGAGAAACCAACACTCAACACCCTCAGCGGCGGAGAAAAACCCTTTTTAACCTCTTTTCGGTGGAGAAACCTCCTTAAATAAAAAATTAAAAAACACTGGTGGAGAAACCAGACCTCCTTGAAACTGGCGGAGAAGCCAGACCTCCTTAAAAAAATAAAGAAAAGCTGGTGGAGAAACCAGGTAGCTTGCGTCTACATGCACAGCTTGCGCACTCACGTACCTGCGTTTAACCGCACGGTCACGTAGCCGCGCTCTAAGGCCTTCTGTACTCACTGTTTGTGTTGTTTTCGTCCACGGGAAAGTCTCTAGATCCCGTCAATCGCCATCCAATCCGAGGGGAGTTCAGACGCAAACTGTCCGGCCTGGCGACAAAGTTAAGCGCCAGGTCTTTCATCAGGCGTCCCAGACGCTGGCTGCTAGCAGACTGCAGCGGCGTCATCTCCCTCTCCTCGGTGGATGCGATGTGTTGGGCTCCGGCTCGGAAGGACCAAATAAATGTTGAGTCTGTTTCCACAGGCCCCGCTAGTTTAGAGACTTATTCCTCATGAAGAACGGAAAACAAGACAGAACATCTTCAACCGGTCTTTAACTCGCTAACGAGGGAGAGCTTTGGTCAGAACCAGGCGGTGGAGCAATGCTCCTCACCTGTCTCTAGCCCAAATCCTTCAAAGAGCAGCTCTCCTCGCAGCTATTTATTGACATGACAGTTACAATACACAATAGTTTACACAAGCACCTCCCCTCGTAAAACCCCCCTTGGTTACAAAGACAAGGCACTGTGTGTGTGTGTGCACGTGTGTGTGTGTGTGTGTGTGTGAGTGTGTGTGTGTGTGTGTGTGTCATAGGGGTGCGTTTGTGTGACCTCCTGCTCACCAAAAGGATCACAAAAGCAGGAAGCTTACATCACAGGAAACAGATCTTCCAGATAGGATGTATCTACAATAAAACCTCTCCCAGCACAAAGTGGCTGGAGAGGTGGTCAGGATCAAAGGAATCTCTTTGATCCTACTGCTTGAACTAAGACTTTACAAATTTAAGAAACACAATGACAACATTCAACAATTTGACTTAACAATATACAGGCCTGTTCTTAACATACATAAAACCAAATACACAGCAAATAAGCGCTAGAAAATATATTTTTCCTTAACATTCCCCCTTTTCGTGTCTCCTTTAAGAGACACGACCTAATCCCTGAGTTATCCTATTAATCTGTCCTGCCCTTTGACAATAATAGCTAGAATCGGGATCAGGGGAGGATGAAAAGTAATGAAAGTAATGAAAAGTAATGGGAGGATTAGCTTTAGTAATAGCCGGAGGGATTTTTATGTTGTGTCAATTGCCCGAACACAGTTGTCATGCCTGATATGGTCTACCTGTTAAAGGAGGACAGAGCGACAATTAAGAGAACTGACATGTACGGGATATAGAAATAGCAAGCTGGGGATGTAGTTGTGTGCTTAAAAAAAAAAAAAAACAGAAGTGCTTTTTAAAGAGGAAACTGCTTAACTCTGTCGAGACTGTTTCCACAGATTGACAATAAAACTAATCGGGGACCTTTTACCAGAAAAAGCTAATTATATCTGTTTGGATTTTACAGTGAGCAGCGAGGGAAGTCAGAAGCGGGTTTGTGAAATGTGAAATTCTTTTTGGAGAGAATCAAATTGCTAACTTTAAGACCGTACTGCGGCCGACGTCCAACGTCTGCTGGCCTATTGTAAAATTGATTATACTTCCACGGCAACACGTGAAGACAACTTTGCACAGACACTTAAAATAACTTTGCAGCAGACTTAAACATCAACCTGCAGTTCTTAGCAAAAATCTCTTGTTCTAATGTTTCAACACTACTGAGCCAATTTAACAGTGAAGATCATTAACTCAGCGAACAGATCATTTAGAATTCATCCAATATGCACACTTTGCTTTAACAGGTGGTGCTTACCTTTAAATTCTATTGGACCAGTCCTCTGTTCGCCTCATTTCACGATCCCACCTTGGGCCAAATTCGTCCTCTCAGCCATAAAAGAATCCGGGTCACGGCACCAAATATGGAACCCAGTTCTTTTATTCTTCTACTGGACAGAGAAGACGCAGACTCAGAGTGGTCAAAGTATTTATAATCATTTTATTCAATTATCTTACGGAAAAGAGATGTGCACGGTGCAATCGGCAGATCTGAAGAGCCGTCCTTGAATCTGTTGCATTTATAATTTCAGACTTCCTGTGACCTCTGACACAGTTTATAACTGAAAGGTGTCCCTTAATATACAGGCCTGTTCTTAACATACAGTGGCTTGCAAAAGTATTCGGCCCCCTTGAACTTTTCCACATTTTGTCACATTACAGCCACAAACATGAATCAATTTTATTGGAATTCCATGTGAAAGACCAATACAAAGTGGTGTACACGTGAGAAGTGGAACAGAAATCATACATGATTCCAAGCATTAAAATGACCAAGCAAATAAATAACTGAAAAGTGGGGTGTGCGTAATTATTCAGCCCCCTGAGTCAATACTTTGTAGAACCACCTTTTGCTGCAATTACAACTGCCAGTCTTTTAGGGTATGTCTCTACCAGCTTTGCACATCTACAGACTGAAATCCTTGCCCATTCTTCTTTGTAAAACAGCTCCAGCTAGTGATGGGTCCAGCAACACTGACGCACCGGCGCATGTATCAAGCTCACCTAGCGAAGCCTGTATCGGTGCGTGTGTCACTTTAAGAAAAAGTCACGTGATCGATACAGCTGCTGTATCGCTCATTGCCAACGCTCCAAACTGTGTTTAAAAGGTACCGCATCTGCATCTGTCAACGGAATGAGTCGCCACCAAAAAAAACCCAAAATTACTCTCGCAAAGATTAAAAAAAAAAAACAAAAACATACATATCTCTCCATAACAAAATGGAGCCCCCCAAAAAAGAAAAGTTTCTGCTGTGTGGGATCATTTCGATCTTTTAACTGCAAATAATGTAACTGTTTGTCTGTCTTTGTTTCAGTGTAATCTATCAGAATAGGAAAAACAGCAATGTGACCTGCAGTGTAAATGATTTATTTCATTTTATGCAGGTTAAATGTCGCATCTGTTCTGCGGAGCTTTCTTACACAAACAAAAGCACCTCCTCAGTGTTTAGGCATCACAGAGCCAAACATGAAAATGAGGAGACAAACACGCTGAGAATGAACACAGGTCGGCCTATATAGACATTCAGCCGCATTATCATCATTTTGTTTTTTCATTAATATATGTTTTATTATTTTGAAGTCAAGCATCTAGGAAGACTGTTTTTGACCAGGCAGTCCTGAATTTTATTATAAAGGACTGCCAACCCCTTAGTATTGTGGAGTGTTGGAGAGAAACATTCCAAGATCAGAGGATCCTTTAAGGTACTGGAGAAATAGGAAGACATCTTATCCGAGCCTCTTCCACCTGGGTTTACAATTTTTGTGTACCCCAGCTTCATCTGTGCCCTTTGAGCGTGTGTTCTCCAAAGCTGAGGAAATGGTGTCAAAAAACGCAAATGACTGAATGCAAAAACATTGGATGAACTTATTTTTCTGAATAGAAATTTATAATAAACTCTGAGTCAATTACATTTAAATGGGTAATGTTACATTCACAATACCTTCATTTTAATTTTCACTTAATGTCATTCACAATATATTTTAAAGATGTCTACAATATTTGCAATGTAAAAAATATAAAATGATTCCATAGAAAGTACAATACCTTACAGTATACAAGTATGACTAGGTCTTTGAATCAGTGTCTGTTGTGAGTCTCAAGTACGTTGCCTGCAATGATATTTAAGGTCCAGCAGGTGTCAGTATGGAGCAAAACAGCAACACTGTGTCGACTCAGTATCGATACAGTTTGGGGAATGTGCTGAAACGCTTCATGAGGCCTCATCTACCCATCATTAGCTCCAGCTCAGTCAGATTAGATGGACAGCGTTTGTGAACAGCAGTTTTCAGATCTTGCCACAGATTCTCGATTGGATTTAGATCTGGACTTTGACTGGGCCATTCTAACACATGGATATGTTTTGTTTTAAACCATTCCATTGTTGCCCTGGCTTTATGTTTAGGGTCGTTGTCCTGCTGGAAGGTGAACCTCCGCCCCAGTCTCAAGTCTTTTGCAGACTCCAAGAGGTTTTCTTCCAAGATTGCCCTGTATTTGGCAATTTGGCATCCATCTTCCCATCAACTCTGACCAGCTTCCCTGTCCCTGCTGAAGAGAAGCACCCCCAGAGCATGATGCTGCCACCACCATATTTGACAGTGGGGATGGTGTGTTCAGAGTGATGTGCAGTGTTAGTTTTGCACCACACATAGCGTTTTGTATTTTGGCCAAAAAGTTCCATTTTGGTCTCATCTGACCAGAGCACCTTCTTCCACATGTTTGCTGTCCCCCCCACATGGCTTGTGGCAAACTGCAAACGGGACTTCTTATGGTTTTCTTTTAACAATGGCTTTCTTCTTGCCACTCTTCCATAAAGGCCAACTTTGTGCAGTGCACGACTAATAGTTGTCCTATGGACAGATTCCCCCACCTGAGCTGTAGATCTCTGCAGCTCGTCCAGAGTCACCATGGGCCTCTTGGCTGCATTTCTGATCAGTGCTCTCCTTGTTCGGCCTGTGAGTTTAGGTGGACGGCCTTGTCTTGGTAGGTTTACAGTTGTGCCATACTCCTTCCATTTCTGAATGATCGCTTGAACAGTGCTCTGTGGGATGTTCAAGGCTTGGGAAATCTTTTTGTAGCCTAAGCCTGCTTTAAATTTCTCAATAACTTTATCCCTGACCTGTCTGGTGTGTTCTTTGGACTTCATGGTGTTGTTGCTCCCAATATTCTCTGAGACAACATCTGAGGCCATCACAGGGCAGTTGTGGAGCTGTTTTGCAAAGAAGAATGGGCAAGAATTTCAGTCTCTAGATGTGCAAAGCTGGTAGAGACATACCCTAAAAGACTGGCAGCTGTAATTGCAGCAAAAGGTGGTTCTACAAAGTATTGACTCAGGGGGCTGAATAATTACGCACACCCCACTTTGCAGTTATTTATTTGTAAAAATGTTTGGAATCATGTATGATTTCCGTTCCACTTCTCATGTGTACACCACTTTGTATTGGTCTTTCACGTGGAATTCCAATAAAATTCATGTTTGTGGCTGTAATGTGACAAAATGTGGAAATGTTCAAGGGGGCCGAATACTTTTGCAAGCCACTGTACATAAAATCAAATACACAGCAAATAAGCGCTAGAAAATATATTTTTCCTTAACACTAGCCAACTTCAAATAAACAGCCTTCCTTGCAGCCTTTTTATTCTGTGACACACAGTTTACACCAACACCCATTGTAAAACCCCCTATGGTCATAAAAGGTTAAAACGTGCGTGTGTGTGTGTGTGTGTGTCTGTGTGTATGCATGTGCGAGCATGTGTGTTTGTGTGTGTATGTGTGTACTTGACTTCCTGCTTACAACTGTTTAACCACATTTCCTGGTTATGCAAAGGTCATCTCCCCACACGCGTATATGGCTTAACCTTAATGGTTCACCATATGGGAGCATAGGCGAGCCCCTAAATGGCTGGGGGTGACCATTCCTCAGAAGATAAGGAAAACAGAATCTCACATGGAATGTGCCTGCAGTTAAACAGCTACAGCTAATTACCTCCCCCAGCATCATAGATGTGTAGGGGAGTTACAGACAAATATCTAACCATGCAATTTAAGGCACGGTTTACAAATTTAAGTACAACAATGACAACATTTAACAATTTACTCTGACAGCAGGCTTTGTTGTAGTGATGCACAAGATGGTGTGGAATGTACCAGAATTCATTTGAACCATTCACCTCCTCTGGAGTCAACTTTACCACATAGCCAGACTTATCCAGTTTTTTGACCCCCTGGTGGTATGTCTGTACCCTGCTGGGGTCCTTATATAGGTGACACTCACTGACTCTTAGAAGAGCCATGACATCCTCCTGAGGTGCTTCCACTCTTTGCAGTGCAGCAAAGTGTATAGCTGGACCCCCTCCAACTATACCTGGACTGTCCTTGATTCAAGCATATCTATTGCCTGCTGGTCCTCCCTTCACTTGGTGATCTCCTTTTCATTTCTAAAAGGGAGGACGTCAATCTCCCAAAGCCTTTCAACATTTTTTGTAGTGCTACAGGGTTTCTTGAGTGTGCAGTTGTCAGCAGAATGGTTCCAGTCACATCTACACCATTTTTCCTTATCTTTAATCCAGTCTGTGTCTAGCCTGAAGAAATCATTGCATCCACTCAAGTAATGCTCTGTCCCTTCACAGAAAGGACAATAAGGCTTGAAACATTCTCCTTCTTCTGCATTACAACAGCCTTTGAACCCTCATGGGCCACAGCAGATGGTTTGGAGTTGTTGGGTCGGCTCTATAATATGTGGAGGTCAACTTATTTTTGTGTTTGGTTTCAGAGTGGTTACTGACTTTCCCTTCCAGCAATGGCTTCTCTTGCGATTTGATCCAGACAATAGGATGCCCCTGTTGAGGCAGTACTCTCCAAAGTTATCCCGATAACTCAAAGGGAGTTTGGTAAGTAATTGTTACACCACTCCAGGACAACTTGGTGTAGACAGCAAACCGAGTTTACAGTGGCTTGCAAAAGTATTCGGCCCCCTTGAACTTTTCCACATTTTGTCACATTACAGCCACAAACATGAATCAATTTTATTGGAATTCCACGTGAAAGACCAATGCAAAGTGGTGTACACGTGAGAAGTGGAACGAAAATCATACATGATTCCAAACATTTTTTACAAATAAATAACTGCAAAGTGGGGTGTGCGTAATTATTCAGCCCCCTGAGTCAATACTTTGTAGAACCACCTTTTGCTGCAATTACAACTGCCAGTCTTTTAGGGTATGTCTCTACCAGCTTTGCACATCTACAGACTGAAATCCTTGCCCATTCTTCTTTGCAAAACAGCTCCAGCTCAGTCAGATTAGATGGACAGCGTTTGTGAACAGCAGTTTTCAGATCTTGCCACAGATTCTCGATTGGATTTAGATCTGGACTTTGACTGGACCATTCTAACACATGGATATGTTTTGTTTTAAACCATTCCATTGTTGCCCTGGCTTTATGTTTAGGGTCGTTGTCCTGCTGGAAGGTGAACCTCCGCCCCAGTCTCAAGTCTTTTGCAGACTCCAAGAGGTTTTCTTCCAAGATTGCCCTGTATTTGGCTCCATCCATCTTCCCATCAACTCTGACCAGCTTCCTGTCCCTGCTGAAGAGAAGCACCCCAGAGCATGATGCTGCCACCACCATATTTGACAGTGGGGATGGTGTGTTCAGAGTGATGTGCAGAGTTAGTTTTGCACCACACATAGCGTTTTGTATTTTGGCCAAAAAGTTCCATTTTGGTCTCATCTGACCAGAGCACCTTCTTCCACATGTTTGCTGTCCCCCCCACATGGCTTGTGGCAAACTGCAAACGGGACTTCTTATGGTTTTCTTTTAACAATGGCTTTCTTCTTGCCACTCTTCCATAAAGGCCAACTTTGTGCAGTGCACGACTAATAGTTGTCCTATGGACAGATTCCCCCACCTGAGCTGTAGATCTCTGCAGCTCGTCCACAGTCACCATGGGCCTCTTGGCTGCATTTCTGATCAGCGCTCTCCTTGTTCGGCCTGTGAGTTTAGGTGGATGGCCTTGTCTTGGTAGGTTTACAGTTGTGCCATACTCCTTCCATTTCTGAATGATTGCTTGAACAGTGCTCTGTGGGATGTTCAAGGCTTGGGAAATCTTTTTGTAGCCTAAGCCTGCTTTAAATTTCTCAATAACTTTATCCCTGACCTGTCTGGCGTCTAAATCCAATCGAGAATCTGTGGCAAGATCTGAAAACTACTGTTCACAAACGCTGTCCATCTAATCTGACTGAGCTGGAGCTGTTTTTCAAAGAAGAATGGGCAAGAATTTCAGTCGCTAGATGTGCAAAGCTGGTAGAGACATACCCTAAAAGACTGGCAGCTGTAATTGCAGCAAAAGGTGGTTCTACAAAGTATTGACTCAGGGGGCTGAATAATTACGCACACCCCACTTTTCAGTTATTTATTTGTAAAAAATGTTTGGAATCATGTATGATTTTCGTTCCACTTCTCACGTGTACACCACTTTGTATTGGTCTTTCACCTGGAATTCCAATAACATTGATTCATGTTTGTGGCTGTAATGTGACAAAATGTGGAAAAGTTCAAGGGGGCCGAATACTTTTGCAAGCCACTGTATTTGGGTACTCCAGAACTGTGGCTTTCACATACAGAACCCAAGAATACTTCTTCTTTTTTTCTTTTTTTTTACAGAACATTGTTTTCTTTTCACCGTGACTGCCCTCTACTGGTGGAAAACATGTAGCAGCCAAAAATCCAAACATATAGTTGAATAACACAAATACCAACAGATTTATACAATGTTCTAGACATATTTTAGCTTTACACTTTACCAAGTGCTACATTCCTCCCCTGCTAAATAAATAGTGTCCCAACATTGACAAAACATGACAATAAGAAACAAAAATAAACAAATATACTTCTTTTTTCCTTGTGACAATGTAGAGATGGCGTAAGTTGGGATAGGGTGTCTGTCTGGAATGGTCTTTTTATTGAGGCCCCTATAATCGACACACAGTCTCAGGCCTCCATCCCGCCTCCTCACACACACTATTGGAGAGGCATATGGTGAGGTTGATTTGCAAATAAAGTCTTTTTTTAACAAGTCCTGAATGTGACTTTTTACTTCATCATAGAGAGCACGTGGGACCGCATTATAGGACTTGGCTACAGGAATCTGATCAGTGAGTTTGATATCCATTTTTAGATTTTTTATGTAACCAACTTCCTCTTTCTGTTTAGCAAATGCGCCTGACTCTTCCCTTAACATTTCCATGACTGCTGCCTGTTATTCTGCGTTAAGGTGGCCCAAATTGACAGGTGGTTCCCAAGGTTCTTCTGGTAAGCTAGGTGAGTTCTGATTGCCTTTTTCTACAACCGAACCTATCTGAGCTTCTTTGAGATTCACAGGATAACTGTGTGTTACCCTCTCTATGTTACCTAGAAGGGTTTTAGGTGGCAACACAATGTCATGTTTGGTAACATTAGTAACATAGATATTGACTACATTACTACAATATAACATTGTACATGTTATATTGTGCTTTATTATTACCATACATGAGTTATTGTGTAGAGGTTTGGGGAAATACATATAAAAGTAATATTCAGACTATAATCATAATGCAGAAAAGGGCCATTAGACTAATAAATCAGGAGGGGTATAGGGCTCACACAAACGCACTCTTTATTAGGACACAAGCTATAAAATTCCAGGATCTGGTGAAGTTTAAAACAGTGCAAATAATATATAAGGCAAGGAAAGGGATGCTCCCAATCAAAATAAGTAAATGGTTCTTAGAAAGAGAAGGGAGGTATAATTTTAGAGGGAAGTGGAATTTAAAATTACAAAGAGTAAGAACAACATTGAAAAGGATGTCTATTTCAATAGCGTGAGTTAAATTCTGGAATGAGTTAAAAGAAGAAATAAAGGTCAGTAGTGATATAAACCAGTTTAAAATAAAACTCAAAAAAGAAATTTTAAATAAGTATAAGAATGAAGAAAATGCAATTAACCCAAGACAGCAGTCAAACTGATGTTTATTTTCTTCTGCAAATTAGCAAATCTAAATATAGTTTTAGTTGAACATGAGAAAATATTTTTTTGTGATGTTATGTTCTAAGTTGAAGGCATTGTATACATTTTTGTTGTTCAAATTTAGATGATGAGGATGTAAACCTGAGGGGGTAGGACTGAATAAGTATATACTTCTGCCTACTCCTTTTCAAACAACTGCATGGAATGATTTTATGAAATGTTGGAGAATATATATGTTTGAAATAAAAATGAACTGAACTGAACTGACTTTGCGGGTACTGCCTGATGCAGACAGCAACTGGCAGTTAGATTTCAGACCCTCATCTATAGACAGGTTTTCATCTGGCTCAAAAAGCATTTCACTTTTTACCTTTAAGTCTGTTTTGATGGAATAACTAACGCCGTACATTTGTCCACTCGGTACGACAATAGCTTTGCGTCCTGATCTGACAGGATAAGTAACTATCTCGCTACTGGCGGTGTGGATAAGGTTCAACAGTGCTTCTGCTTTGCTTGATCCTACTCTTAGAGAGTTTCTGAGTAAAGACAAGCTTTCACTGGACTGAGTAGTGTCTTTTTTTTATCAGTTCCTCAATAGCATTAAACCCTATTATTGGTTTCTGTATCACATCCTGACTTACTAGGATTGGAACCCGAACCTCATTCTGAGCTACAGCTTTTCCTCTCGGATCGCAAAGGCTAAGGCTAACTTCTACCCAACCCTGGAAAGGGACTTCAGATCCATTTACGGCTCTCAAGTCTAAAAGTTCATCCTTACTTAGTAAATCACTGATGGGGTGAACTTCTAAGTGAGGTAAATTGTCTGATTTCCAGCATGCACTCATTATTGAAACTTGGGCTCCCGTGTCCCACAGTGCCTGTGTTTTGCAGTTGTTCATTCTACACCATACTAGACACTTTTTGCCCACGAGCTGTGCTACTTTTCTTTTTTTGGTACTCAGATTGAACACGTTTGGGGGTTGGTTCCTAATTTTAGGATTTCCTGAGTCAGTTGGTGATGCAAGGGATAAGCTTTGGGCCTTGGGAATGTTGTCACATTGGGACATTGGTGCTGAAGCTGTGGCTTGTCCCGCAGTCACAGCCCCGCCCAGTTTCCCTGCTTCTGAGCTCCCCTTACTTTACATCCTTTTGCCCAGTGAGAGTCACTGCCACATTTGAAACAATGGTCATAGTCCCTGTTTTCTTGTTGACATGCAGAGCATCGCCTTTTTGGTCTCTGAGCTGACTTTCTGTACACCCTGGCTTGCCTATCACCATCACCACTTCTATCCTGTTGGACAGTTTGTACTAGTGAAGCTACCTGTCCTGTAAGTTCCCTGATTGCTGAGTTACTTTCCTCAATTTTTGCAAATAAGGAGTTATCTTTGAGGGGTTTAGCCGGCTTTGTATCAGGCTGGCTTATGCAGGGATCAGTAAGCGCTACAATCTGCTCAACTACATTTAGTCCTGTTCTAAATGACCTGTGGGCTTTTGCCTTTAACGCTCTCTCGCTTTCATTGTACTGGGCTGTTTGCATTTTCGTTAATAAGAGTTCATCGCTACAGTTTTCATCCTGCAAATATACTCTCATTTCTGCTCTGACATTGTCATTTAGAAGACCCGTTCTAATGGACTGAAAACATTGACTTTGAACAAGTTCTTTGTTGTACTTTAGGCTAGACTGGGCGCGCTCAGATGCAAAAAGAATTTTTTGACGCAAATCCAACACTCTAATCAGGAACTCAAGTGGTGTTTCATTTGCCCCCTGTGTAGCCTTGGTTAATTGCTGATACAGTACTGTTGAATCCGTTTCTGCATAAAGGGCTTTTAGAACTTGTCTCAGGCTGGTCAATGTGAGATCTTCTTTCCCTTCCAAATAGCTCCTTAGTTTTAACCCAGGACTGATGGCACGTATGACAGCCTCCACGATCTCAGCTTCAGAGTAGCCCGTTTTTAAGCCGTTTTCCATCTGGTGCTCTAAGCTACTGAAACTCAGCGTGTCTTTAGCTGTTGACTCACCCACATGTCCACTTATCCTGAAGTCTTTTCTGAATCCACCTGATGAAACATTACAGCAGCTGTTGCCAATGCAGTCTCTCCCCCTGCGCTGTGTTTCGCCGTCCAGCGACGTCCTCATGGCCACCTGCTGCTCCAGCGATGTCATCGGCCCTGTCCGCCGCTCCGGAGGTGCCCGCGCCACTGCCAGTTGCCCCTCGTGCACAGCCTCCGCCGTCATCCCCGCTCTGTCTGAAGATGAAGACCGGGCCGCCGCTCCCGCATCGACAGCCGCTGACCGCGCCGCCGCTCCCGCATCGACAGCCGCTGACCGCGCCTCCACCAGCAAAACCAGCACATCATTTAGCTCCAGAAGCACCGACATGCCTTCATCCTCTCGTTGCAGAAATTCTTCTCGTTCACAGAACTGGCTGATAAGCTTAACGAGAGCTCTGCGAGATTTGCTTTGTATTTCTTCGCTGTCCTTTTCTGTAATATTCAGTGTTGGGTAAGTTACTTTAAATTAGTAACTTAGTTACATTACTAGTTACTTCTCTAAAAAAGTAACTCAGTTACTTCAAGTTACTCGTTACTTTCAAAGTAACTAGTTACTAGGGAAAGTAACTTTGGTTTTACTCAGAATTCTCTTGTTAATGTGTTGCTTCCGTAACTGGATACCCAGCAAGATTGCCAGTCTTCTAGCTTGCTTACTTGCCACAAGTGCACTGTGCCACCTACCAACAGAAAGGAGAAAATAATGTGCACATTTCCACGAGAGAAATCCCACGCCTGGACCGTCGTTGACCGCCGCCATGATTCTAGCCTGCTTTTGATTGTACTCAGAACTTGGAAATTCTGCCTTCTGAATACGAAGATGTAGGTAAGATGTAGGTAACACCAGACTGCAGATGAGCTGCATACAGAGCTGGACTGGGACAAAAAAAAAATGCCCGGCATTTTGACTAGCCCACCATTATAGGAAAAATCATAAAGCCTTTGAATGAAAATAAACACTGTTGTGACAGTGATGTACACTGTTCTGATGGTATATATGTATCAATCTATCAATTGTTTGTTGTAAGACTCAGATAATTATTTTTTTTAAAAGCGAGACATTTTAAATGAGAATAATAAAGAAAAGTATTTCCTTGTGCCCCCTTTCCCTGTTAATGCCCTACCTGGCCCCTGGCAACACTTTGCTAGATCCACCCCTGCACAGTTACCAGCTGTCAGCTACTTAGAAAAGGATCCTGGTGTTATTTGTCTCTCAGAAACAGCTCATAACTTCCTTCAACTCATTCATGTCACCTAAAAGGTAAACCTGTTTCTACATCACCTGTTCAGCTCTGATGATTCAGTAAGGACATCTCCTGGTTTCATCTGCATGTTTCCTCTCACCAGATAACCAAACCGATATCATGACCAGCAGCTTTACAGCTGTGGCTCCAGCAAACATCAGCTGATACTAGAAATTAATATTAAATAAATTCTAACAACAGCTGATCAAGCTTAAACGTGCTGCTGTTGTTTAACGCGACATCCGCTGGTTTCCTCTTTCTGGCGCAAAGTGGGCGATAAATAAACAAGAGAGAAAAGCCGATCAGCTGATCATTGATCAGTTTCGTGATTGAAGTAGAAACGGGAGAGGGAGGGGGGAGAGAATGAGAGAAGAAGAGGCAGCTGTGCAGCTTCAGCTTTGTGTCTTTTTCATTGTAGCTGAAGTCCGGGACAAACTGTGTTCCTTTTCACCTCAGTACGAAACGCGTAATATTTTCTCTGAATACCAGACGATTCTGTTTTTTACGGGACGGTTGGCAACTCTAATAATTAACCTATGAACAAAATAAAGTTCAACATCAGTAACATAGCACCCACCCATCTGTATAGAAACTCCGTCATGCTAGCTAGCACGCAGTACGAAAATGTCAGCATACTGAAAATAAACTCCACCTAAACTTGGTTTATATCTGACTCAGACAGACTGCAGGTCATAACTTCTTACCTGAAGTTCAGTTCACCTGACACGCGGACCGGCGGCCGCTTCGGGTCTCTCCTCTTGCCTCCCTTTTCCTTCATCCACCTGCTGGCTTCCACCACTTCCTAATGTTATTGAATCTGTGGAAGCTCCGCGATATCCACCATACGAAGTAACGAGTAACGAGCCTATCTAAATCCCAGTAACGAGTAACGCGTTCCTGGTTTTGGCATAATAACTAGTTACCGTGCTCGTTACCACAATAATAACGTAGTTACCGTAACGCGTTACTTAATAACGCGTTAGTCCCAACACTGGTAATATTACATAGTTCACATACTCTGAGCAGTTCTTCCACAGAAAGTCCACATAACTTCTGCTCCAACTCCAACAAAATACCAACAGATTTATACAATGTTCTAGACATATTTTAGCTTTACACTTTACCAAGTGCTACATAATCAGTCTATGTGGGATCCACAGTGGAGTTCACTCCATGCTTAGTGGTAAGCATCCACCACTAGACTGGCAACTGACAGGCAAAAAGCTTCAAAAGCTTGAGAATCAAATGGTTTTACGGGTGGTGTACACAGGATGGTGCTGAGTTCACTCACCAGCTGTCTTGGCTAACCATATTTCTGTTTGAGAGCCCTCATTGCACTGGTATATGAATTTGGGTCGTAGATGTATCGTTTAGCCACGCAAAGCCTTCTGGGTAATGTAGTCCACCCTAACACAGGCTTCTCTACACAAATAATATTGATCTGGTAATTTTTTTCTGAATTAATCTTGTTATTGTTTGCAAATAGCAATAATTTATGCTTTCAAAAGAAAGCTAGTATGTTTAGAAATGCCATTTTAAGTCCTTCTATCAGGAGAATTTGGAGAAAAGCTTTAGAGAAATTTCATAGGGGGGCTAATCATTTTTACTCATCTATATCCCTCCCTGTGCTTCCTCTGTTGGCAAATTCAGGTAAAATATTGTTTCCATGACTATAAGCTTCCTTTGCTCTGACTCCCTTTGTACACTGTCCTTGCGGAACACTTTAGATCTCGCCTTTAGCAGTTCACTCTGAGCAGTGTCATTCAGTTAAACGTGTTCTAGTGCTATACTTTTTAAATACATCTTATAGCACACTTGTGAGTTATTTGAGTCTACTTTTCTGGGTACATCTGAGCCTTGCTTATAACAATAATATGCAGTATGTAGCTCACGAGATAGAGCAGGTCATCTATTGAGCAGAAGGTTAGTGGGTCGATCCAGTCTGCATGCCAAATATCCTTGGGCAAGATACTAACCCCAAGTTGCTTTATGATGCATCCATTCGAGTATGAATATTTGATACAAAGAAAGCACTTAAGCATAGAAAAAAGTGCTTGTGTGAATGTAGCATGTTGTAGAAAGTGCTTTGAGTGTAAGAATCAGTCTATCTACCATTTAGTGTTATCTTCACCAAGACCATAGGATTAAATCAGCATCATAAATTTGTATGTTTATCACTAAGCTGCATTTTTATTGCTAAAAAATCAGCTTATGCAACTTATGAATGCATGGTAAAATGTAGCATTTAAAACTGCAACTATAAATTAATATTACACAAATAGCACTGAAAAATATACAATATGTGTAAAGGAATAGGAAAACTAGGAAACCGTGTTTATTTATGGAGAAAGTCCAGAAACACCTGCAGGGGAAGCAACAGAAAGACTGGACATTTGTGCAGCAGATTTGTTAGAATTACCTAAAAACGTATGTTTATAAGCCACATCACACCCAGAAAGAGCTGTTGTACACATACCAGGCTGTCCAGGCAGGTGTAAGTGAAAGGACGGGGTAGCAGGAAGAAAGTCAGGTCTGCAGATCTCTGTAGGACATCAAAATAGGTCATGTTCACATCAGAGACATCCGCATAATTTTTTTGACTTCTCTGCTGCTGGAGTGGGTCAGTTCAGTTGCCCACAGCTGTAGAGGAGCGCTCTGTGTGGGGGATGTGATGGAGAAAGACGATGATGATACATTATGTATCAGAGATGCTGAGACAAACACAGGAGTTAGGTTAAGGCTTTTTCTTTTTATCTCAACTGATTATCATTTACAATGCTACATCATAAATAAGATAAATATAAATATTTTATAATAATTAATTAAATACTTCTTGCTGTGCATTTGATTTGACAAGCAGTGGCCCCCTAAATACTGAAGAACACTCTTGTACTAAATATAAATCTTACAGCTTATTCACAGACCTAAATAAGTGCTTTTAAAAAGAAAACCATTATTATATTCAGACATTATTGTAAAATATTGTTGTATTCAGACACATATAGATGGGTCCACACCTGCGTTATACTTTTCTACATCTAGAAAGGTGTGTTTGTATGGAACGCCAGGACTGCCATAATGAATTACTTAAATACACCATTAAATAATTAATTAAATGTGGCAATAATTAATTAAAATTGGAATTAATTAATTAAATAAATAGTTATGACACATGTAATTAATTAATTATTGACACATTTAATTAATTATTTATGTATTTCACATTTTAATTAATTATTGACACGTTTAATTAATTAATTATTGACACATTTAATTAATTATTTATGTATTTCACATTTTAATTAATTATTGACACATTTAATTAATTATTTAATGATATATTTATTTATTTCATTTTGGCAGTCCTGGCGCCTGGCTCTCACCATGAAATAATTTTATCTGTCAGCCTCACCCATCAAACTCAGGGGGCGGGGTTAACGCTGATCGACTCAAAACCATTGCTTTGGCCTGGTGGCCATTGTTTTTAGCACACAACAACCGGCAGAACTGAACTTTGAAAAACCCTGTTTGTGTGTCACCAAATACAGTTTTAATATTTTTTTAGCCGAGAAGTGGTTTAATCTTCATATGTGTGGTCGGTTTGTCAAGATACAGCCTCTTTGCAAAAGTGCTTCGATGATTTCGGAGATGTCTGCCCAGTCTCATGGCAAAGTGTGGGATAGACCCGCTCCCTCGCAAGCAATCGAGCTGTTGTTACCGCCGACAAAGCGCAGGCCCCGGTACACAGCTGTAATAATCCCCGCTGACACGGATTTCTTTTACTGAGGTTATATTTATCGGGGTTTTATTTCCTGATGTTCGTATGTGTCCTACGTGTTTCAGTCGCCAATTCTGAAGTATAACTAACATTAAAAACATGTTTAAGGAGGAGAGAGAGCAAATAAATTCGATTAACAGCTGATCTTTGGGTTTCTGTTCAGTAATCTGCGTGACCTGCGTATAAACGCATAAAAGAGAAAACGTTGGTGTTTCCGTCATGTAGTAACTGCTGGCTTTAACTGTACTAAGGTTGTTCGACACTATGAAACACATACAGACTTCATGATGTTCGGCTAATATTTTTATTGTGAATATTAATCATGAGGGTAAACGGCCCTGTACACCACGGAGCGAGGTCAGCATGTCCACGATATCTTCAGCTCTCTGAGTTAACCCAGAGTTTCCCAGCTGACTAACTGTCATCTACGAATATGTCACGGGTCATATCAATATGATTTTACAGAAAAGCATCCTTATTACTGCCAACTATTCCAGAGACTTGAAAATCTACAGCATAAAGAACACAAAAACATAGCAGTCTAACGCAACACTGTAACAGAGATGAACCGTCAGTTTGTCGCAGATCAAAGTGGAAAGAAAGTGATTGGTTGAACAGGTGTTCGTTATCTGTGTTTTCTGCATTTTCATCAGTGTAAGACTCAGCAGCAGATTAGAATAACACTTATACATTTAATGAATTACCAAATGAATCCACGCAAGAAACGAGCAAACCTGTTCCGACAGTTTGAGTTTGTATTCCCTCAGCTGCAGACTCGCTGCTGTTTAAATGTTTGAGAGGAAGAGTAGATATAAAGCAAACGTCAAACATAGATTCAGTCTGCGTTCACATTTGATATGAGGCCAGCACGTAAAGTGGCTGTCCTGTTTTAAGATCATACATGTAAAATTGTTATCCAGCCGCTCCGAGTTAACTGAAGTTAACTTGGATAAATTATAGTTAAGGAGTATCACAGATAACGCCCATGTGAGCTGTGTGACTGTTCGCCAATACACTGAAATCAGTAGGCTATTACTGAAATACACGTGCTATTTCATATAAATAGGGAGGTCCTACTAACATCTTTAGTTTTAAAGGACACCTTCCTGCCTTTAGTCTCATTCATGAGCAGTATTAGTTTTCTTCTAACATCCAGAAGTCTGCACGATGTGTTTCATAGTTTGTAACAAACCTTTGACAGTTAAACATAACATGACCGAAAAAGCAAAAAAATAAATGAATAAAAAGAGAGAGAGAGAAAAAAAAATCACACAAATTATATGTTAACTTCATTTATTTTTAGTTAAGTAAACTCTAAAAATTCTAACAGATAGCTGGTGCTTAGAATACAGTTGAATAACTATTGAAAAACAGATGATATAATATTTCTGTCCAGGTTGCAGTCTGCATTATGAACATTGGAAAGTTGGAAACTCTGCTCCTCTCAGTGGAAATGCGCCTTCTCTTTCCTCTTTGTATAAACACATTTTAAAAGTGAGTTTAATCTCAAAATTCACTGTTAAATCCGAAACACACCAGATAAAGAAAAGCGAATGGTTCAGTCGAACACATGTGCCAGTGAACCATTAAACGTCTGTAAAACTCTGCAGTTATGAAACGTAACTTTAGCCTCAGCCAAACTGATTTGCTCAGTTGTAAATAAAACAGCGAAGTAAACGTGACCCGACAGACAAAACCTGAGTGAATTAAGTCCAGCGTTTAACCACTGAGAGCTAAAACTCAGGTGAGGTTTCAAAGCTGTGTGCGGTGATTGGACATCAGCCGCTGATAAAGTGGCTTCGCTTATAAAGTGCTCTGTAGGGAAACGAGCTCCAGCAGCTCTGCGCTCGGGAGAAATACTATATTTACTTGTCTTATGCAGAAAAATGCGCTGACATTGCGTTATATCGAGCACCGGCTGCCCAGTTAAACTGTGACGATCACCAGGTAACGTGGGCGTGTTTCTTGAATTAGCAGCAGGTGTTAAACGGCTGACAGGTGAGGAGGAGGATGCATGCAGGTAAACTGAGGGCCTGCTGAGCTGATCGCTGGTTTCGTGAGAAAAATGTCAGCTCGTTCTTTATGTTACAGAAGCACAGACACACAAGACCAGGCGGAAAGAGACGATCGTTCGGTGAAAATGAGAATCTGCGAATGCAACATGTGGAATATGTAAACAAACCGGTTGATGTAACCCCCTCGGTGCCCTCTGCATGCTGACTGTTAGCAGAGCTAGTGAAATCTCTGAAAACATCTGAGCACTTTTGCAAACATGTTCTATGTTGACAACCTGACCAGACATGTGAAGATTACGGCACGACATTCGCGTGTAGTTGGTGACAGAAAAACGGGGTATTTTAAAACTACACTACCACCATTGCAGCCTGTGATTTGAAATGCATTCTGGGATACCTGGCTGCCTCAAGTCTACAGAAGCAATCGATTATCTAGGATCGACCTGTTTTGACTTACTTTGCACGGCAACCAATCAAATGTTAGAGAAGCTGCATGGGCGCGTTAACCCGCCCCCCTGGGTTTGATGGGTGAGGCTGACAGATAAAATTAATTCATGATGAGAGCCAGGCGCCAGGACTGCCAAAATGAAATAAATAAATATATCATTAAATAATTAATTAAATGTGTCAATAATTAATTAAAATGTGAAATACATAAATAATTAATTAAATGTGTCAATAATTAATTAATTACATGTGTCATAACTATTTATTTAATTAATTAATTCCAATTTTAATTAATTATTGCCACATTTAATTAATTATTTAATGGTGTATTTAAGTAATTCATTATGGCAGTCCTGGCGTTCCATATGTTTGGGATGTAGTGACCAAAATCAAGATACAATGATAACATTCATGGTTACAACATGCAACCATATTTTAGCAAACTGAGTGGAGATGCAAACAGGCTGACTTGTCAGATTACTTCATTAGGTAATCTGACTCACCGTTGTAAATTATGTATAGTTTGAGACAGTAGTGTTTTTGTGCCATAATAATTTAATTACACAAAGCACATTGTATTGCAATTGTTTTCTGCAGTAAAAGCCAATATGGGGCAATGAGCTGGATAGCTTGGTTGTGCAACATGTATCTAGTGTCAGTTGTTTTATCAAGTCAGATTTGTCTTAAGCATCCCTCATGTGTCATGTCTTCTTTTCCACAGGTTTCTAAAGTTGTTTAAAAGTGAATACAAAATATTAAGAAGAATAAGAACAATTACTCATGAGGCATGTCACTGTAAATCTTTATTTCAGGCAACACTCAGTGCTCAGATTGGTATCCCCTTTTATCCATCTGTTTAATTTTCATTTCATGTCATATTAAAAGGATCTCACATTTGACAGCATGTGTCAGTGGCATTTTAACATTGACTTCCTCCCACCCCACCCGGGAAGACACTTAAAGCTGTTGAAACACTGGGACACAACAACACAACACATGCACAGTCATCGACATCAGGCTAAAAGTTAGTGTCACTCGATGGTCTATGCCTAGATCAGAGTGGGATATGGTGCCATACAAGTGAAAATGTATTTAACCTTCAACATTTGACGTGATGAATTATTCAAATCAACACCAGTTTCACACCGAAAGCAGAAACTGAAAAGATCTATGCGCTCTATTTTCTACAAAATGTGCCACATGCTAAATAACACAAGCCAGAGAGGTGTTTCATAGATAAAAATTTGGTTTTAAAAAAGGAGGCCTTATGGCTTTTTTTATCATGACCCAGTGTGTCTTCAAAATTTATAGACCCAAATGCAGAGACAGGAAAAACATTAAGCTTCTAAGCCCAGGGAATGAAAAAGTCCACAAATCTTGGAATCTCTAAAGCACTAAGCCAGGATGTCCAAACATCCAGAAACACTAGGAAGACATAGCTATATACACAATGCAACAGAGGACAAGGGGAGAGTCAGACAATACGAAGATAATGAGGGGAGAAGAAACAGGTGGGGAATGCAGTAGGAAAAGGAACAACGAGACAAAGCAAGTAAAACTATGAAGCAACAGAGACAAAATGATATCAAAATTGAAAAAGCAAGTAACTAACAGAGAAAAAAAAAGACTTGACAACAAAATACAATGGAACACTAAAATAAACTGAAACACACTGAAAGAGTAAAAGTGCAAGTGCAAACTAAAAAATTAAACCAGGGATACACAAAGGACACAAAATGTTGTCACTGTCAACTTGGCACTCTGCTCTCTCTTACAAATAATTATTTTTGCTCCAAAAAACAAAGATGGCTGCTGCCAAAACACCAAAACTAACCTTGATGCTTCAAGCCCACCTTTGATATGCAGTCTAAATTCTAAAAAACACACCTCTCACCACTTGGTAATGAGTCAAGGAAACACAGGGTATTACATATATTGTCATTTCTGTCCCTAGATAGACTAAAATAACAGTTCTCACAAATTCTAACCTAGGCTGAAAATCATCTGGACTCTAGCTCATATTTCATATGGACATCAGGTTAAAGCTATCTTTTCATCTCTTACTCAGAAATAAATCTGCTGTATTTCTGGAGAACACCACCTGGTTTGTTACTGCCACCCATAGTTTGTGTTTTTTCATTTATTCAATTCATGGTCTATGTGCTCTCTCTCTTTTCTTTCCCCATTGCAGTGTCCAAACTGTTCATTCTTTTCCTTTCCCCCTCACTCCAAATCAGTCATGCAGATGACTAGTGCCCCAGTCTGAATCTAGTCTCTTCCTGTTAAAAGCAAATTTTTCATTCCTGCTGTCACCAAGTGGACTGCCTGGTTTTTGGAATGTTCTCGGTCATATTGTAGAATCGTACCTCTTAATAAGGTATTTACACAGCACCAGTGGTGAATTAGGGGTTAAAACTAATTTTGCCAGAACTGGACTGTTCTGGAGGGTTCTTTTATCTGTTCTCTGAAACTCAAACAGAACCTGAATTATTGAAGAAGGCTTTGCTAAGCGCCACCACTACTTTATGAAACACCTCGCTGGGGAATCATATAGAAAGAAGTCTGTGTTCTGCTTGAAAGGATTGCTGATGATCTTTTAAAACCTGAGTTAATATGGTGCTACAAACTATGTAATCACTCTTTGAGAATGTGTTGTGTGTAGTTTCTCATCACAGTGAAAATTGGCACATAATTCTGGCACAAAGTTTGTGCTTTGTAGCACATTGTACTTTTTGGAATCATCATCTCACAATGTGAGGGTCACACATTAGTGCAATACTTGTCAGGCCAGAGTCTCTTTGACTCTGTTTGGCAGCATAAATAAAGTGTCTCAATAAAAAACCCATAGACTTTATAAATGAATCTTCACCAAGATATTCACTAAACTCATTCTGCAAGTATGGTCCTATAAATACATGTAGCACAAACACACTAAATTTCTATGTACCTACTCATGCACTGTTGCACGCATGAAAACACACATGCTCACTCTGATTCCATGGGTTTTCACATGTAAATATCTTGTAAATGTAATTAGAAATATAACTTTAACAAATATATAACTTAAAAAAAAAATTGTCCAGTGATCCAAGTATTTAAAGGTGCAATCACTGACCATTTACTGCCTTTTTGCATAATACTGTATATTGCACTTTGTTTGAAGATGTTGATGATAGCCTCTCCAAATTCCACAGTGATTTACCTGTAAAGGATTTAGAATGATAAGAATCTTAAAGAGCTTCTTCACATTGTTTTCATAATAACATTTGGCCCTACAAACATTGAGGGCTGTGGCTTTCCTTATGAACTCCCACACTGGGACTGTATTAGGCAAGCCAAGGGAAACAGTATGTTTTTTCGGCTGTGGGAGAAACCCCACGCACACACTCGCACGGATGTATAAGGGACAACTTGAAGTTCCTTATTTTGCCTATTTCAACATGCAGACAGGAGGAGCTGACGATTAAAGTACTGACCTTCTGATTGGTAGATGACCTACCCTACCTCCTGAGCCACAGCTGCTGAAGGATGTTTATAATATAAGGAAAAACTTTTCTGATGGAAATTGCTGAGGACTGCGTGGACCACTGCGTGTGGTCCTCTAGGTTAAGCCTTGGATGAATCCCAGGATTTATAATACAGCAAACCATATTCCATCCTATAAATCTGAAATCTGTGTGTAGAGCTGACCTGTATTAGAAGAACACCAAATGGAGAACATTAGATAGTCTCAACAAAGTCTCAGTAACAGCTGTTTAAAAAAAAAAAAAACCAACAACTTCTGTCTGGTATTCGATATATTATGAATCAAAGTATCCTAATTGAAAAGTGAAAAAAGTGTTTTGTGTATGCGCACTGCTGAGAAAAGACATTTCATTTCAGTGAAGTTATACTCAATTCGAAATAAATGAACACTCACAGACACATCATCATTATTATTATTATCATTTCACCACATCAGCAGTGAAATAATATGTGCTGTTTTTTAGAATGAAATTAATTGAATTCTGCAAATCAACCTTAATTCAATGAAATATTTTCTCACAACACCGAAAAACAAGCTCCTTCTAATACATATGCACTAATATCTGTGTCCATGCAAAACTGCACATCTTTAGGCCCCAGTCACACTCCTAGTGAATGATTGGAAGCTGCCTTTCATCCCTTGGTTGTTAGACAAAATTTCTCAGTAGAGGTTATTGCCCAACCACTTGGCAAATGCGGGAACTAACTTGATCTCACTAGCTAAAATTGGTCACAAAGAGGTATTCAGTGCTGCACAAAAAGCCTCCTTGCAAATGTTTTATTCAATAACAGATTGCCACAGTCGCCAAACAACCAGACCTGTCTGCCAACACTTGCTAAGTACTTGATATAAGTGGTAGTAAAACTGTGAAAAGTGCAACACGTTGAAAATGGAGACGATTCACCTCTGATGCATGCAAACTACAGGCGACCACAGCAATCTGGTAGCAACCGAAGCAATCACAAGGAAAATATTAAGAAACATCTGTATTGTAAGACACAACAATATTAAGTGCCTCAAGCCAGCTGTTGTTGTGAATTGGCACTGTATAAATTGAACTGTTCAAGAGCAATAGGAGGATTAGAGGTGCCTGGGAAGGACGATAACAAGTAAGAGACATTTTTTAAAAAGAGGCACGGCACTCAAAGAATTTAAAATGAAAAAAGATTGGTGAATTCTATAACAGTAAAGTTACTGAGAGATGTACACCTTCCAGGATGTGTTTTTAAAGAAAAGTAATTTTTATGCTCTGAAACATTCCACAGTATCTGTTGAGTGGTAAGAATTCTAAGGATTTTTACTTTTTAAATTTTTGCTTGTATCAGGTCTCTTAATCAATATCTGTGGTAAACGAACGGATCCAATAAATCTTATTATCGGCTCTGTCTTGTATCAAAGCTTGGGTCTGTTTCATTCAAAAAATAACCCTTCAGTTCTTTTTGGATCACGTCTAGTCGATGCATGACTTTCATTGGCCCTTCTGGGTTGTTTTAGCCTGTCTGCATATCCTTGGACTGTAAGAGGAATGTGAACTTCTTTCAGTAACACTAATAAGTTTTCAGGCTGCTCCTTAGGATCAATATATAAGACTGATTGCAATTTAAATTTCATAGAGCAGAAAAAATATTTAACATTAACTGATTCTTTTGTGTGTATGTGTGTGTGTGTGTTTATTCAGATTTGATTTTTGAAACAATAATATGTTAATTTTGACATAAAGAGATCTGAAATATTACTGGGATGTGAAAACTCAACCTGTGGTCTTAGGGCCTGGAAGGCAAAGGGACCCAAACACAAAGTAATTTGCTGGAAAGTTTGACTTCTCCAAAGATTTCAAGACTATACGGTGGTTTCATTCTTCCAGGGGCCTGTCCGTATGTTTCCTGTGGCATCTGAACCAAACAGACTATCTTCCTGCAGACTCCTGTTTCGACCAATGGGTCCTCGTCGGTTCACAGTGCCATGCTGCCGAGGTAGGGTATTCCTTGGGAAACCTTTCTGTTCCAGCTCTAGACAGACCTTTTCTTTGTCTGCCGTCTTTGACATCCAGCTCAAATTGTCAGGATCTTGTTCATACTGCAAGGTGAAGGGATCAGCTCTCTCACAACAGTTTGTGCTGGAAGAGTCATCGACTGAGCAGTACATATGCCACTGGCTGGTGTCGACCCCATGAGAAGGCATAAGGAGGCTGTGGCAGGAAGAGATACTGTCATGCATGTTATAGGCATGACTGTGACAGGAAGCAACCGAGTCTTGCACGCTGTGGCAGGAGGTCTGGCGTTCCAAGCTGTGAGAGGAAACTACAAGTTGGCTATTTAAATGAGGGCTGACATACGGAAGCTGGAGATCTGGGTGTGGACTATTAGAAACCAGTGGTGAGGCTTCAATGTGGTGCACATTATGAGGACTGTCCAGGTGAGTGCTGTGCACACTCCCATCCATACTGGTGGAAGTGATGTGAGACCGGTAATCCTGGAAGCATTGGCGTGGACGGTTGAAAGAGCATGTCTTTGTTCTATCAGCAATGCAACTCTGCAGGGGAAGAGTTGGATGAGGGACCTCATCGGGAAGTGACTGTGGACGTGGTGAAGGCATTTGGTCAGCACGAGGTGAGATGGGGGAAGGGCTAACAGGAGTCATTACAGCCACACAGCATGGACCTGTGTGATTTAATGTTGGGCTTTGGGGAGGTGGTGTTGTTCTGTGATGAGAACTCTGAATAGGGTAAGGCGAAAGCATCTGCTGCTTCACTGCGAGTGGGGAATTCAAATGGCAGTGTGGCTGATGGAGTTCCTGCCTCTGGCTCTGTCCTTCCCCAGGCCCATCCTCTGTCTTTAATCTGGATGGGCAACAAGCCCACCAACGGTGCCACACGTCATCACGCTTAGCACAGTGCTGGATGAGAAGGAAGAGTCCCAGAGTGACGCAAAAAGCACCATAGAGACAACTGAATATCATGTCCAGGAAATGTCCCAATGAAACAGCCAATGCTCCCAAAGCCCAGGTAGCCAGGAACAGGAAGAGGGTGAAGACTGTGGCCCGGAGTTGGGATTTAAAAGAGTGCTCATTGGCCAGAACTGACACGCCCGCAGCAAAGGGCTGGCAGTCCCCAGCAGGCCCAGTGTCAGTGTGGCAGTGATGGTTCGACTCATTTGATGACAGCTGTTGCTGCTCTTCACTTAAAACCCGCAGCTCATACTTCCTTTCTGGGTGGCGCTTCAGCTGGACATAAGTCCACAAGAAGTACACACACATGACTAAGACCAGAAGACTCATGGGAGCATAGAAACCACCCAGACTTGGTTCCCATGCCATCCAGCAACTAAAAAGAGAAATAGAAAGATATATATTTTTTTAAAGCTCTATACTTAACAACAAATGATAATCTGGTTATTCTGAAATACTTACTACAGAGCATCATCTCTGCTGCCATAGTTATCCATACCAAATGCTGCTGTAACTCCAACTATTATGATAGGGATTCCATCACTTACAAGATAAAATCTGGAAAGAAAAGAAATGTTATTACTGGAATGGTAATTTCACCATCAAGAATTGGATCTTGTTTTAACATATGGCATAGAAACTGAACATTTCTAAGTCACTATGTGTTAATAGACCTCTGTGCATTAAGTCACATTGTTATCAATGTTATCAATGTTATCAATTATTCTCTGGCTCTCGTCCACAGCATGTCTTTCATCCTGTCTTCCTTCTCTCTCCCCAACCGGTCGCAGCAGATGGCCCCGCCCCTCCCTGAGCCTGGTTCTGCCAGAGGTTTCTTCCTGTTAAAAGGGAGTTTTTCCTTCCCACTGTTGCCAAAGTGCTTGCTCATAGGGGGTCATATGATGGTTGGGTTTTTTTCTGTATGTATTATTGTAGGGTCTACCTTACAATATAAAGGACATTGAGGTGACTGTTGTTGTGATTTGGTGTTGTCTGAATAAAATTGAATTGAATTGAATATGTATATTTGTATGTCTATTTAGACGGCGCAAGAGCGAGAGAGAGATTATATAAGTTTATAATTTATATATGTGTGTGTGTGTGTTTAATGACAATTGATATTTGTACCCTTATCTAAGGTGATGTGGGTACTGAGCAGTGTTGGGCAAGTTACTTTGAAAAAGTAATTAATTCTAGTTACTAGTTACTTCTTCAAAAAAGTAACTGAGTTAGTAACTGAGTTACAAGATTCTAAAAGTAATTAATTACTTGAAAAGTAACTATTGCGTTACTTAAAAAAAAAAATGTTTAACCCTCTGGGGTCCAGGGTATAATTGGCCATTTTAACCACTTTTGATTTTACCGCTACAGTTCACCTTTAAAAACTATTTACTTTGCCTTGTTTGGTATCATCCTTTTCAGCACAACCTCACGTGTCTGAATTTACAGTTATGTTTTCATTTTGACATACTGTATTAACACAATTGATCTAAAATCAGACAAAAACATAAAATCCACGTAGAAAAAGTTCTGTTTTTTATTGTGACAACCACAAACATGTTTAATACATCATAGTTCATAACTTTAAGTGCAAATATAAATTGTCAATTTTAAAATCATATGCACAAGTTTTGCAAACAGCAAAGTTATTTGCAGCCATTTACCTTTTACCCTTTTTTTTAATAACAAACTTCCCCCTCTTCCTAAACAAGCAAATGTCCTGCTGCCATAACATTTTTGATTGGTCGACATGGTACATTTTTCCACCAACACGAAAGGGCAGGGTTTTTTTGTATTTTGTTTTGGTCATAAGCAAAGAGTGCTTGCTAGCGCTGTCCTTAGACAGTAAACATGACAAAACTATTCAGGAATATATATTGTTTATCATGACTCTGGTTTTACGTGGCCTATCAACACAATTTAAAAACTGGTATATTTCACCTTGTTGCTTTGTCATCTTGAAGTGGTCGTATGATTGTCTTACCACGACTACTTTATTCTTCCTCAGTCAAACAGCAGCACTCATGCGATTGTTTTGCCCCCTTAGCTCCAGGTGTTGTGCCAAAAAGTGATCGTCGGGCAGAAAGTGATTGCCGCGCTTCCGCGGACACACACACACAAAATAAATGTAAAAAAAATAAATCCAAAGATAAAAGAGAAACTAATCTGACACATGACCAGTCACACTGCATAGGTAGGAGAATAAGAGACAGAATGAAATATGGGTCCCAGGTTTTCTCATTTGCCAATGGCAAGTGAGGCCCCACCCACCAAGGACCTGAAACACATGCTGAGGAACAGATTGAGAGTATAGGGCAGGGGTAATCACAAGTGGCAAAAATGGAGGTCCTGCAAAGTGTGGGTCACCCTCAGTGATAGTGAGAGGAGATCAGTAATGCGATAGGGGCTCAAGGCAGAGCTAATACTCCTACACAGCAAAGGGTAGTTTGGGATGAATCGTAGTCAAGGTGGCAAGGTTTTCCTTGGAAATGAGAGGAAACTCTGAGGCAGACCAAGGACAAACCGGAGAGATTGTGTCTCTCAGCTGGTTTGATTGTTGGGATAAACATGTGGCACGAATAGAATAAAATATGTTTGGGAACACCTCAGTGGTCCTCTGGAAGAGTTGAAGAATGTGGCTGAGAAGAGGAGGCCTGGGCATCTGTACCCAGATGGATGGATTAATGTGTTAGTTCAGAATGACTAGCACCACATTCTGGGTGTTTTTGTGCTTTCCACAGGATACTGAACTTAGTGAAAATGGTAATGACTCGATCTGCTAATCATTTGCATGACAGCATTACAATGATAAGGACAGCCAAGCAATCCATTTAGTTTAACATAGCAATAATGTGACTATGTACCATTATAGAGCTGTCCCCGTAGCTTCAGCATCGCTTTAGGGTAATAAGTGGGATGTACAAACTAGGTCGGACTGAGTCAGGTTAACTGCTTCTTCTTGTTTTCCATCTCTGTGCTAAACTAGGTCAAACACATCCTGACTCCAGATTCTTACATAAATCAAATTCAATAGATTGATATCATTCTTCCTTGTTGCTCTTACATCAATTTTAATTCCGTTTCTAGCTAATAAAAAGAGACACTTTTTAAGCATAAATATTACTGTGTGAATTGTGTGAGATATATTAAAACCTAGCAGTAATGAGGGTGACACAACAAGCTGCCAGGATTGTTCACAAACAATTTGTTCAGTTTGAAATTCTCGTCAGTCATTGGACTATGCCTTTAAGGCTCTTCACACTGTCACAACATAGAAGCATTACTGTTCCTGTGAATGGAGGGAGTATTTAATTGGTTCATTTTGTTTGTTTGTCTGTCTCTTTCTCTGTCTTTCTGTTTGTCTGTATGTTAGCGGTCTAGCATCTCCTATCATGGTCCTGGGTCTGGGGGATGTGTTTATGTCTTTTCTGATTTATGGGCATTCTTTGATTTTGTGTTGTTCATGGTTTAGTCATTTGTATTTCCTCTGTCTTCCTCTGCCTGTTGTTGGTCAGCCTGCTTGTCTTCCCTCATTTTTCCAAAGTCCCAGGTTTCTCAGGTCCCAGGTTTCACGCAGGTTTTTGCATTTCTCTCTATGTACCTAGTGTTTCTGTGTTAGATTTCCCTTTTTTTTGTTGTTTATGGACACGGTTTTACCTTTGGTTTTCACATTTTTGTTCAGGCCAAAATAAAGACACTTTTTGTTAATATCCACCTCCATCTCCGTTGTCTGCATTTGGGCCCACATTCTCTCCACTCCACGCCATCTGCCACAGCAGATGTGACATCCCCATTTTCAATCAGAATTATGATCTGAATGCACTTCTTTGCCAAACACATTTTGCTATTCCAAGATGAGTTCTGTCGATTCTGTATAGGCTCCTCTATTTCATGTGTTTCTTTTAACTGCTTATTTAATTTCTATTTCAGTTATTACATTAAATGTGTAGTATGACAATGTCCAAGCTGAGAGGCAGGGAAAGAAAAATGGGCAGGGCCTGCGACAGAGGCTGGTCGCCATGGCACAACCCCTCTCCAATCCCCTCTCCATGGTGCAGGCAAACAGACGCCCCCATATGTGACACGAGCACCCAACTGCTGGACAAAACCCTCAATGTTTGAGGTGCAGAAAATATCATTTTCAAATATTCTGTGCTGCTGGTATAGCCCTTGCCCAAATACTGTGTGAAGCTAGATACCAATAACAACTAGAGGTTATTTAATTTTTGTGAAAATCAGGTCAAAATTTCAAGAAAAATTTCAAGAAAATTTTTGAGTAATGTATCATGTGAAAGAGAACTTTTTGCAATACGACACCCTGTGATGTCACAGCGATGCCATAACAGGCAGCATGTTGTAAGAAAAACACCATAAGACATAAAAGTTTTAGTATAGCCTTTGCCCTTTGGGGGCACTTTGTAAAAGTGAGAAGGCAGTGAGAAGGCAATCCAAAGACATGAGTGTCACTTCTATAATCCTCATTTTGCAATGCAAGGACTCAATATCAAAGTCTTTGGATGCATGTTTGCTTGTTAATAGAATCCAGTGAAGTCATGATTCATTCACATCATACTGATGATTGATGAACATTGCTCTGCCTTGCTTGTACCTGCAGGCACCTGTCTACAGCTTACCTGAGGATGGCTGGTTTGGTACGAGTCTGGGAAGCCCTATTCCTCTCCTGTACCTGAAGTGGGTCTTTGGAAACGTCTTTACAGATGTTTCTAGCAGTGAAGGTCAGCCACAGCATGGTAGACAAAGAAGCATAGTGGAGCACAATGCCAACCTAACACAGGTTGAAATAGACATTATAAAAATTGAGTAAACTGGAGTAAGTTTAAGTGTGTAGTTGGAAATCATCATACAAGAAAAATGCACAGGTTTCAATATGCTGCACACTGAACAGTTCCAGTGTCTAAGGACTGAATAAATTAAAAGCTCCAGAACCAGAATTGCATTACTATGCGTCCACTGAGCTTCAGTCATATTATGATTATAATTAATTCATGATTCACTTTGGTGATAAAACAGCAAAATGGTGCAGAAGCAGACCCTCTGAAGTTTCATGAAGACATATGATCTAAAAATAACTTTGTTTATTTGTGTGTGCCATTAAATGGGAGGCATAGTTATATCAGCTACAATCTTTTAACTTATTCTACGTCATCAAGTTATATTCATATTGAATGTAAAAAATATTCCTTACCAGAGGTGGAGCTATAAGGCTGCCCTTTTTATTGTGTCTTTCTACATAAAATCTTTGGAGAGATGACTGGAAAGCTACAGCCAATATTCCTGTCTGTTCCATTAATAATGGAACAGATAATGGAACCACCCCCCTGCCCCGCCTCCCGGTCATTAAGTGAAACTGTCAATTTTTTGTCAATTTATTATCAATTTATGATCAAAAGCTATACAACTCATTTGCACAAGTCTCAGCAGTACTTTGTTAGCATGCAATAGCTGTTCAGCTGTTAAAAATAAGCCATCAACATTTTTTCCTGATGTGTATCTGTATAAATCATGACAGTGCAGCCTGTGTACAAAGATATATACACTTACCACACCTGTTTTAGGAAAATCTGTTTAACTGCTTAATAACACAAATTTCTAATGCCAGTCACCTGGCAGCAAGTCCCCACATAGCAAAATTGGTATGGCCCAGATCTGGCCCACACAATGTGGCCCAGGACAGTTTCAGCTCTGGCCCCAGAGCCTAATGTCAACCTAATGTGTACCTTAATCAAGCCATGTAATAACAACATGTGCCGGAACATAATTATGCAAAAGTAACATGACGAAACTCATGTTCAGGTAGTGAATGGACTGATTCTTATACAGTGCTTTTCTACTCTCCCAGATTACTCATAGTGCTCACATGCCACATTCACCCAATCACACATTTTCTAAACTGAGTGCTTCCTAACTACATTCAAACACATTCACACTCTTGACATGCAGCGTGGAGGAGCCAGGGATCGAACCACTAACCATCCAATCAGTAGGTGACCTGCTCTACCTCTACCTGCCACCCAGTGGTAAACATGAGTAAACCCTCACTAGGTTTTGGATAAAGTGTACACTCACAAACCTGTCAAACCTGCATTTGAGACATTGGCTACCATAGCAGTATAGTATTGCAACATGGCATTTGGGTCTCCTAACTAAAATAGGAAAATAGGAACATAAATAGTGTCATCATTTCCAGACCAGGCCCATATCTGATTGACATACACCCTGCCATGACACCAGTCAGTCAGAAGTGCCAGCTTGATGCCGGATCCGGGGAAGACCTGTTTTGTATGAGCCTGGGCCACATAAACCAAACCACAATCGGGCCAGATGTGGCTTGCCATTATATAAACAGTGCCATCTACGCCAGGCCTGGCCCACATCTGGATGACATACCACTTACCATGCCAGAAGATAGCCAGCAGTGCCGGCTTGATACCAGATCCGGGCCAGACCTGTCTGCTGTGTGGGTCAGTACTGATTTTAGGCATGTAGTCATGATGAAGATGATTGGCTTAAAATCAAATGAAAACCCAGAATGGGGGAAAGGCTGATTTAAAGTGGCATGGTTGTTGGTGCCAGACAAGCTGGTTCGAGTATTTCAGAAACTGCTGACCTTCTAAGATTTTTCCATAGAACCATCCCTGAGGTTTTAAGAGCAGGTCTGCCTTCCTATCAGCTCCAAGTACAGTAACTGAAAATGCATTACAATTTTTTTCATTACAACTAGGGCTGCTCAATTAATCGAATTTTAATCTCGATTACGATCTGGGTTTTCAACGATCATTAAAAATGACTGAGCTGATTATTAGCACCTCCCTCGTGCTTTACTCTCGCGCTGCTCCGTGTGGCAAATCGAGCGCACCTCTCTGCGTTTCGAACAAGCGTCACAAGAGGACCCGAGGGAAGCTCGGAAAGCTAAGCAGAAGTTATTTGGAGAGAAGAGGATAATGGCTGCTGAAGAAAGAATGCCGTTGGTTGAAAAGAGAGGTAAAACGACTTCAGTGGTGTGGAAACCAATGTTCCCTCTAAGCTGCGCACGTGAGCAATTGCGCACTGCTGGCACGGTCTCTGCGCACAGAAAATCTGCGTTGCGCACAAAAAAAATCTAACCTGAATTGACATTAAAATTAAAACTTTAACAATTCTGTTTTGCAGTGTTAGTCAGTAAGTGACTGGCTGCTCCTGTATGGGATTAGAACGATGCCACCTTATCCTATAGTCCAGCCAATAATGCGATTCACATTCGTATATACGCAGCCAATCAACGTCGCTGACAGGCTATGACAGCGTCCTTATGTGCCGACACCGGTGTTTTAGCTGGCAAAGCGGCGTGGCTGATGTGCAGTGAAGCCACATTATTGACAACGTGTCCAACCATTGGAGATGTGAGCAGGACAGACGGAACAACTGACGGAAAAAGTGTGGACTTTATACCAGTTTTTAAATTGTGTTGATAGGCCACGTAAAACCAGAGTTATGATAAAAATATATGCAATGTTTGGTTTTCTTCCTGAATACTATCGTTATTTATATTTACTGCGGGAAGAAACGGTAAAAACGGCGTTTTATAAGGAAAACGCTCGAAAGCACTCTCCGCCTGTGAGCAAAAACAAAACCAAAAACCCCCCCGCCCTTTCCCATTGGTCGAAAAAAGTACCGTGTCGACCAATCAAAAAGTGATATGGCAACGTGGCATCTAGTTGTTGAGAAACGGGGGGAAGTTTGAGGAGTGACGGCGGTGTTGTGAGATGTGAGAGATCTGAGACGTTTAGCGCAAATCTTGTGTAGTTAGTGTGTAGTTAGTGTGTAGTGTAGTCAATGGTTTTGTTGTGTGTGTCAGAACAATGAGGCGGCTGCTGAATGTTACAGGTGTTACAGCAGTGATACAGCTCCTGTTGTCAGGCCTGCAGGTATCAGGCTGTTGTTCTCATAGTGGACAGAAATTATTTTTTGGAGTGGCACAAATAATTTGTGTGGCATCAGATTTGATGCAGAACAGCTGATTGTTCTGTAAATAGTTTGAAATGTTTATTTAAAAAACGCCTTGGCTGCATTAAAAAAAATAAATAGCTGCAAAAAACTTTGTTGTTTGCCAAACTGAGTTACTTTTTTGAAGTAGTAACTATATAATTAATTGCCCAACATTGGTCATTATATAATATATTTTGCAGACAGAGAGTTATAGGACTCTCTCCCAGACCACAGACTCATACTCATAATACAAGTCAGAGCTTTATGAAAGAAAAAAAAAAGAAAGAAAGTTGTGTTTTCAAAATTGGAGTTATTTTCACTTCCAATAGTGTTAACATACTACACAGGTCATGAACAGGATTTTTTACATTTTCATTGTAAGTGGGCTAAAGCAGTTAATTAAAAGTAGTCTAACATAAATGTAAATGCTGTAATTTGATTATTTTAATAAACCATGTAACTTGGATGGATTAGATGCTGGCGTGACCACAGTGCACACGTCTGATGTCGCTCACAGTGGTCCAAGGGACGCTCAGGGAGTTTGTGTGTTCGCTCAGACACATGAAATATTTGAGGAACATTGGTGGAAACATTATGGGTTCATGAGTCAGGCGTGGATCAAATATTGTGCAGTATTTTGAAGTTCACTAAACATAGATGTTTACTTTTCATTTATTTTTTATATTGCAAACATTTGCACTGTAATCAATATTTGCACACTATTTTATATTATTTTTTAACAATCTTTAAAGCCATTATTGAATACATTGTTATTGTTAAATAAATATCGTCAAATAATCGAGATCTCAATTTCAGTGAAAATAATTGCGATTATCATTTTTGCCATAATCGAGCAGCCCTAATTACAACCATGTTATACAGAAGAGCATCTCTGAACATGGGAGATTTAGATTGCGGTTGTGTAGCCAAGAAGCCTGCAGCAACTGTGTGTTGCTGACATATCTATGTAGACCAATATTTCTGAGGAATAATTGCAGTACTTTGTGAAATCATGAAGAATTAAGGAAGTTCTCAGGGCAAAATGGGGATCCAAGCCAGTACTAACAATGTGTACCTAATAAAGTGAAGTGTTTAAATTTAACTTGACTGTGCCGTTCTGATGTCTACACAGTTTGACACTAGAGGGCTCTTCATGTTATACTCAATCACACAATTCGGAACCCAGTCTAATATAAAATAACCAATATTGCAATTTTTTTTAAAAGAAGCTAACAATCTTTTAATAATTAAGTACCCTTAACAGAACTTTGAAACATAACCACAGTAAGAAACCAAGAACACAACACTTACAATCTGACACACAAAAGGTAAGTTGATTTGATTGATTCCACCAGCGAAAATGCCAAATGTCAGTCCCGTGTGAAAGAGGAAGTTGAGGAGTGTGTGCCAGCCATTCCTGCTGATTCGGATCACACTGTAAACAAGGAGAAAAGTTAAACATAAGAAAGATAGTTTTTATTCAGTCTTAGCTTAAATTAGCTAGAAGGTTTTGGGAATTAACACAGGAGTCACATTCTCACCTTTGGACTTTACTTGAAGCAATACTAGAAGTATTAAAGTATTAAATCCACATATAAAAGAATATGTTACCCAAGGCTTCAGTCTCACAGGCCTGAAGACCGGTCAGTGAGTACCACATAACATCTGGTCAATAGGGAAAAATATATATTCTTCTTTGCTGACTGTCATTAGGAGAAATCAGTCACAAAGATGGCATTGTACCAAACAGCACCTTTTGATTGCTTTGGCTGCTTGCAGACTGCATCAAAGACCGTTTGATATCTCAAGATCTCAGTTTTATTAGTAAATCTGGTCCTTAGGATTCAACATTCTGTACCAGCACAAACCCTCCTTAGGTATTAAGAGACTGTACTGTTGGGATTTATTGTATTAAAGATGAACTGAATGGTGTTAGAGGGTTTTTATTTTTGGACCTGGGACAAAATTTGGGGAAGACTCTTTAAATAAATCATGTAATTATCTTATTAAGGTTATGCCATGTAAAGGCATGTGGGAGGCAGAGTAGACCAAGCATGCAGGATGTCAACTCCAAATCTCAACTTTACTGCTGGTAAAAAAAAAAAAAACTGTGCAGGGTGCAACCAAATTAACTGGTAACCAGAATGATGGACACTCACAGACAACAAGGAACCAGGGCGATGCAAACAATATATACACGGGGGGGATTAGAGCAGAGTGCACACACCTGGGAACACAGCTGAACAGGAAGCAAAACTGAACATCACATGCACAAAATGAGAAACCAGGACAAGCCATACACATCTGACAGAACAAACAGGGAAACTAGACACAATGGAGACAGAACACTGAGAGACCAGACACACAGAAAGAACTAGAAAAAATTGCATTTCCTCCGAAAATGCAGTGTGGATGCTGTAACGCTGAAGCTGTCTGCTGAAAATAGCTGAAAAAGCTGAAAAGTTGCAAAAAGTGTAAAACCTTTGCCGAAGCATAAGAACTTTGCAAAATGTAATTACTTTGCAGAACTGCAATAACTTAGAGGAAACATAATACTTGGCAGAAATACAATAACATAGCAGAGCTTAGCAGAAATATTGTAACTTAGCAGAAACATGATAACTTCTCAGAAATGCGAGAATTAAGGAGAAATACTATAAGATAACAGAAATACTATATTTAGCCAAAAATACTTAAACATTACGGAAATACTATGATTTAGGAAAAATACTACAATATAGCAGAAATACTCTGATTCAGCAGAATACTGTGATTTAGCAGAAATACTATAATTTGGCACAAAAACTATGATTGAGCACAAATACTATGATTGAGCAGAAATACTGTGTTTTAGCACAAATTCTATGATTTGGCTCAAATACTATGATTCAGCACAAATACTATGCTTTGGCACAAAAACAATGATGTGGCAGAAATACTATGTTTTAGCACAAATACTATAATTTGGTTAAAATAATATGATTTTGCAGAAATACTATGATTTATGAGTAATACTATGATTTGGCACAAATACTATAAAATAGCAGAAATACTATGATTTAGCAGAAATACTGTATTTAGCACAAATACTGAAAAGTAGCAGAAATACTATGATTTAGCAGAATAGTAATAACTTAAGTAGAATTATTGGAAAAGCAAAATGGACAGCTGAAAAAACTGCTGAACATGGTTAGGTTCCCTCAAATGTACCTGTTCAATTTTGAAAAATTGGCAAAAAAAAAAAAAGATAAAAAAAATAACAGCCAGCAGATACACACAATTAAAAATATGTACACATATGGAAACACAAATGCACAGAGGGACACACACACACACACAGCAGGAAATGAACAAACAGGTGCTGTTAATAGTGTTTCCTGTATGTTTCTAGGTCTGTCAAACAGTCTGGAGCTGCTCAATTTGAATCCACCAATCAGAGAGGCTGTGTACTTTTTCCCGCCAAAACAGGTGCACCCTTACACACACACAGAGCACACAGAGAGACAGGTTTTTTGCAGTCTATTTCTCATATTGAGGATTCCCCTCAAACAAATGGCCATAATTTCCTAACCGTAGGGGCCAGAACTGTCATTCTTAGACCGTTTTGTTCAGAAGAGATGGGGGAATCTTCAAATGTTGACCATTTATAATTAAAATATGAATGTTTAAAGATATATGACTTGTAATGTACCGTAACTTAGTAGAGGAGAAGCGAAAACTGCCTTGACTTGCCCTCAAACAACGCTTTGTAACTCTAAATCTATTTGGAGCATCAATATCATTCTTTCACCGTAAGAGACAGCAGGCTTTGGTGAACAATCACGGAAATTTTCAGGTCTCTGTGGAAATCCATCGAAAAGATTTGACGAGATAAAAAAGTGCCTCATTCCCAGAGTTTGAAATCTGAAGAAATCTGAGCAAGGGACGAATTTCCTACCCTCAAACAAACGTAATTCATGGCCAAACGGTAATAGCTGATAAAAAAATTCTTGAATTGTGAGTGTCAGGAGTGTCTGAAGATATATTGGGACAAGCCTCATGTTTTAACTTCGCTTCATTAAGGAGATATGACGATTCGAAAATGCTTAATCGGCATCCACACAAATACAAACACTGAGACAAGACAGACTAGATATGGAAACACCGCGGCAGGAAAAAGAGAAAGAAACTAGAACACAAATAGACTACAAGCAGTATACAATTTAATGGAAATTGCACCACTATTTAACACAAAAAATTGTCTTTTTGTCAATTTACCCCCTTCAATTACCCATTAAGTATAATATGTATAATATTATTTTTGACTTTTAAATAAAAATGGTTTTCCAAAGTATACAAATCTTTTTACTTCATAATAAAAATCTCATCTCAACATCAACTTCTTGACAAAATCTTTGCTTATTTTAACCATCTACACAGCTTTTAAATGATTGATATTTCTACATTTTGATGTGTCTCAGGTAACAGGGTGAATATTTTATGGTGAAGTCAGGGGACAGGCAATTTGGGGCAATTCCAAAGACTTATAGAAATATATAAATGAAGACAATAACATGTGCATAATATTCTAGATAAAGATATGCAATAATAAGGAAAAATATAAAAAGTTCTTCGATTTTTTGATATTGGTAACTGAACTTGAGCAAAGATGACATTTTAAGTAATTTGTGCTAAAAAAAAAAAACAATCAGTGATTATTGTAATGAATAAATGTAGCCCTGGCTCTATAAATAGATCATTATTTAAATAGTTCATTTATATTCATAGTTAATTGCAAATGTTCACTGTGTTCAAGAATGTATACAAATGCCTGTAAGGTATGTGATGTGTGTGAGTTCAATGCACAACCTTTTTATTTGTATTTTGAGGTTTACGTCATTATTTTTGATATGGTATTGATATGTACTACAGCTCCAGTGAACCCTGAAGTAGTCTCAGGTAGAGGGGGTGGGAGCAAGTGGGGAGTCGTGTGCACTCGGCAGGAGAGAGAGACGAGAGATGAACAGCAGTGTCGAGTGGACGCAGAGTTTATAGAAGGGCGACGTATTTTTGGGTTGACGGATAGTTACCTGGAGTGGAAATCTGTTGTATCCTACTGTGAGTAGGAGGAGACGGACGTCTTGCTGGCGTGTCAGAGAGGTCCCTTCTGCTGGTGTGCTGAACTTTTGTGTTCGCGTGGGAGCACGTGGAGATGAGACCTGTGAGTGCTACTGCCGCGGCCTGCTGGTGGCCTTGACCCAGTTCCCCCGCTATCCCCTTGAACTGCCTGGAAGTGTGAGTACTATTGTTTGCACGTGCTTTTTATTTTACTTCTTGGCAACCAGTGAAGCGACCATATTGTTTTAGGTCCCAACGCACCCGAGCCACGACTCAGGCCTGCAACGAGGAGTTTGCTAGCAGAAAGACTGTAGCACTTGAGGTGTGTTTGTGTCGGTGAGAGTGCGTGTCGGCCCACAATATTATTTGATTATTTTGTTTCTGTTGAGGTAGATACCTTACCATTGTTTAACAAACTTTATTAATTTTACTTATTTTCTTTTGTGTTGTTGTTAATTAATTATTCACTAAAGTGGAGTTAACTTTATAATTGACCTGCTTGTGTGTGGTTTATTTCCATATAGTGTAGTTTTATGGCATAGTTTATATCATAAGCATTAAAAAGGGAGTATCAGTAGGAAAGTAACAACAGGAACCCAGGGCCCCTCTCAATAGAACGTGGGACGGGTGTTACACAATTATGGAAGCACTGCTGGGATACTCCCGTGCTTAACTTTTCTAGTTTGTTCTTTAAAGGAGTATTTTGTTTACAGATTTGCACAGCTTAGCACACCGGCATCAGGGTTTGTATGATGACTACTCGGAAAGAGTCTTAAATTGCACCTGAGCTTAGTAGCTGGTGCAGTAAAGCAGGTATAAACCCAAACCGGGCTTTTGTACTGCATAATGTTCCTACTGACTTTGATTTATCAGACATTGAAGAGACTGCTCAGTCAGTGAAAGCTTTTGGAAGAGTAAAAGTGAGAGACAGACTAACAGACACCCAGACAGGCAATAACCTTGTGCTCTGTGAATGCCGTCAAGATATTCAGCCAGACCGCATACCACCGCATGTGCAGCCATTGAACGGAGGTCCTGTCTGGAAGATTTCCCTCCTCACTGAATCTGCGAGGTCAGCTGATGACTTCTCAGCCAAGCTTAAGAAACTAATGGTAGAAGAAGGCAAAACAATTGATGATGTTAGTGCCTTGCTGTCTACTGAAACCCCACAGGAAAACTCCCCTGAATCCATCATTCGGGCAGTCGGAGACCTGTTAGCAAAAACTATGCGACCTACCACTGAGAATACTGCATCTCGACATCTGCGGACATTCTCTGGCCAGTCTCCTACTCCGGCAGGTGAAGAGAGCCTTGATAGCTGGGTTGAACAGGCTCGCCTGATGATCGAAGATTGCGACTGCTCTGAGAGAGAGAAGCGAAGGAGAATAGTTGAGAGCCTAAAGGGACCAGCGTTGGAGATCATCCAAGCTGTACGGCGAGATAACCCTGATGCTAGCCCAGAGAGCTATGTAGAGGCTCTAGAAAGTGCATTTGGATCCCTGGAGTCAGGTGAAGACTTGTACCTCGCCTTCAGGAGCCTGGGTCAACAGCGAGGAGAAAAGCTGTCAGACTTCCTGAGAAGGTTGGAACGCTCTCTGACCAAAGTAGTGCAGAGAGGGGGTCTCCCTAGCCATCGAGTCGACCGTGCACGTACTGACCAGCTTATACGGGGTGCAACTGAGTCAGAGATAATGTTACTGCAGCTAAGACTCAGAGAAAGGAAAGAGGAGCCACCTACTTTTCTGAAACTGCTCAGTGAGATTCGAGAAGAAGAAGACCATGCAAGAGCAAGGCATGAGTCAAAAGCCACAGTTAGACAAGTGAAAGTTGGCGAAGAGACAAAAGCCAAATCGACAGAGGTTCAAGAGCTCAAAGCCGAGATCAAAGAGTTACGCTCTGAGCTTAAAGAGTTAACAAGCAAGCGCTCAGAGGCCGAGCTAATGTTGAAACAAACCAAGAAAGCTACTTGGAGCCCTTCGTAGGAGCAAAGAGGAAAAAGGGGCTACAGGGGGCGCTTCTGAGCCCACACAGGTCGGTTTCATTAGGAAAAGTTCCGTGCACACATCCTCACAGTGTGGACTCCCAGATGGATTGGTTGGCCCATCCATGATGACCAATGTGACCATAGAAGGACAACCATGTAGAGCTCTCCTTGACAGCGGCTCTCGAGTCACCATTATATTCGACAGCTGGTATTCCCGTTTCATCCCCAATGTGCCCATTCTTCCTTTAAAAGATCTCGCTATATGGTGATTCCAACTACCCATACAAGGGGTATGTGGCAGTTGAGGTGGGTTTTCCCCCCAACTCAAAGGAAGCTGTAGAGACAGTCACTGTCTTGGCCTTGGTGTGTCCTGACCCAAAGAGCCCAGACCCTGTTCCTGTCATCATTGGTACTAACTCCCAGAAACTGCATTCTCTGCTGAGAAATTGTGAAGCAGTACGAGGGAAAGATGAGGTTCACTCACTGAGGATAAATACCCTCTCCTCAGAACAGCTCTCATCACTTATCACCCAACAAACAGGCGTGGTGGGTCATGTGAAGTGGCAAGGCCCCGGGCCTATCACTATCCCTCCTTGTGCAGTACAGTATGCAGTTTGCAAGGTAGAACAACAGCATCCATTAGATAAAAGTATTCTAATGGTGGAGGTGGGCGAATCCACAAACCTCCCAGCTGGAGTGTTGGTTCCACCTGTGGTACTACCATCTTCTGAGATGGACACTAACAGTTTCACACTTCTGCTAAGAAATGAGTCCCAAAGAGAGACTATTGTCCCCACCGGTACAGTGCTAGCCCAGGTGTACTTGGTGGACACTGTCACTGAGTTAACAAAGACCTCCGCCCAAGAAAGGTCTATTGACCCTGAACTGTTTGACTTTGGAGAGTCTCCTATCCCTGAAGAGTGGAAAGCCAGGTTAGCAGCAAAGTTATCAAAAAGAGCGGATGTTTTTTCCCTGGAGGAGTGGGATGTCAGCTTAGCTAAAGGTGTCACTCACCACATAAGGCTGAGAGACCCTCGACCATTCAGGGAGAGATCCCCCAGAATCGCACCCGCTGACATTGAGGATGTCCAATGCCATCTACAAGAACTGCTGGTAGCTGGCATAATCAAAGAGTCACGCAGTCCATATGCTTCCCCGATTGTCATAGTCAGGAAGAAGAATGGCAAGGTGCAGATGTGTATTGATTATCGTCTACTGAACTCCAGAACCATCCCAGACCAGTACACTATGCCACGCATAGATGATGCACTGGATTGTCTGACAGGAAGCAAGTGGTTTTCTGTACTGGACCTGAGAAGTGGATATTACCAAGTGGAGATGTCCAAGGCTGATAAAGAGAAAACAGCTTTTATCTGTCCTCTTGGGTTTTTTCAGTTTGAGAGGATGCCTCAAGGTATCACTGGCGCTCCTGCAACCTTCCAAAGGTTAATGGAGAAAGCTGTTGGAAACATGAACCTGATTCAAGTCCTTGTGTATCTGGATGACCTTATTGTGTTTGGCAGGACACTGGAGGAGCATGAGGAATGGCTACTTAAAGTCCTGGACCGGCTGGCGGAATGTGGTCTCAAAGTCTCAATTGACAAGTGCCAATTTTGCCAACCCCAGGTGAAGTTCTTGGGACACATTGTCTCTGCCTCTGGAGTTGCCACTGATCCTGAGAAGGTGAGTGCGGTGACCCACTGGAAGAAACCCACTGATCTAAAATCCCTGAGATCTTTTCTCGGATTTTGTGGATACTACCGGCGGTTCATTGAGAACTACTCCGCCATAGTCCGCCCATTGACAGAACTGACCAAGGGATATCCTCCTGCACAGGGTAGCAAAAAGGTTGTCGCTAAAGGAAAGCAAAATAGCTACTTTCGAGTTGCCGAGCCTTTTGGTGATGGGTGGACCCCAGCTTATGATGACGCCTTTCAGAGCATTGTTTACAAGCTCACACATGCTCCAGTCTTGGCATTTGCTGATCCAGCCAAACCATACATTCTACATGTTGATGCTAGTTTGGACGGGCTAGGAGCAGTCCTGAATCAAGAGTACCCAGAAGGACTCTGCCCGGTAGCATTTGCCAGCCGCAAGTTGAGTCATGCAGAATGGAACTACCCAATTCATCAACTGGAGTTTTTGGCTCTGAAATGGGCAGTAGTGGAGAAGTTCCATGACTACCTTTATGGGGCTAAGTTCACGGTGAGAACTGATAATAACCCACTCACCTATGTTTTGACCACTGCCAGGTTGAACGCGACAGGTCATCGGTGGCTAGCAGCACTCTCCACCTATGATTTCAGCATTCAATATAAACCCGGCCGTGAAAATGTGGATGCCGACTCACTGTCAAGGAGTCCGCAGGACACAACAGATGGATGGGTGGATATCCCACCCTCTGGGGTAAAAGCTTTGTGTCGTCGGATCACTACAGATGGTTTCTACCAACACACCACCAGATTTGTCGACCAGCTGGGTGCTTCGCCAGACGCCATTCCAGCTTTATATGCAAACTTCACCCAGATAGAAGTGGGCCTGCTGGAACAGCTAAGCCTGAAAGAACTGTCAGAAGCCCAAGACTCTGATCCAGTTATAGGTGTGGTGAAACCTCAGGTTGAGAGAAACCAAAGTGTTTCAGCTTCTACGCATGCAAACCCAGATGTTGCGTTGTTGATGCGAGAAAGATCCAAGTTAAAGGTTAAGTGTGGCCTTCTCTACAGAGTCACCACAAGACCCTCTGGTCGAGAAGTGAGTCAGATCGTCTTGCCTGCTAAGTATCGGCCAATGGTACTAAAATCAGTGCATGATGATGCTGGTCACCTGGGCACAGAACGAACTACAGAGCTCATTAAAGACCGGTTTTACTGGCCCAGAGTGGCATCTGAAGTTGCAACATACATACAGAACTGTGGAAGGTGTGTAGCTAGGAAGTGTCCATCCCACAGAAAGCTGCCCTTTACAGCACATCACCAGTAATGGCCCTCTAGACCTGGTCTGCATAGACTTTCTTTCTATTGAGCCAGACTCTAAAGGCATAGCTAATGTGCTGGTTGTCACTGATCATTACACCAGGTATGCTCAAGCATTTCCCACAAAAGATCAGAAAGCTGTCGCCAAAGTCCTTTTTGAAAAGTTCTTTGTGCATTATGGATTGCCTGCTCGCATTCACTCAGACCAGGGCAAAGATTTTGAGAGCAAACGCATTAAGGAGCTATTGACCCTGTTGGGCATTCGTAAGTCCCGAACGTCACCCTACCACCCTCAGGGCGACCCGCAGCCTGAGCGTTTCAACCGTACTTTGCTGGCAATGGTGGGCACCCTGGATCCAGCTGAAAAGCCAAAGTGGAGCGGACATATAAGCCAGCTAGTACATGCTTACAACACCACTAGAAATGATGCCACAGGATACTCGCCCTACTTCCTCATGTTTGGAAGAGAGGCGCGACTACCCATTGACCTGTGTTTTGGTGTGGGGTCAGATGAAGAAAATGACTTAAAGCACCACCAGTATGTGGCTAACATGAGAAAAGAACTTCAAAAAGCTTACCAGCTAGCCGCTGATGCAGCTTCCAGGAACAATGAACGAAACAAGAGACTGTATGATGCGAGAGTCCGGAATCAGACACTTGAGGAAGGTGATCGGGTGCTGGTTCGGAATCTCGGCCTCACAGGAAAGCACAAACTACAAGACAGATGGAACTCACTACCTTACATAGTGATTGCCCAGTTACCCAATCTCCCTGTGTATCGTGTAAAACCAGAGAGAGGAACCAGTATTGTGAGGACCGTGCATAGGGATCACCTGCTGCCCATTGGTTACCTGGTCAGGATGTCTGCTCCATCAGAAAAGAAAGCGCGACCAAAGAGACCAAGGACCAGGGCACAGCAAGTAAGGTGTGAAAATGAAAGTCAGACACAAGATTTGGAAAATCTGAGCGAAGATGACTGGTCCTCAGAGTCTGAAGAACAGTGTGCCTACTATGAACCTCCTTTAGCCTTTCGTGACAGTGTTGAACCTCGAAGTGAGGGAGCTGAGCAAAAGGAGGTTGTGAGCCTTCCTGACCAGATGGAAAGTGATCATCCCAGTGTTCATGAATTGTCCGAGGTGGTGGAACAGGGGGAAGAACTCCCAGTAGCAGTAGATCAGACAGAGGAAAGTTCACAGCAACACCAAGACTCTGGGGTGGCTGAAGAGCTGGAGGAGAGAGATGTTCCTACACCTAGTGTCTTAGTTGGGAGTCCTGACCGACCCTATGACCTCAAAATGAAAAGGAGAGTGAGACCTGTTCTGCGCCTCAGTTATGATGAACCTGGAAGACCCACTGACAGACCTGTGACTATTAGTTACCGAGGTATGGTAATTCAGATTTGCTACGACCCTGACTCCTAAATGTCACTGCACTAGCCAGTACTCTTTAGTGAGGTTTTAACTGGCCTAATGAAAGTAGGTCTGATGGGGACATTCAGACATTCAGAAGGGGGAGGGTGTAGCCCTGGCTATATAAATAGATCATTATTTAAATAGTTCATTTATATTCATAGTTAATTGCAAATGTTCACTGTGTTCAAGAATGTATACAAATGCCTGTAAGGTATGTGATGTGTGTGAGTTCAATGCACAACCTTTTTATTTGTATTTTGAGGTTTATGTCATTATTTTTGATATGGTATTGATATGTACTACAGCTCCAGTGAACCCTGAAGTAGTCTCAGGTAGAGGGGGTGGGAGCAAGTGGGGAGCCGTGTGCACTTGGCAGGAGGAGAGAGAGACGAGAGATGAACAGCAGTGTCGAGTGGACGCAGAGTTTATAGAAGGGCGACGTATTTTTGGGTTGACGGATAGTTACCTGGAGTGGAAATCTGTTGTACCCTATTGTGAGTAGGAGGAGACGGACGTCTTGCTGGCGTGTCAGAGAGGTCCCTTCTGCTGGTGTGCTGAACTTTTGTGTTCGCGTGGGAGCACGTGGAGACGAGACCTGAGAGTGCTGCTGCCGCGGCCTGCTGGTGGCCTTGACCCAGTTCCCCCGCTATCCCCTTGAACTGCCTGGAGGTGTGAGTACTATTGTTTGCACGTGCTTTTTATTTTACTGCTTGGCAACGAGTGAAGCGACCATATTGTTTTAGGTCCCAACGCACCCGAGCCACGACTCAGGCCTGCAATGAGGGGTTTGCTAGCAGAAAGACTGTAGCACTTGAGGTGTGTTTGTGTCGGTGAGAGTGCGTGTCGGCCCACAATATTATTTGATTATTTTGTTTCTGTTGAGGTAGATACCTTACCATTGTTTAACAAACTTTATTAATTTTACTTATTTACATAAGTAAAATTAATAAAATGTTACATAAATATTTCTGACACATGTAATTGCTTTCTATGGTAGAAAAATGTTAATAGTGTAAGATAAGTTTTTAGAATTAGGTAATGGCACATTTTTATATAAAATAAAGTCATTTCTGTCATGAGGACAGAACCAAATGCACCAAATACTAATTTTATAAACCAAACATATTTGTAATAAATGTCTTCTTTGTAACAGGTTGGGCTGTGCAGTTCATTCAGAAAATGACTCAATATCTCTAAGTCCACACAGCCCCCATTTCTTGGGAGGTTTAAATTGAAGTGAACTGGCCCACGATCACCACTGCGTTCTACTTTGTACTTGAAACCTGTCTGCTTTCAAGCTTCTGCACATTAATTCTGGATTAAGGTTGTTTTTTTAACAGACACAAGATGAAGATAAAGAAACATTATGAGATATACAGACATCTTTATGATATAAAATCACAACATACATATAGGCATGTGAATATTTTATTGCAATGAAAAGTGTGAAATTATCTTGTAATAAGGTCTCACCTGTGGTGGACAATGTAAGTCATGATGGAGACAAGCAGACAGAGCAGCATAACTGCGGTGCAGGCATACACCACTGGATGTAGGTAATCCCCGGGGTATGGGGGGAAGGATAGCACTCTCTTTAGATCCTGAAAAAAGAAGCGCAAAATCTATGCTTTGTCAAAGATGGCAAACAAAAATTAAATTGCTTCTGTTTTGCAGATACTAAGTGAGAGTGAAGTTTCATAAAAAATATCATGTGAATAGGAAGGTGCTGAATTTTTTTATTCAGTATCATTCTATCACCATATTAAAGGATCTTGAAGAAAAAGCATCTTCTAGAAGAAGGTCAGTGGATTAGATTCATCAACATAACTGAGAATTGGGGCAAAGCTAACTACAAAAATTAACAGGCAGCAGTGTGACATTTAGGAAGCTAATTTCCAATAATCAAGACTTGTGATATAAAATTACATATTACTCAACTTACATATAGTACTGAATGATGACAGATGTCCACTCCCAGCTAATAAATGACAGTCACAAGTTAAGCTCAAGTGATCATTTTATGACTTGTATTCTGAAGCACTATGTGGCCATGTGACTAGAAAAGCGCTGTATAAACTGTAGATAACAGATAATATAAATGGTAGATGTAGGTCACTAGTTGCCTTAACCTGCAGTTGACCTGTACAAGCTAAAATACTTTAAATAGTAGTTTAGGAGAAAAGGTGGGAAAAGTTTACAAACAGCAACTACAACTAAAGGAAGTAATTGAAATTAGGTCCTATTCCAGGGCCAATCACTTGAAAGATAAACTCTGGGTTTACTAACTCTGAGATCAGCAACTCTGAGTTTCCTGTTCCTGATGAGCTTATCAGAGTAAGTTCGAAACAATATAACAAGGACCAAAGGTTCAAAAAACTGTTCCAGGGGTCTATTCGGCCACAGGGAGAGACTCTGAGGTTCTGAGGCCAGCAGCAGCGACGGTGGAGCTCAGGGGGCTGCCTGTGTGACCACCATTTGCGGCTTGGCTGAAGGCTGGTGGCGGAGGATCTCTAGTGCAGACGAAGCAGGACCAGACGGCATAGAGACCTCTGGCTGGAACAAAGCAGACTCTGGCTCGGGCTCAGGCAGAACAGACACCTCATTTTAAAAAAAATTGCACACTAAACTCATCAAGGTCTGATGTTCTTTCAAACTGATTTTGAGGTGGACGTGATCAACCATTTTAAAAATTACATTTCTGGTTCCCACTAATTGACACTAACTAATGCTGACAATTGGCATATCAATTTGTCCAGGGCGGGACTCTCATCCTGACTGTGAAGTTTGGGAGAGATTGGACGTGTCTTTGAGCTATAGAAATTTCATGCTTCATGGTGAAAAATCTAAATTCATCATGTTGCCAGGTTCACACCCTTTGGCAAGAACTCACAGTTTTGAAGATAAAGTAAGAACAACTCCTTCAGGTTTTCCTGGTGAAATTTAAGGTTGCTCAGATCACCCACCTTGAAACTGTACCTCAAAGTGTAAAACATGTAATTCTGTTTTCCTGCTAGGACACACTGTGTCTAAATATCACAAATGAAATGTGTTCAGGGGCGAAACCTTATCACACTTGAGAAAATCCGTAGGAGGAGTTTGCAAAAGTATAACATCTGGTAAATGGTCAAATCTGCGCCAAAATTTCATTTTCACTTCAAAATGGCAGCCTTCCTCCTTGGTTTATGGCACCATTCAAAGATCTGTGCATCTTGGGAAGTTATAGGTGTGTGCCAAACTTTATACATGTATGCGAAACACAGCATTCAGACTCATCTTTTGCAGTTGCTTGCCCAGCTCCAGTCATTGTTAACGGGAGACTGATACGCCCACAAAAAACAAAGAGGCTGCCGTTTCATATGGGACCAAAATAAGCACAGCTTACAACACATACAATAGCGGACTAACTAACTATGACCACAAGGATATTAATTCACAGGTGATGAGCTTTATGACAGCACTGTCTGAGATGAAAGGAGGGAGATCACTTTACTTTGGCCCTGCTTGTCTGGACAGAAGCAGTGCAAGGAAACTGACCGAGAGAATTATTGTCCACAAAGTCAGAGTTAGAAATATTGAGATTTTAAGAGTAATTTGAGTCTTTAAAATAAATAACATTATTTACATGGAATAGACTGTCTCACCCATCATTCTTCTAACAGCTCAATTAACTCATATCTGTGAAAAAGGACCTTCTTCGGATCATAGTTTTTTATAAAACATTAAAAAGAATGTTTTATAAAAACATTATTTATATAAAAAGCTATGTATTGTAAGTGTATATGGTCCAAATGTTGATGATCCCTCATTCTTTCACGTTTTTTTCAGTGCACTCTCTGAACACTTAGATGGCACACTTGTTCTTGGAGGCGACCTCAGCCTTGGACTAAATGAAGCAGGAACTCAGCGTAATTGGCAGTCCACAAATATAATCAAACAGTATATGAGCGATTTTGGTCTTTGCGATGCATGGCGCTCCCTTCACCCCAACAGTAAGGAATATAGTTTTTTCTCACATGTTCATCGCTCCTACTCTCGTCTGGATTATTTTTTGGTCAGCAGCTCACTGCTGAGTGATATTTCAGACACTGAGATTCACCCTATAGCTGTCAGCGATCATGCTCCTGTATCTCTAACACTAATACATAAGAAGAACATTACGCAAAGTAAAATCTGGAGATTTAATACATCACTGCTTAATAATGAAGACTTTATTAAATATTCAAAAAAAGAATGGACTCTATATTTAGATCTTAATGACACTGTGATGAGAGGTAAAATAATTTCTTTCTCATCACATAAAAAGAAAGAAGAAAACAAAAATATTCAGGAATTAGAAAAAAACATCAAATCCCTCGAAGAAGCCTACGTGTCCCACCAAGATCAGGAAACATTGAGCAAAATACGCAAAACAAAACTAGAATTAAATGAGATAATTAATAAAAAAACAAAATTCTTAGTACAAAGACTATGCTTACAAAATTATGAACATGGTAATAAATCCGGTCAATTTCTAGCGAACCAGCTAAAAATAAATAAATAAAAAACAACTATATGTGCTGTTCAAGATTTATCTGGGAACACAATATATGACCCGAAACAAATAAACAACATTTTCAGGGATTTCTATAAAACTTTGTATTCACCACAAATAAACCCATCTAAAAACGAAATTGATCAGTTTTTGGACAACATAACTCTTCCAAAATTATTAGACACTCAAGCAATCACACTGGATTCACCACTGACATCAGGTGAACTCCAGGAAGCCCTGATAAGTATGCCCAATGATAAGGCTCCAGGTTCAGACGGCTTTCCTGCAGAATTCTACAAAGAATTCTGGACGATTCTAGCACCAGTTTTTACAGAACGTTGTTGGAAATCAAAGAAAATGGCAGACTTCCATCAAATATGAATTCTGCAAACATTAATCTCCTGCTAAAACCAGGCAAAGACCCTGTATATCCCTCAAGCTATCGTCCAATATCCCTTATAATTGTAGACCTCAAAATAATCTGCAAAGCTTTCTCGAAGAGACTAGAGAAAATAACCCCCCCTCTTAATTCATCCTGACCAAACTGGTTTCATAAAAGGTAGGCACTCATCAACAAATACACGTAGATTACTTAATTTGATAGACTACTCATACAGTAAAAACATCAAAACTACAATATTTTCTTTAGATGCAGAGAAAGCGTTTGACAGAGTTAACTGGAAATTTCTATTTGCAACTTTACACAAATTTGGTTTTGGAACCTCTTTCATTAACTGGTTAAAAATATTACAATTCCCCAACAGCTTGTGTCAAAACAAATGACCAAACATCCTCCAGCTTCTGTTTCCTGAGGGGCACCAGGCAGGGATGCCCACTCTCCCCTTCACTGTTTGCAATTTTTATTGAAATACTAGCAGCAGCAATTAGACAGAATACAGTAATTAAGGGCATAAAATGCAAGAACGTGGAACATAAAATCAGCCTTATGCGGATGATGTCTTACTTTTTCTCCAAAATTCACAAACCAATCTCTCTGGGGTAATTGCATTGATAAACTCTTTTGCAAGAATATCAGATTACTCAATTAACTGGTCAAAATCTACAGTCCTTCTGATTAATTGCTTCTTCCATAATTCTTCTTCTACACCACTGCAATCGGGAAATATAAAATATTTAGGCATTAATGTTTTTCCCAAGCTTGCAGATCTAACTAAATTAAACCATATCCCACTTTTAAAGAAAGTAGAAGGCGATCTGGCTAGATGGAAATGTCTACCCATATCACTCATGGGAAGGGTTGCCGCTATAAAAATGATGGTCTTACCAAAAATAAATTATTTATTCTCAATGATCCAAAGTAAGCCATCACAAGACTGGTTCAGATCTCTAGATTCATATGTGTCTAAATCCCTTTGGAAAGCTAAACCCCCACGTATAAGCTTAAAAACACTACAAAAGACCAAGGATAAAGGAGGATTAGAACTACCTAACTTTTAGCACTACTTCTTAGCCAACAGGCTTCAATTTTTCTCAGGATGGCTAAAACATACCCTCTTAGATGAACCTTGGCTAGATGTAGAACAAGTACTTTGCAATAATCTAGAGATTTCAGATCTACCATTTATCAGCTCAAACATCCAACGACATGAATGCTTCAAAAGCGTCAGCATCAGCTCTTCTCTGACAGCATGGTGGGAGTTTTTAAAAATAACAGAGTCTTCATTAATCCCATGCAAACGTACACCTATCTGGAACAACCCTGACATATTACAAAACAATAATATGATAAACTTTCCAGATTGGAGTGGTAAAGGAATCAAATATTTAGAACATATACTAGAAGGAACAGAATTTATTTCATTTGACAGACTAGTTACACAATATGGGATCAACAAGAAAAGATTTTTACAATATCAACAAATTAAATCCATAGTAAAAAAGAAATTTAAACCTGGTCAAGTTGAACTACAAACACCACCAAGTGTGGTTCAATTTCTTACTCTTAAAACCCCAAAATTACTTTCCAAAATATACAGAATGCTTTCTAAAACAGATGAATCAGTATCATTCTGTCATGGCCCTGTGCCTCCCCGGCTAGCCCGGTCTGGCTACAAGTGTTTTTGTCTCTTTTGTCCCTTCTCTCTTCCCTCTCGTGCTCTGCGCACCACCGGGGCGGAGTTCTCTGTGAGCTCCCGCCCCTGGCTCCCGCACCTGCAAACAATCTCCACTCTGGCTCGGGACTTAAGGAGGTGGCTGGAGGCGCCTCGTCGCTGGATTATTGTGTAACACTTGTTAGTGTCATTACTAATCAAGCTTTCTCTGAGTTTCACTCGTGCCGCTGCTTACCTATTCTCCTTTCCTGTGTCAGACTTCTCGCCAGCCTGAGGATCGCCATTTGGTGAGCTTTAGCCGGAGTACTGAGCTAGCCTGGCGTCCGGGAGAGATTGTACATAGCCCGTGTGTTCCTTCCTGTGCCTGTGTCCCTGGAGACCCACCTTCCCGTGACCTCCCCCCACTTGTATATATTCGCACCTGGTGTCAATTGTTAATAAATTGTGAACCTTTTGAGACGGTCTGCCTTTGAGTCTCTCCTGAGCCTGACACATTCCCTATTGCAAAATGGGAAGCGGATTTATCAGTTAACTTAGACCAAAACTTCTGGTCTCAGATATGCTTAAAAACCTTTCATTTAATTAGAAATCCCAGTCTTCAATTAATTCAATACAAAATACTACATAGAGTGCACTATACAGGTCATCGGATGTTCCAGATGGGTTTTACGTCTACCAACAACTGCTCACACTGTCAAACCAGTCAAACCACCCGGACAATTATATCCACGCTCTTTGGTTCTGTCCACCAGTTCAGAAGTTTTGGCGCGAGTTATGTGAAGACTTATCAAAGTGTCTGAAATGTAACATTCCAACTTCCCCTTTAGTGTGTTTGTTGGGCAGCTTAGAAAAGAATTTAGCCCATATGGTTTTCACTGCCCTATGCATTGCCAAGAAAACAGTCCTCATCAACTGGAAAAATAAAAAAAATCTTAATTCTAACCAATATAGAAATTATCCAATAGATTACATTAGTCTTGATACAGCCTCTGCCACCACATCAGATCAATTGCTCTGGGCTCCTTTGATCAGCTCCATCACCTAGTGGGGGTGGGGGGTCACAGTTTGGTCCCACCTTCGCTGTTGTGATTGGTGTGGGGGTAGATGACAGGCTTGGGGCGTCGGGGGATTCCCCAGGAGCATCTTCCTTGGAGGGTTCAACCCGGGGTTGCAGTCATGGCCTGTTAAGGGCTCTGTTGGCTCTTGGTGACGGTTTCCTCGTGGCTGCGTGCAGCAGGGCTAGGGGAGGGTCTGTACTGACGGACGTGGGTTACTGACCTGGTAGCCTGGCTGCCCCTGGGTGGATCCAGGGCGGGCGTGGGGTTCTGGGGGCGTTCCGTCTCCAGGCTGGGGCCCTGGCTGGGCCTTGGGGGCTTGGGTCCTGGTTGGTGTGTCGCTGGGGTTGTGGGCGGGTGGGCGTATGGGGGCTCAGCCCTGGCGCGGGGTGCCGCCAGTGCATCGAGGCACCTGAGGGGCTCTTCAACTGGTGGGGGAGGCTGTTACATCTTGCAGGACGTCTCCTCTCTCCAGGAACTCACTCTACAGGTGGGGGAGATATAGGAGAGGTAAAGGAAGAACTCAGCCTGGGTGTCTATTGTCTTGTGTAGTCTGGAAGATGAGTGGATGACGGGGTGGGTGCAGTTTTCTCTGTAGTGGGGTCGGGTGGGCTGTCCCGGGCTCTGTGGGGCCGGGCGACGCTGCTGATCTGGGCCCCGGTCCGGATGGGCCTGGGCCCCCTTGCCCTGGTGGGTTGCAGAGTATGGGGGTGCCTACTGGGGTCAGCGGGGGAGCTTCCTTCCCTCCCCATCTTCAGCTGCCTCCCTCTTCCCGCTCCACCACAATCACCCACATATGCAGGGCCTTGGGGTAAAGGTGTGTCACCAGGGTGCAGGGGAGGCCCCCACCCCCCGTCCCCTTCTGGCTGCCTGTGCCTCAATTTTATCCCACAACTTAGACATTCACATTACTCACACTCTCATAACACATACATACACGGCATCCAGAAGACCATCAGAGTGTACACCTCACCCCTGGCGTCGTTGCCCACCTCTCAATTTTAAATACACGTATACATTGAGGGCTATCAGGAGGGGCTATGCGCTTACCTGCTGCTCTCTGGCAGGTAGCTCCATGCCCTCCTGGGTTTTATATGCACCTTAGAACACACATGCATCAACACTACATATGAGCGGGCGGAGGGAGGTTTGGAGTCTTCACACACACCCGTTCTCTGTTGCCTGTTGGGGCGGGGGGGCTGGAGAAGGAGTTGGCCGTCCGATTGGGGTCTGGAATGTGGGGCCTCCCTGCTGCTGCGGAGTCAGGGCGGTCTGCTTCTCTCCACCCCAGGGAAGAGGGTAACACCACCTGGGTCTGGGTGCAGTTTCCCCCTCCAGGGGCAAGGGTACCTAGACATGGGGTATAGAGTACGCTTGGGGAGTGTGATTGTGTCTACAATGTCTATTTATGTCTGTCTCCACGTTGGGTGAGTGCTGAACAATTGCATATGACAGCATGAGGGTGGGAATGGATGTTTGTATCTGTGTGTCACGGTCTGCGGAGACAGGCCGTGGGGTGGTGTGTGTGATGGACCCAGGTGCGTACACAAGTGAGTAGACGGGAGTGAACTTAACAGAAAGCGAGCCTTTATTGTGGCTGAAGACAAAGTGTACAAACAAAGCAGAGATAGCGTAACTAAACTAGACTATAACTAAACTGGGAAAACTAATACTGTGACAAACTAAGAAGACTCAGAGACTATGGCCGTTTATCAATGCCCAAGTACGCCAGTACGTACTCGCGTTCTCGGTGAGTACGTACCCGCCGAGAACGCGAGCACGGACTCGTGGGCCTTTTCTCAATTCTCAAGTACGCGAGCACGGACTCGTGATTTGTACAGTCGGAACACCAGCGTACGTGATGATGTCACAGGTCCGGAGTTTTTACTGCCGTCCCCTCCTAATTTAACTGTGAGTAACATGTTATGAAGCTTAACTTTAATCACAGCCAAACCGGTTTACTCAGGAACAAATAAAACACTGAAATAAACCAAACATTAACATTTAGAAGTGATCTAAGTGACTTATATATCATTTTTAACCTCAGTAGTGAAACCTCTATTAATAAAAATAGTGTACATGTACATACGTGTACATACCTTAATAAAACAAGCAGGTGAGATGTTAGAACGCTTTTATTTCTATTCTAGTGGACACTCAATACTATAGACAGCTGCTGGGGTTTCTTTAACCTGAGTAGTGAGAGGACCATGAAGGGGGGGCCATGTGCGGGGAGTCCACTGTTGAGTTTTGGACGAAATGCATTCTGGGATATATAGCTGTCCCAAGTCTACACCGATGCATGCTCGATAAAATGGGCGGATCGAGAACACATCCGGGACTTTTTCGCGTTCTCGGCGTGATGCGTGCCAATTGAACAGTACTTGGTCTCCGACTGATGACGTATCACGAGTACACGAGAACGCAAGTACGCACAAGTACGCATATTGATAAACGCCCTATGATGATCACTGCATAGACTGACCGTGAAAACATGGAGGTGAGAACACAGACGACGCGACACGGACTGCATGAAACACAGAGGCCGTTTATCAATGCCCAAGTACGCCAGTACGTACTCGCGTTCTCAGTGAGTACGTACTCGCCGAGAACGCGCGGAGCACGTACCGCCGAGAACGCGAGCACGGACTCGTGGGCCGTTCTCTCAATTCTCAAAATGCGCGAGCACGGACTCGTGATTTGTACAGTCGGAACACCTGCGTGCGTGATGATGTCACAGGTCCGGAGTTTTTACTGCCGTCCCCTCCTAATTTAACTGTGAGTAACATGTTATGAAGCTTAACTTTAATCACAGCCAAACCGGTTTACTCAGGAACAAATAAAACACTGACATAAACCAAACATTAACATTTAGAAGTGATCTAAGTGACTTATATATCATTTTTAACCTCAGTAGTGAAACCTCTATTAATAAAAATAGTGTACATGTACATACGTGTACATACCTTAATAAAAACAAGCAGGTGAGATGTGAGAACGCTTTTATTTCTATTGTGGTGGACACTCAATACTATAGACAGCTGCTGGAGTTTCTTTAACCTGAGTAGTGAGAGGACCGCGAGCGGGGGGGGACGATGTGCCGGGAGTCCGCTGTTGAGTTTTGGACGAAATGCATTCTGGGATATATAGCTGTCCCAAGTCTACACCGATGCATGCTCGATAAAATGGGTGGATCGAGAACACACCGGGACTTTTTCGTTCTCAGCGTGATGCGTACCTCGAATTGGAACAGTACTTGGTCTCCGACTGATGACGTATCACGAGTACACGAGAACGCAAGTACGCACAAGTACGCATATTGATAAACGCCCAGCGACTAAATACACATGAGGGATGATTAGGGGAAGTGGCCACACATGGGAGCACAGCTGACACACATGAACCTAACGACAGAACAGCAGAGGTGAAACCAAATACACTGACATTGAATACAGACTTTCAAAGTAAAACAGGAAACATGGAGATTAGACATGACATGAACTAAACATAATGACGCATGAACCAGGGAGACTTAGTAGAGGGAGAGATGACATAAACAACTAAGGAACAAAGGACTAAACAGCAATCTCAAAATAAACCAGGGCACAAATGAATAAAAAAAGATACATAAACTCAAACACTGGGTCACATGACCCAGCCCATGACAGTGTGTGCCTGTTTGTCTGTGTCTATATGTCAGGTCAGGTATCAGACGCCACCTCTCTAGGGACATCTCAGGCCCTCCAAGGTATGGAGGCCTATCTCCCTCCACCACTCCCCCTGCCAGTGGCAGACGCCCTCAGACATTGGTGCATTGGTGGTTCTTGGTGTCTGGGGATGGGCGTCCAGGTACGCACCGGCCCACTCTTGGTGGCTGCTTGTCGGGGCCTGGAGCCTGGAGCTTGCTTGGGCCCCTTCGGGGGGTGGGGTGCCCTCGGCCTCTCGGCCTGGGGCTCGGTCACTCTAGCACAGCTGGCTGCCAGCGGAGCTCACGGGCACGTCACTGTAACCCCCCCTGGCTTCTGCTCCGCGACTGCTGAGTGACCCCTCATCTGAGGCTCTCCTCAGCTCTTTCTGGGAGAGTGGCACAGTTGCCCCTCCATTGGTCTTCTTTGGTCTCTTGTGCTCTGAGGGCCTCTGGATGTCTGGAGCCTGGATCTCCTCCATACCTGCTTCATGCCCTGGAGGACAGGGCTATGGCTTCCCACAGCCTCTAGCAGATCATTACATGAAGGAACCTTTTAAATACAAGTGTGCTCATGCTGTGCTCATGTACACAGGTGTACACACGGATGCTCACACACACAAACTACACCCTTTTTGGCTCCTACCTCAAAGCACACTGTGCGCTGTCAATCCTACATGCTGCACAATAATATTCAATATTTAGTATTTACTGTTATATTCACATAGATTATCGCAATGATGTTGTTTATTATGTTGCTCTCTTTTTTTGCTTGTTTTCTCTTTTTTCTTTCTCAACAGGTGATCCAGGTGATTGATATATGTATTTTTTGTCTGTTTGTTTTGTTGGTTTTTGTTTTTTGCCCTTTATCACCGTTCCTCTTCCCCGCTGTTTTTCTTTCCCTACCTCTCTTTCTTTCCCCAGTCATGTCTGTCCCGTGTGTAGCAAGTAAAAAAAAATAAAATAAACAATAAAAGCAAAGGTGAATGAACTAGACCAATACGGCAAGGCTGGGATGGTCCATTTGGTAAAGTAAATCCGTTGGGCATCTTTCTTTGCCTTTAGACAATAATTCTGATGGCAAAAGAACCAAACGAGACAGGCGGGAAAAATAAATGAATAAATAAATAAAATAAAATAAAATAATGATAAAAAATGATTGATTGATTGATTGATTGATTGATTGATTGATTGATTGATTGATTGATTGATTGATTGATTGATTGATTGATTGGAAAAAAGATTAATATACATCAATAATGAAAATTTTGTATGTTTAACTGCTTAAAGAATTTGAGGTGTGTGACCTCTGCAGAGCTGGTACCAATACTAAGTAAATCCAGAGTTCAAGCTGTGAACATTAATTAGTCTACAATTTAATGGTAATTCTATCAGCCTGAAAAAACTAATTAAAAGCGATTCCTTGAGTTCTAGTTTGTTTCTCATTTTTGGATTCAATAAGATGTGAAACAACTATAAGTCTGTGAGTCACTGCACAGCTCCTTGCTGTAGCTGCAGTGCTGCCTGACTGCACTGACATCACTACCTTAAAATAACTCAGTGAACATCATGAAACATATACAACTTGGTAACAGTGTCTTTTGAAAAATGAAAAAAAAGATATCGTGGCTCAAGAGTCTGCAATTCGTCTCGTAACCGGAAGGTTGCTGGTTCGAGCCCTGGCTCGGACAGTCTTGGTCGTTGTGTCCTTGGGCAAGACACTTCACCTCCCGCATACTGGTGATGGCCAGAGGGGCCGATAGCGCGATATGGCAGCCTCGCTTCTGTCAGCCTGCCCCAGGGCAGCTGTGGCTACAAATGTAGCTTGTCTCCTCCAATTCAATTTTATTTATATAGCGCCAAATCACAACAACAGTCGCCTCAAGGCGCTTTATATTGTAAGGTAGATCGCAAAATAATAAATACAGAGAAAAACCCAACAATCATATGACCCCCTATGAGCAAGCACTTTGGCGACAGCGGGAAGGAAAAACTCCCTTTTAACAGGAAGAAACCTCCGGCAGAACAAGGCTCAGGGAGGGGCGGGGCCATCTGCTGCGACCGGTTGGGGTGAGAGAAGGAAAACAGGATGAAAGACATGCTGTGGAACAGAGACAGAGATTAATAACAGACATGATTCGATGCAGAGAGGTCTATTAACACATACTGAGTGAGAAAGGTGACTGGAAAGGAAAAACTCAATGCATCATGGGAATCCCCAGCAACCTACGTCTATTGCAGCATAACTAAGGGAGGATTCAGGGTCACCTGATCCAGCCTTAACTATATGCTTTAGCAAAAAGGAAAGTTTGAAGCCTAATCTTGAAAGTAGAGATAGTGTCTGTCTCCTGAATCCAAACTGGAAGCTGGTTCCACAGAAGAGGGGCCTGAAAACTGAAGGCTCTGCCTCCCATTCTACTTTTAAATACTCTAGGAACAACAAGTAGGCCTGCAGTGCGAGAGCGAAGTGCTCTAATAGTGTGATATGGTACTACAAGGTCATTAAGATAAGATGGGGCCTGATTATTTAAGACCTTGTATGTGAGGAGCAGGATTTTGAATTCAATTCTGGATTTAACAGGAAGCCAATGAAGGAAGCCAAAACAGGAGAAATATGCTCTCTTTTCTAGTCCCTGTCAGTACCCTTGCTGCAGCATTTTGGATCAGCTGAAGGCTTTTCAGCGAGTTTTTAGGACATCCTGATAATAAAGAATTACAGTAGTCCAGCCTGGAAGTAATAAATGCATGAACTAGTTTTTCAGCGTCACTCTGAGACAGGATATTTCTAATTTTAGAGATGTTGCGCAAATGGAAGAAAGCAGTCTTACATATTTGTTTAATATGTGCATTGAAGGACATGTCCTGGTCAAAAATGACTCCAAGGTTCCTCACAGTGTTACTGGAGGCCAAGGTAATGCCATCCAGAGTAAGAATCTGCTTAGATACCATATTTCTAAGATTTTCAGGGCCGAGTACAATAACCTCAGTTTTATCTGAATTAAGAAGCAGAAAGTTAGCGGCCATCCAGGTCTTTATGTCTTTAAGACATTCCTGCAGTTTAACTAATTGGTGTGTGTTAGCTGGCTTCATGGATAGATAGAGCTGCGTGTCATCTGCATAGCAGTGAAAATTTATGCTATGTCTTCTAATGATGCTGCCTAAGGAAGCATGTATAATGTAAATAGAATTGGTCCTAGCACTGAACCCTGTGGAACACCATAATTGACCTTAGTGGGTGAAGAGGACTCTCCATTTACATGTACAAATTGGAGTCTATTAGATAGATATGATACAAACCACTGCAGTGCAGTACCTGTAATACCTACAGCATGTTCTAATCGCTCTAATAGGATATTATGGTCAACAGTATCGAACGCTGCACTGAGGTCTAGCAGGACAAGCACAGAGATGAGTCCACTGTCAGAGGCCATAAGAAGAGCATTTGTAACCTTCACTAAAGCTGTTTCTGTGCTGTGATGAGCTCTGAAACCTGACTGAAACTCTTCAAATAAGCCATTCCTCTGCAGATGATCTGTTAGCTGTTTGACAACTACTCTTTCAAGGATTTTGATATGAAAGGAAGGTTGGAGATTGGCCTATAATTAGCTAAGACAGCTGGGTCTAGAGATGGCTTTTTAAGTAAAGGTTTAACTAGAGCCACCTTGAAGGCCTGTGGTACATAGCCGATTATTAGAGATAGGTTGATCATTTTTAAGATCGAAGAATTAATTAATGGCAGGACTTCTTTGAGCAGTTTTGTAGGAATGGGGTCTAAAGGACACGATGATGGTTTGGAGGAAGTAATTATTGAAGTTAACTCAGAAAGATCAATTGGAGAAAAAGAGTCTAACTTAACATTGATGGTACTAGAAGTAGCTGTAGATAATATTACATCTGTGGGATGATTATTGGTAATTTTTTCTCTAATGATAAAAATTTTATTTGTGAAGAAGTTCATGAAGTCATTACTAGTTAACGTTAAAGGGATTGATGGCTCAGCAGAGCTCTGACTTTTTGTCAGTCTGGCTACAGTGCTGAAGAGAAACCTGGGGTTGTTCTTATTTTCTTCAATCAGTGACGAATAGTAAGATGTTCTGGCTTTGCGGAGGGCTTTCTTATAAAGCAGCAAACTATTTCTCCAGGCTAAATGATGATCCTCTAAATTTGTGACACGCCATTTCCTCTCCAGCTTACGGGTTATCTGCTTTAGGCTACGTGTTTGAGAATTATACCACGGAGTCAGGTACTTTGGATTTGAGGCCTTAGTTTTCACAGGAGCTACAGTATCCAGAGTCATACGTAGTGAGGAGGTAAAATTATTAACAAGATAATCGACCTCTGTTGGAGTAGTGTTCAGATAGCTGCTCTGCTCTATGTTGGTACAGGGCATTGAAGATGATAACAGTGGGTGGATTATATTCTTAAACTTAGTTACAGCACTTTCAGAAAGACATCTACTTTGATAAAGTCTACTCTCCACTGCTGTGTAATCAATTATTGTAAATGTAAATGTTATCAGGAAATGATCAGACAGCAGAGGGTTTTCAGGAAACACTGTTAAATGTTCAGTTTCTATGCCATATGTTAAAACAAGATCTAGAGTGTGATTAAAGTGGTGGGTGGGTTCTTTTACATTTTGAGAGAAGCCAATTGAGTCTAATAACAGATTAAATGCGATGTTGAGGCTGTCATTTTTAGCATCTACATGGATGTTAAAATCACCCACAATAATTATTTTATCTGAGCTGAGCACTAAATCAGATAAAAAGTCTGAGAAATCAGAGAGAAACTCTGTGTAAGGCCCAGGTGGACGATAGATGATAACAAGTAAGACTGGTTTCTGAGTTTTACAGCTGGGTTGGACAAGGCTAAGCATCAGGCTTTCAAATGAATTAAAAGTCTGTCTTGGTCTTTCGTTAATTAATAGACTGGTGTGAAAAATTGCTGCCAGACCGCCCCCTCGGCCTGTGCTTCGAGGTTTCTGATAGTTAGAATGACTCGGGGGTGTTGATTCATTTAAACTAACATAATCATCCTGCTGTAACCAGGTTTCTGTAAGGCAGAGTAAATCGATTTGTTGATCAATTATTAAGTCATGTACTAACAGAGACTGGAGGAGAGAGACCTAATATTTAATAATCCACATTTCACTGTTTTACTCTTTGGTTCAGATGTGGATACTGTATTGTTCTTTCTTTGTGATTTTTTATGTTTAAGTTGTTTATTGCTGGTTTTGGTTTGTTTTTGTCTTTTGGGAGCTGACACAGTCTCAATGGAGATGGGTTTTTGGGGGTAGCAGGAGGAGAGAAGCTGCAGAGAGGCGTGTAAGACTGCAACTCTGCTTCCTGGTCCCAACTCTGGATAGTCATATTTTGGGGGGTTTAATAAATTGGTCCATATTTCTAGAAATGAGAGCGGCTCCATCCAAAGTGGGATGGATGCCGTCTCTTCTAACAAGACCAGGTTTCCTCCAGAAGGTTTGCCAATTATCTATGAAGCCCACATCGTTTCTGGGACACCACTCAGACAGCCAGCAATTTAAGGAGAACATGCGGCTAAACATGTCACTCCTAGTCTGATTGGGGAGGGGACCAGAGAAAACTACAGAGTCCCACATTGTTTTGGCAAAGTTGCACACCGATTCAATATTGATTTTAGTGACCTCCGATTGGCGTAACCGGGTGTCATTACTGCCGACGTAAATTATGATCTTACTGTATTTACGTTTACCCTTAGCCAGCAGTTTTAAATTTCCTTCAATGTCGCCTGCTCTGGCCCCTGGAAGACAATTGACTATGGTTGCCGGTGTCTCTAGCTTCACATGTCTGAGAACAGATTCGCCAATTACCAGAGTTTGACCCCCGGCGGGTGTGTCGCCGAGTGGGGAAAAACGGTTAGACACATGAACAGGTTGGTGGTGTACCTGGGGCTTCTGTTTAGGACTATGCTTCCTCCTCACCGTCACCCAGCCGCCCTCTTTCCCCAGCTGCTTGGGGTCTGCCGGGGAACTTCTTCTTCGGCTGCACCAGCTACAGGGGCCTGGCTAGCTACGGGTGAATGAAGGGTGCGAAGCCGAGTCTCCAATTCAGTAATCCTGGCCTCCAGAGCTGCAAATATGCTACATTTGTTACAGGTATCATTACTGCTAAAGGAGGCCGAGGAGTGACTAAACATCTGACACAATGAGCAGGAAAGTGCAGGAGGGACAGGTGAAGTAGCCATGGTGCTAACGAGTCAGCTATGAGCTAAGATTATACTATGAAAAAGGGATGTGTCAAAAGATTTAAATTAAATTGCTAAGCAGAAAAGCTACTCAGAAACACCACTGTGTTTGAGCAGGAACAGGAAGTGATACTCTACCACAAAGCGAGCGAACACCAAGTGACAGTGACAGTGACACCAGTGTGTGAATGTGAGAGTGAATGAATAGTGGAATTGTAAAGTGCTTTGAGTGCCTAGAAAAGCGCTATATAAATGCAATCCATTATTATTATCATTATATTACTTTATAATTAATAGCAAACTTCACTTTTATTCATGTCAGGTTCAGGGTACATAACTATGTGCTGGTCTGTGAGGATGACAAGGCCACTCTGACTGCGTGCTTCACTGACGCAACATTGTGGTAAATATGTACATGCTGACACAAATAGACAGCAAATAGAGCAGAGTAAATATGAAGGACTTACTAGGAAGCAAGCTCAAAATAGCCAGGCTTTCTTTGCCTTGGCCATATTTTCAACCCAAAAAGCCCATGCACAGACAACAATGATGCACAGCAAATTTCTTTGTTAACCCAGGCTCTCTGCTTCAGACTCTGTGCATGCTCACATAGAAATTGTCATTTTCATTTTCATTATCGTTTTTTCCGGTTCCAGGTTCTGGGTCGCTGCTCGTGCGGTCAACTGGCCAGTCAGCTGAGCAGTTTTGCGTTCTTTTTCTAACTTTAATGCTTTAATATTTGTATTCTTTTCCTTTTCCTCATTTTTGTGATTTTTCGGACTTGTTTTCGACACTCGACATGACCCCAAGGCTCACCTACACCAGGGACTCCCTCATCCAGATGCAGCCACAGCTGCAGCCCGGCCTCCGGCTTTTCCGCTCCGCTTCCACAGACTACTTTCCCGAGAAAATACTCCGTGGACACGGAAATCGAACTAACAATAACAAGGTAACCAGGACGGGATTAAAGAAGAGTGGGGTGAGAGCCAGACTAAAGAGGGAGACACACAAACAATGAGCGCTCCCGTCCATTATCCTTGCTAATGTGCGGTCTCTCCGCTCCAAGCTGGACGAGCTGCAAGCCTGCATCAACCGCCTGCATGAGTACAGAACTGCCCCCGTTCTGGCATTCACGGAATCGTGGTTAAACAACAGCGCGCTGAACACTGATGGCTTTTCACCATCTCTTCGTCTGGACAGAGACCGCAAACGCACCGGGAAGCAACATGGCGGCGGTGTGTCTATATGTAAACAACCGCTGGTGCTCTGCAGTCACTGTGAGGGAGAAGCTGTGCACTACAGACATCGAGCTTCTGGCAGTTTCCCTGCGCCTCTACTACCTCCCCAGAGAATTCCCACAGCTTTTCATCATCTTGGTTTACATCCACCCCAGAGCTGACGCAGCTAAAGCCACAGAGTACATCACCAACACTCTGTACAAACTGGAACAATTATCACCGGACTCTCCCAAGTTAATCCTGAGTGATTTCAACCACTGTTCCCCTGGCAAGTCGCTTAAAGATACCAACAGTATGATACCTGCAGCACACGTCAGTGGAAGACTCTGGATAAATGCTATGGCATTGTACCAGATGCATTTAAAGCCCTGCTCAGCAGACCACCACACCATCCTGCTGGCCCCTGCTTACACCACAGTCATCAAGAGGATCAAAAAGGTCACCAAAAACATCAAGCAGTGGACAGAGGAAAGTATCCTCACCCTACAAGGATGTTTCGAAGCCACTGACTGGGACAGCCTTCTTTCTCCCTCTGATGACATTGACGAACAAGTCAACATGGTGACATCATACATCTCCTTCTGTGTTGACAACATTATCCCCTCAAAAACAGTCTCCATCTACCCCAACAACAAACCCTGGATCACCAAGGAGCTCAAGGAAATCATTATTTAAAAAAAGAGGATTTTCTTCACCGACTCTGCACTGGACAAAAGGGAGGTCAACAGGGAGGTCAAGAAGGCCATAAAAACTGCTAAACCGGAATATAAAAACACAGTTGAAAAAAAATTCACCACAGGGGACCTCCACTCAGCCTGGCAGGGCCTCAAAGCCATGGCCTCTGTGAATACTGCGGTCACCACCCCCAGAACCATCCAGGTGGAGGGCAGCAACCCCTCCTCCCTCCCTGACGACCTCAACGCTTTCTACATCAGGTTTGAGACGGACAACATGGCCCAGCTTGAGGAGTCCAGATCCTCACTCAAACCTGGCAGCTCTGCACTCACAGTAGTAATAAGATGGCACTACTTCAAAATGGCGGCCAACCAAACCGGTTTGACAACCGGTTTGACCGGTTTCGTGCGTGTGCGCGTTCAAGTGTGGAAACACACAGGGCGTCAGTGGGGTTTATATGAGTTCATGTGTTTTTAACTGGGTTTTAATTTAATCAAACCATAGGGTTTTTTAATTAAACTATTTTTATCGCTTTGGCGTGTCTCAACATTCAGTTATGCAGACATATGTGTTCTTAAAAGCAATTCTTTGTTTTGCGGGCGGAGTGGAAGGCATTTTGTTTCGCAGTGCACCTTAACAAAGCGGGAATGCTTTTTATTTACATCTAGTCAAAAGTGTTGGTAATAGTGTGTTAATCACACTAATTTTGTGATTCTGACAATATCTCAGCTTGCAGTGATGCAAACATTTTATTTTAAAAACGGCACAAACGGGAATTTCTTCTGTATGGGCAATTTCAGCCTGTTCACAAGCGTTTCATTTAATCAAACCACTAGTTTTTAATTTAACTAGTTTTTACGCATCTACTGGGGTTTCTTTCTCGGGTTGATGCGATCATTTTATTTAAAAATCGGGATTTCGGAATATTGAACTAAGAGGGAGACAGAGCCAGCTAGTTTTTAACACAGTAAATGGTCGCAAATAACATTCAGACCCTTTAGAAAATAAAAGCTATTGGGCTACTTTTAAAACACGTTGCTTTTTCCCCCAAAGCAGCCAGTATCGCTCTTTCAAACTAATCGTGTTTTAATCACACTCATTTTGTGATTCTGATGTCACAGCATGCAGCGATGTAAGCATTTTATTTATTTAAAAACGGATCATTTTCTTCCGTAAGGAGTTTCATGGTTTCAGAGTAGTTTTTAACACAACAGATGGTCGCAAATAACATTCAGCCCTTTAGAAAATAAACGCTGCAGTGATACTTCTAAAACCAGTCGCACAGACCCGCTCCGTCTTTTCAACAGCCGGTTAATTGTTTGAAAATGTTCAGGATTGCAAAAGCCCACTGAGGGTATCATTTAATTGTTGTGATTCCTTAGGAAAAGGTAAAGGATAAGTGTATCACTTAGTTGTTGAGAGTACCATGTGAACAAGGGCCCAACCTATTGTTTAAAGTGACCGGTATCGTTTCTTTTGAAATTCCTTAGGAAAAGGTAAAAGCCCCGCATATGTACCAGTCGAGCAAGGTCTCGCTTATTTTCTGAAGTACCCAGCAACAGCGGAGCCTTAGGCCTATTTTGGCCAGTTACACTGGAGCTCAGCAACTGCGTGCCCCACCCTCATTGTTTTAAACTTGCACAGCAAGCATCTATTGTTTTTGGAAGCACCCGGTCCTATATGAAGCGTTCCTCAGAGCGTGAGACCCTCGCCATTTCGCGTCAGGACCAGCGCCGGTGCAGACCATTTTCTACCCACACAGAGCGTTTCTGACCAGCTGGCGTTGCTTATGCATAAGAGAAAAGCGACAATACAAAGCGGTTCTCTGCTCCAAGACATCCGCGGTCCTTTCACACGGTAAGGATGTGTGTTATAGCCGGCGCTTCATAAATGTCTGTCTGGCAGCGCAGATTATTCAAACTGTTTTTAAAACGTGACTCATTTGTTGTCCAAAAAACATTTCATCTAAATTTGCTAATTTACTGATTTAAAAATATACATTTTCGAATTTTTAGCTGGATGGCCATAAAACATGCCCAACTGTGCACCAATGCACTCTGATGCAAGCCTTTAAACTGTATGCTGATAAGTGCATGAAGTATACCTTTACCTCTATAGCTGAAAAGAGTCTGCATCCATAATTTGTGGATCTGTTGATTTGTTTTTAATGCGGCGCTTTTTTTTTTTTCACGAACTGCAGATGATGAAATCCTCTTTATTTGAGAAAGTGTCCCTAAGCTACTGCGGCTCATACTTACTGAGCGCCCTAGCTACTTCTTTACTATGTCAATAAACTTTTTGAACAAGAAAGGTGTTGTAGATTTAAAGACACATCTTAATTGAAGCAAAGGCAAAACATCTGAATGAATTTTATGTGGCTGTTCATATTAAAGCCATCAAAGAGTGAAAATCCAAAAGCTGCTGCAATCCTTTGTATTAATGATCTCTCTCTCTCCCTCTCTCTCTCTCTCTCTCTCTCTGTGTGTGTGTGTGTGTGTGTGTGAATGCCTTAGAAGTCAAAGTATACATTAGCCATATGTCTGTGAAGGTTCTCATTCATCCAGGTCATCGTAGTCAAAGGACTTTGCAAAGAAAAGCGTCTGGACTTCTTTAAGTTGCTTGAAGACGTTTCACCTCTCATCCGAGCTTCTTCAGTTCTAAGGTCAAATGGCCGAGAGCCCCAGATTTAAACCCAGTGGGAGTATCCCCAAGGAGGGACAAAGGACCCCCTGGTGATCCTCTAATCACATGCGCCAAGGTGTGGCGGGTGTGGGACCCTAATCAGCCAAGGTTTCGGGTGAGCTCATTGTGAAACCTGGCCCCACCTTGTCATGTGAATTCCTGAGGTCAGATGGCCCAGGATGTGAGTGGGCGTTAAGTCGTCTGGGAGGAACTCAAAACTGGATTATAGATGGCAGACAGTTGGTGTCGTAAACCACCGCCTCTGTTCAAAGATGGTCGCTCACAGTGGACATAGATGGCTTCTTTCACTCCTCTTTCAAACCATCTGTCCTCTCTGTCCAAAATGTGAACATTGGCATCCTCGAAGAGTGACCTTTATCCTTAAGATGCAGATGGACTGCTGAGGATCTTAAGGATAAAGGTCACTCTTCGAGGATGCCAATGTTCACATATTGGACAGAGAGGACAGATGGTTTGAAAGAGGAGTGAAAGAAGCCATCTATGTCCACTGTGAGCGACCATCTTTGAACAGAGGCGGTGGTTTACGACACCAACTGTCTGCCATCTATAATCCAGTTTTGAGTTCCCTCCCAGACGACTTAACGCCCACTCACATCCTGGGCCATCTGACCTCAGGAATTACATGACAAGGTGGGGCCAGGTTTCACAATGAGCTCACCCAAACCTTGGCTGATTAGGTCCCACACCGCCACACCTTGGCGCATGTGATTAGAGGATCACCAGGGGTCCTTGTCCCTCCTTGGGAGGATACTCCCACTGGGTTTAAATCTGGGACTCTCGCCATTTGACCTTAGAACTGAAGAAGCTTTCGGATGAGAGGTGAAACGCCTTCAAGCAACTTAAAGAAGTCCAGACGCTTTTCTTTGCAAAGTCCTTTGACTACGATGACCTGGATGAATGAGAACCTTCACAGACATATGGCTAATGTATACTTTGACTTCTAAGGCATTCACACACACACACACACACACACAGAGAGAGAGAGAGAGAGAGAGAGGGAGAGAGAGAGATCATTAATACAAAGGATTGCAGCAGCTTTTGATTTTCACTTTTGATGGCTTTAATATGAACAGCCACATAAAATTCATTCAGATGTTTTGCCTTTGCTTCAATTAAGATGTGTCTTTAAATCTACAACACCTTTCTTGTTCAAAAAGTTTATTGACATAGTAAAGAAGTAGCTAGGGCGCCTAGTAAGTATGAGCCGCAGTAGCTTAGGGACACTTTCTCAAATAAAGAGGATTTCATCATCTGCAGTTCGTGAAAAAAAGCTACCGCATTAAAAACAAATCAACAGATCCACAAATTATGGATGCAGACTCTTTTCAGCTATAGAGGTAAAGGTATACTTCATGCACTTATCAGCATACAGTTTAAAGGCTTGCATCAGAGTGCATTGGTGCACAGTTGGGCATGTTTTATGGCCATCCAGCTAAAAATCGAAAATGTATATTTTAAATCAGTAAATTAGCAAATTTAGATGAAATGTTTTTGGACAACAAATGAGTCACGTTTTAAAAACAGTTTGAATAATCTGCGCTGCCAGACAGACATTTATGAAGCGCCGCTATAACACACATCCTTACCGGTGAAAGGACCGCTGGATGTCTTGGAGCAGAGAACCGCTTTGTATTGTCGCTTTTCTCTTATGCATAAGCAACGCCAGCTGGTCAGAAACGCCTGTGTGGGTAGAAATGGTCTGCACCGCGCTGGTCCTGACGCCGAATGGCGAGGGTCTCACGCTTGAGGAACGCTTCATAGGACCGGTGCTTCCAAAAACAATAGATGCTTGCTGTGCAAGTTTAAAACAATGAGGGTGGGCACGCAGTTGCTGAGCTCCAGTGTAACTGGCCAAAATAGGCCTAAGGCTCCGCTGTTGCTGGGTACTTCAGAAAATAAGCGAGACCTTGCTCGACTGGTACATATGCGGGCTTTTACCTTTTCCTAAGGAATTTCAAAAGAAACGATACCGGTCACTTTAAACAATAGGTTGGGCCCTTGTTCACATGGTACTCTCAACAACTAAGTGATACACTTATCCTTTACCTTTTCCTAAGGAATCACAACAATTAAATGATACCCTCAGTGGGCTTTTGCAATCCTGAACATTTTCAAACAATTAACCGGCTGTTGAAAAGACGGAGCGGGTCTGTGCGACTGGTTTTAGAAGTATCACTGCAGCGCTTATTTTCTAAAGGGCTGAATGTTATTTATGACCATCTGTTGTGTTAAAACTACTCTGAAACCATGAAACTCCTTACGGAAGAAAATGATCCGCTTTTAAATAAATAAAATGCTTACATCGCTGCATGCTGTGACATCAGAATCACAAAATGAGTGTGATTAAAACACGATTAGTTTGAAAGAGCGATACTGGCTGCTTTGGGGGAAAAAGCAACGTGTTTTAAAAGTAGCCCAATAGCTTTTATTTTCTAAAGGGTCTGAATGTTATTTGCGACCATTTACTGTGTTAAAACTAGCTGGCTCTGTCTCCCTCTTAGTTCAATATTCCGAAATCCCGATTTTTAAATAAAATGATCGCATCAACCCGAGAAAGAAACCCCAGTAGATGCGTAAAAACTAGTTAAATTAAAAACTAGTGGTTTGATTAAATGAAACGCTTGTGAACAGGCTGAAATTGCCCATACAGAAGAAATTCCCGTTTGTGCCGTTTTTAAAATAAAATGTTTGCATCACTGCAAGCTGAGATATTGTCAGAATCACAAAATTAGTGTGATTAACACACTATTACCAACACTTTTGACTAGATGTAAATAAAAAGCATTCCCGCTTTGTTAAGGTGCACTGCGAAACAAAACGCCTTCCACTCCGCCCACAAAACAAAGAATTGCTTTTAAGAACACATATGTCTGCATAACTGAATGTTGAGACACGCCAAAGCGATAAAAATAGTTTAATTAAAAAACCCTATGGTTTGATTAAATTAAAACCCAGTTAAAAACACATGAACTCATATAAACCCCACTGACGCCCTGTGTGTTTCCACACATGAACTCGCATACCCCCAACACACTTGAACGCACACGCACGAAACCGGTCAAACCGGTTGTCAAACCGGTTTGGTTGGCTGCCATTTTGAAGTAGTGCCATCTTATTACTACTACTCACCTTGAGGACTGAGGACGTGGTGAGAGCCATCAGGAGGACCAGGGAGAGGAGCTCACCCGGCCCTGACAACATCAGCAGTCGAGTTCTGAGGCACTGTGCAGGGCAACTAGGAAGTGTGTTCCGGACTCTATTTCAACACTCAATTGACAGTCAAACTGTCCCCCAGCTGTGGAAACACTCCACAGTCATCCCAATCCAACAACCCAACCCAAGGTCTCTGAATGATCGTCGTCCTGTGGCCCTCACCTCCCTGGTGATGAAGGCCATGGAGAAAATCATTAAACAGCACATTGTAAGAGCAACTGACCCCCAGAGGGGGCAGAGGGATCTGGCTGCTTCAGTCACCACCACCATCCACGGGAAGCCAATGGAGGTAGTTCAGGAGTACAAATACCTGGGAACCATCTTTGACAACCTCCTGAAATTCTCTGCCAAGACAGAGGAGATTCTCAGGAGGTGCCACCAACGGCTATACCTCCTTAGTAAACTCAACTCATTTGGAGTCAGCACACCCATCATGATGACTTTTTACTATGCCTTCCTGGAAAGCATCATGACCTTCTCCATCACCTGCTGGTTCCACTCCCTCAGCCTTCAGAACAAGAACAGACTGCAGCACACTGCATCAGTGTGCTCTAAAATCATTGGCCTGCCTGTCAGAACTCTGGCACAGGTTTTCAGCCAACAGGCCCTTAGACAGGCAGCCAAAATCATCAACAACCCCTCTCACATTCTGCAACCCGCATTTCAATGGCTCCCCTCTGGGCGACGCCTCCGTTGCATTTCCTGCAGGACTGAGAGGAGGAGAGTCACCTTTGTCCCCAAAGCCACTCTGCTTTTTAACACCAGCCGATAAGACCATTTCCCACACCAGAAACATAAACTACACTCTTCTTATACTACTGACACTTTATTCACTTTTAGTCACTTACAGTTATTTATTCACCGTTCAGTCACTTTAATTTTAAAACTGTGTAATTTTAAAACTGTATATACTGTATATTCTGTGTATTTATTATTTCACTCTTATTGCCTGTTCTTATTGTCCTTATCTTCAACATATGCTGCTCGGTTGTTTGTTAATTGCCCCTTGGGGATAAAAAAAGTCTTCTGATTCTGATCATTTGACTCCTTTTCCACATAAAATGGACTGACTGAGTGCGACATACTGCAGCCAGAGACATGAGAGGCACAGGTGACAGAGACATTTATAGAATATGAAAAATAAAACAATAAAATAGAAAACAGTTGGGACAGAGATATGTTTTCCAAGCAACATCCAACTAAAAAAGTTGGATCACAGGTTTGTCATAAAATGTGTATTTTATCATAATGTCTGCCGTCATGAATTAGGCCTAGCCAAGTTGAGTTTATCATTAGATGATAATGACAATAATAATTTAGGATGTATCATTTATCATTATCATTAGATGAAGCTTGAATCCTAATTTTATTTTAAATTGATTATTTGATTTAAATGAGTATTAATTATTTAGCTGTAACCTGAAAGGGACAAAAGTCGGTGACAGATAGTGAAAAAATCTGAAGAAACAGTTTAGATGCAGTTACAGATGGACCTCTGACATTAGTTACCCACATAGCAACCTTTCCCTCAATTCTGTTTTTTATTAAATAAATAAAAATGTTTCCTACCGCTCGTTTCATTTCTTCTATAAGTAACCAGTAATTATAATAATAAAGAAATAAAAAATAATAATAAATATGAAGAATTCCAACATTTCTGCCATTATTGGTTAAAAATGTTTAAAGACAGAAAAACTCTGCTTTAATGTTCCCTTTATAAGCATTTATAATTTGATCTAATATTAGCTTTCAGTGGTAGATAATGGCTTCCTGACAACCACAGGAAAAGGCAAATATATTACAAATGTCTCAGCTTCCAGAGATTTTGGATACTTCAGTATAGTTTTGGATCTGGGTATGATCCGGTCTGTATCTGTAATCTAAAATGTGATCATCTTTGGATCCATCTTGCTGTGCAAATGGCCAACGACACAGTTTGCTGATACATTACAGAGCCTATGGATCAACCTTCACACTTCACACACCTTCAATCTACACAAATTAGCAAAGTAATGTAAATCAAGGATTTTAGTTTTTGCAAAAATGTAAACTTATGCAAATGAATGAGCTCCTCTATGAGCTTTGACAGCAAGTTCATGAATGAGGATGATTCAGGTGCACCAGGAAGGGAGAAGTCAGAGAAAAACTCAAAGTTTGTTGAAGAAAATCTTCCAGCGAGCAGGTTAGGTTCACAGAGCTTGTTACCAAGGTAAATGACTCAGAGTTGAAGTTAACGCTCTTTATGGAACATAAAAAACAAATTTTCTCCTCATCTCAAGGTCACAAATCTCAGAGTTGTTAGCTAAACCAGCTTCCCAGGTTTTGTACTATCTTGTTTTTAACTTGTTACAAGTCTCTATTTATCTATTTCTAGCATACAAAATCACAATAATTCAAAGAACGCAGTTTGACATATTTGTTAAAAAAATTAATAGAAAACAGAAAAGAGAGATACATGAAATCTTTTTCTGCACGTAATTCTCAAAGTTTTTAAATTTTAGTAACCATAAAAAAGTAAAAACTTTACCCTGGTTAATTCATGCTGTTTCACCAGTTTCCAAACAATTAAAATATATTACCTTATATACCTAATATAACCTAATATACCTAATATATCACAAAGTGAAGTTACATTTTTTTGGCAGTACATTTTTTTTGTTAAGCACCTTTTTATTCAGTTGTATAAAACAGGTAAAAATGTGTTTAAATGGGTGAACATTAATTGGAGATAAAGTATATGAATTTCAGGAGCGGGAACACGCCTCCAAACAAGCTCCTTCCGGTTCTTATCTATATATGTTCCCCCAGTACTTCAAGCTGTTCGTTCTCGTTTACATGCCCCACTCTCCCTCCCCTTTTCAATTTTTAAAATTCTTTCACTTCTTCATTTCTATTTAGTACATGGGGATCAGCAAGGCCCGGGAGCCGCCGCCAAGGCCTTCCCCAAACCGCAGCTCAATTCATGTGTAAGCCATTCACCTTTATCTACTAAAACTCTGTCAAAACTAAAATGAGGACGTGGGCCCAGCGAGTGAATCTAACTTTAATGTCACTACTAACCCTAATACTATGAATGACCTGGAGGGAGATGGGTATGTTAACACTGAGATTTTCCCACAATATCTACAGAAAGACATCCACAGAACTGACAAAACACTACAAACAACATTACAGTTCCTGCATGGTAGACGTGAAATCTAAAGTCCTCATAAAATCTGACACAAAGCTATGCTCAAGTTGCTTGCAACCCAACTGCAAATATGGCCTGCATAAAATGCTAATCATGCCATAATCTCACTATGTGTACATAGAGGTCTTAGTTGAGCCATTAGCACAGGGGTCGGCAACCCTAGGCATGCGTGCCACTGTTGGCATGCGAAGGGTTAACTGATGGCACGCACGACCATAGCTGGACTGCGCATCAGGCATACCGGGCATTTGCTCTGTGGCCTGATGATTTTTTTTTTGTTTGTTTTTTATTTAGATTTTTTTTTGGTGGTGGATTGGCCAGACGCTGGTCGGAGACCCGAGGCAGCCGCCGGTCGGAGCGTCAGATGAACTGAACTTCAGGTAAGAAGTTATGACCTGCAGTCTGTCTGGGTCAGATATAAACCGAGTTTAGGTGGAGTTTATTTTCGTTGTGCTGACTTTTTCCAGTCAGTTACAATAACTCGTACTGCGTGCTAGCTAGCATGATGGAATTTATATACTGCTGGGCGGGTGCTATGATTTTATTGATAGTGAGCTTTATTTTATTCATAAGGTTAGTTAGTAGAGTTGCCAACCGTCCCCTACAAACGGAATCGTCCCGCATTCAGAGAAATTATTACGCGTTTCGTTTTGAGCTGAGAAGGAACACAGTTTGTCCCGGACTTCAGCTACAATGAAAAAGACACAAAGCTGGAGTTATTCTGTGTTTACGCTGTCAGCTGCCTCTTCTCCTCTCATTCTCTCCCCTCTCTCTCCTGTTTCTACTTCAATCATGAAACTGATCAATGATCAGCTGATCGGCTTTTCTCTCTTGTTTGTTTATCGCCCACTTTGCGCCAGAAAGAGGAAACCAGCGGATGTCGCACTAAACAACAGCAGCACGTTTAAGCTTGATCAGCTGTTGTTAGAATTTATTTAATATTAATTTCTAGTATCAGCTGATGTTTGCTGGAGCCACAGCTGTGAAAGCTGCTGGTATGATGTCGGTTTGGTTATCTGGTGAGAGGGAAACATGCAGATGAAACCAGGAGATGTCCTTACTAAATCATCAGAGCTGAACTGGTGATGCAGAAACAGGTTTACCTTTTAGGTGACATGAATGAGTTGAAGGGAAGTTATGAACTGTTTCTGAGAGACAAATAACACCAGGATCCTTTTCTACATAGCTGACAGCTGGTAACTGTGCAGGGGCGGGTCTAGCAAACATTTGCCAGGGGGGCCAGGTAGGGCATTAACAGGGAAAGGGGGACACAAAGAAATACTTTCTTATTCTCATTTAAAATGTCTGGCTGTTATTAAATAATTATCTGAAGCTTACAACCAAAGTTTTTATCTGACGTAAAATGAATAGAAATCGTACATTTACCAACAAGACAGTGTACATCACTGTCACAACAGCGTTTGTTTTCATTCAAAGGCTTTTATGGCTTTAATATCTGGGGGTCGGTTTAGTCAAAATGCATCCATAGACTCGAGACACAATGCATTTTTGGGACTTTCAGGTGTATGGACCAATGTTTTATTCATTTTATTTTGTTCAAACCAGAAATCTTTAATGAGCAGCTAGATTTGTCTCGCATTAACTGGCTGAGTTAATGCCAGTTAATGCGACATCGAAGCAGCTGGAATCCACAGCTGTGCATGTTCATGGAGCTTGCATTTTCACCTGCTGGACATCACTACCTGACAAGTTTAACTGTCTTCAGAAGAATGCAGAGGCCTTATTGATGACAGTATTTGGCTCTACATATCTGTGTGAGCAGATTTTCTGTCACATGAGTGTCCTCAGGTAGCCGTCTGAATGCTGGACACTCTGAGACCTGTGTCTCTGAGTGGGAGACCAGAGATCACATTAACATGTGTGTCTCTGTATTAACAGACATGCCATATTGGCCCAGTTTATTTTTCTTATCATTGTTGTGAGGAGACCATAATTAGCATTTGTATTTTCTGTTGTACAGTTCATTTGCTGTTATGGAGTTCTTGTTATGGATAAAAAAGTCTTTTTTTGTTTCAAAATAGCTGATCACTAATCGCTGATAGCTGCCAACATCTGCGAACAAATATAATTCTAAAAAGTGGTTCTATATAATGTGTAACTGTTCATATAGAGCGTTATTAAATTTATTGCTAATGCAATCATATGGCACCCTGACTTTTGAGGAAATTTTAAATGGCACTGGCCATCAGAAAGGTTGCCTACCCCTGCATTAGCATGTTAGCACGTTGTTGGCAAGTTTAAACAATATTTTAGTCCAAAGAAGTTCTGTTTGATCGTTTTGTAATCGATATGGAGTTTTCTGGCATCTGGACAGTGAATCTGGACAGTAAGAAAAGTGATGAGTGCAATCAATCAAAATGATATCTGTATCATCATTTAATCTGATTGATTAAAAAACACACTTTGCATTTAGATTACTTCAGACCAGGGGTCGGCAACCCTAGGCGGCACGCGAAGGGTTAACTGATGGCACGACCAATGCTGGACTGGCCATTGGGCATTTGCTCGGTGGCCCGGTGACTTTTTTTAGGGCCCGAGCACCAAGAGTGCGAAGGCCCTATTGTATCTGCTCTGTTTCTTATTATTAGGGCCCGAGCACTGAGAGTGCGAAGGCCCTATTGTATCTGCTCCGTTTCTTATTATTATTATTATTAGGGCCCGAGCACCGAGAGTGCGAAGGCCCTATTGTTTCTGCTCCGTTTCTTCTTCTTCTTCTTCTTATTATTATTATTAGGGCCCGAGCACCGAGAGTACGAAGGCCCTATTGTATCTGCTCTGTTTATTAGGGCCTGAGCACCGAGAGTGCGAAGGCCCTATTGTATCTGCTCCGTTTCTTATTATTATTATTATTAGGGCCCGAGCACCG